>NC_060250.1:128134419-128439735 GCF_921293095.1 Ischnura elegans
CTCCTTCCTCGTTTTCCTTTTTTTTAAGGCAATGTTTAAACAGTTTTCCTACCTTGCTCGCAGAATGTATCTCCAAACTTACTTTCCCCTTGCGAAAACGAAAGTTTTGTGCAAAATTAAATCTAACGTTTCTAGGTTTTATGAATTTTTCTTATAACTCTTCTTTTTTAAAATAAAGCTACCCGGGTTTCGATGTGTAACCGTCATATTCAGGCGTACTTTATGATTTATTTATCATATTTATGTTTCCTTAGTTACCAAACGGAGGAAGAAATGAATTTTGAAACGGGCGCCAGAATAGAGCAAACAGGTTATTACAGATTAGAATAAAAATCTTAACTGCTCTTTAGAATCTAATTCGTGGATTATTTGATTGCTGTAATCATTGTTTTAGAGAGATATATCGATGACTAAGTTCTAACAACATGCATCTAAAAAATAGCAACTTTTCAGGGGAGCCATAAAAACAGATTTTTCTTTTTAACTGTACACTGAATTTAAAAATCAAAAGTTCATAAAACTGAAAAAGAAGCATTCATTTGCAAACAAAGAGTTGTGTTTTGCTTGTATTATATTTTTTTAATGCTATTAAACTTTGTTTAAGATACCTGTCTCAAACCGATATGTTACAAACCGATTATAAGCTGCCCAAATTATATTATTTTGGGGAAAAAACTTCATAGTCCCCCATTAATTTGCAAAGAAAAAACAGGCATGCGAATGTCAAACAGACGACAATTGGAATTTGATGTTGCATCGGCCTATGCATTTTAGAGGCGACGGCCATTCGGAGGGTCGGAAAATACAAGTGCACGTTTTTGCGGTCCTCGTACACCTGTGGCGCCTGTTTTTGGCTGCGTGCCAAGTCCATCCGCTCAGCGAGCTCCATCAATTCGCCGTTAGGGGGTGGTTTATCTCACGACATGGGTTTTGAAATACGAAGTATAAATGAGCATGTTTCGATCCAAAAACGCAGTTAGTTCAAGAATTCAAAATTGTAGATACTAATGGGAAGCGATGCTCAAACCAGCATTTTAATTTTTAAGGAAAATTTTATTTTTATGTTTTAATAAAAACGGACACCATTGAATGAAATACGTGAAATATTTTAATTTGTGCGCGTAGGATAATATGCAGGAAATTAAAGATTTACCGGAGGAGACGGCACTTCGGTTTGATTGCATTAATTTCAGTCGTAAATCTTTGCAAAAGTTCATTTAAATTATTAATTTAATGAACGTCGAAATCAAAATTTATAGAAAGTTAATGATACCTTGATTTTCTTTCAGCCATGAAAGTTTACTGACTAAATTAATATGATTACTACTTTCAATAATTGCAATTTTTATGCTGTTATTTCGAAGTTATACTTCAAGAATGCTCATAAGAATATTTCTTTTATCATAGCAAACCTTCCTGCTTCCATTTGCCTGGAAAAGCTCTATATTTTTGTTTACATTAATTCTACATTTTTGTTACCTCTCCCCCTTCTTGTAAGAATTTGCCAAACCCATTTTCCACTTGAATTAGGAATATTTCATTTTTATCATTCATTTCGATCGCAAAATCCAAATTACTCTACACTGCATTTTAAGGTTTTCTGAATTTACAAATCAAGTATTTCATTCTGATTTTGGTGTTTCGTAGGCAGTGTCACATGAACAAAAGAATATGCGTGCTTTAAGTACTTAAATAGTATTTATTAGGACATTTAATTAATAAATGTTTCATATTCATATTATTAGTTGCGCGTTTAACGCGATATATTTTATTGGGTTTTTGTATAGTGCAAAAAAATTTTCTTCGGGCATAAAAGAAACTGAACCGTTATAACACAAATGTTCAAACACATCACTCCACAGTCGATGAACACTGAAGCGCTCCAATACCTTCATTAAAGAGTTCATCACAAAGGAGTACGGCCTTCGAGTCTAATTAAAGCAATGTTATGCTCCTCCCTCATCCCTTTTGTCGGGAAAAGTTAGCATACTCAAAACTTCCATGGATTACTTGCATGATAAATTAAAACGTCCCGTTTGTGATCATTCACTACTATTTTTTGAAAACCCTTCGATGTAAAAAGTAACCATTATGCTGTTTAGATGTGAGGAAATGTACTTCTATGAAAACATATTATAATGAAAATATTTTGTACAATTCAGGCTTTAAATATGACTGTGTTTAAAAAAATGGTAATTTTCAATTAAATGACGCTAATTGATCATGTGCGTCTTTTTGCCTACGACCTGGGTCGAGATTCCTGAATCAGGTGGAGGAGTAATTGAGATACGAATTGGCTTATACCTCTTACATCTCAAGCAGCAAATCGAAATCCCATTAATCCAAGACGTTGGTAGGATAAATGTGAAACCGTTTTTTTATGGATGTAAAATCATCAACGCGGAGGAAAACAGTTGTTTATCCACCGAGGGATAGGTGAATCAACAGCTGATGTTCCGCGGTCGAGTATTTAGTGTATTTCGTAATTGCCACTTTGAAAGGCTTTTATTGTAACCCTCGCCAGGTTAATAACTGATTTCTTCCTCATTGATCTTACTTTCACATAATCGAAAAATAAGGTTTTATAATTATCCTTCCAACTTGGGAATTAATTAAACGTTTATCAATGCCTTAATTAATAGAATTTACAGGTTGGTTGTTTAGCCACAAGAATTTTGAATTTATCTCTGAGGCAATTACTCCTCAAAAAGGGTTCCAATTATTACGTTAATTGCTTATACTCTTTTATTTTATCTACAAATTTTATTTTATTACAATTTTTTGTTCAAAAATGATTTCCTTTTATCGTATTCTCATTGTATTTTGCAATAGTTTTTTGCTCACCTTCTTTTTACTCATTTTATTTTTTATATAAATGGATACATGTAATAATGATGAGTCACAGATGAACAACTTTTGTTCTAATCTTACTTGTTGAATATACTGCCGAGAATTGCCTTATTTTCATTGAATGGCAACCCTTACAAAAGATCATATCTTCAGGGGTGCTTAATTTTTCCTATCTATGTACCTGGGTGTAATTTTTGGGTGGTCACATACATATTATTATTTTTATTATTAAACTTAAATATGCGTTTGGAGTCTTCGGGTATATTCAAGGTGTGGGGTTGAGATTGAGCATTAGTTCCGAAGCCGTGTGAGTGTGTTTGTCGGGGGTCTGTGGTGGTGTGACTCGGCCCACAATCGGTGGTGGTTGTGCCCACTTGTCCGGGGCAAAGTGGGTTGATGGTCTCGGCGTGGTCTTGGGTTTCCGTTTCACGTGTTCGGTGGGCGTAACCAGAAGCAGCCCTTGTCTTGTGAAGTGATGGGCGCGGAGAGCGAGGCTGCAGGGTGGTGGTGGTGGTGGTAAGAAGCAGCAGGGAAAAGAGGCTGCGTGTGTGATCAATACATTCCCTCCCTGACTCCCCCCCTCCTCCTCTTCCTCCCTCACCCCTTGCCACCCTCACGCAGCGCTACACCCCTCCCTCAACCCCGCTCTCCTCCCCTTTTCGTCAGGGGTTGGTTTGGGAGCGGAGAAATCGGGAAATTCCCATCATGATTTATAGTTGATTAGTGCGTTGGAGTTTAGGTCTTTAAGAATGAAATGCAAAATTTTTGGCGAAAAAAACCGAAAACGAATCATATTCGTTGCAAAAAAAGCCCTGCGTAAAGGTGTAAAAAGAAACCAAAACGTTGGCCAAAAATATTGCTTTTAATTATTAAAGATTACACTCCAGCTCACTTAACCAACGTTAAAAATTTAGATCAAAAGCAAGAGAAAATTGATCTATCATTATTATTGCTTCATGTTTACCTCAGAATAAAATACTTATAGTGGCATAATTTAATTTAGTGGTCATGATCGATTTTATTGCTGCGGCAATCGTAGAAATTTTTCACAATTTGGCATTTGTTTTCGGATTATTTGATGGATTTTATATCGAGGTGGAGTTGGATAAGGTTTTCCTTCAAGCTGCGTGGTGTGATTCGAGTAACCCACATTATTAAAGGTATTATGTGTACATGGTTTTGTTGTTTTGGCTTATTTATTAGAGATATTACTTTTATGTGTACCTCAATTGTTTTATGTTCTGTGTTTTCAAGCCTTTTACTCAGTAAGCGGACTATGTCAAATTCATCTGAGCTCTTGTATGAATACTGTATTGAAAGAAACTGTGGTTTTAAATGACAGGGGTCAAGGATAATGTTTTTTTTCAATGTATGCAACTTTAAAGTCAATGTTGTCTTGGTTGAGTTTTCTTAGACGTTTTAATTGTTTCCCTTTGGTATATGTCTCCGTCGTATAAATGACCGCAGGCGATTCACTCAAGGACTACATTCCCCGTGCATCTTTCAATTTCGCCGTAAATCAACATATTTGATGGAATTTTTATATCTATGTGGGTTGTAGGCCGTAGTCTCCTGTCTATTATAATTATGTCGAATCTATTGGCTGGTATTGAATTGTTAGTCATGAACTCATTAATCGAAACGATTTTAAAATTATTCATCACTTTCGAGTTTTGCTGGTGGTTTGCTCCTGTAATGTAGGGCATCAGTTACATGGATATTGCTTTCTCTTTGAGAGTTCCTGCTGAATAATTTTTTCCACTTTTCCTGTAGCAGATATTGCCGTGCAACAACTTCCATTACTTTCACAATTGTTTATGATAATTTTTTGCTTGTACGGTATTGGTCGTTATTTTCTTCATATTCGGCATTATTTCTCATGAATATAATCGTTTCACCTTGTACGTTGCACTTTGAACGCATTTGACGCCTGTTTGCTGATATGTGGAAGATAAAGATGATGAGAGTCATAATTATGTAATTTTTTACCTTTTCATAGATGCATTTTTCATCTTATAATATGTGCGGTAATGGGTATTTAGCATTGAGTAATTTAGCTGGAGTGGTGTTTTGTTATTAGTATTACCTTTACACCTGAATGTAAATACGTTAATATTTAGCCACGGGTAGTATGTCCGTTCGTGGGTTTGTGTGTCTCTGAGCGTCTCCTACGCATCATCTTGGATGTTACGAATTAGGATATCCCGGGAAATTTCTGGTATGTGATAGCTTTAATTAAGCAGGATAGCACATGTATACCGATAAATTGTTAAGAATCATGCCATAAGGCTGTCTTTTTAGGTGACAAATTGACTACGATGAACAAAAATGGATTTTATGTGACTTTGCTCGAGCTAAATATACGCCCGAAATAAAAATTAAAATCGGACACATTTTGCGAATGAAGTTGAGCCAAAATTGCCTCCTCAAATGCCAAAATAAATAATACTAGAAGTGATTTACGCCGTCTGGAATACAATCATGTCAGATATTTATATGAAACTATCTCTTTCACATTTGATTTTTCCGAAATGAAATATAAATTGCAGTTTAACTTACCTCATACAGAAATTGACGTTGAGATTGCAGTGGCGTCCGATATTGTTGGCGGATTGTTTTACATAACACTAATGTGTGGAAAAGTTCGTGAAGTGCTACTTTGTTTAACTTTCTAACTCAGCATACAGAGTCTGCTGACAGAGCGGAGTTTTGGAAGCTTCTGTTTTTAAAATTTAATCGTTGTATTTCTTTTATTTGTGTAGTTGCTGAATATTGTCCTTGAAATAAACGAAAAATCTCAATTTCAATGTTTTCATGGTGCAATTTGGGTGTGAAGAATCGCAATCTAACTGGAAGAAAAGGTATTTCGAATTAAAAATATTTATAATTACTAATATAACTAATAATTAAAATTAATTAATGCAAATGGATAAAACTAACATTTTTTTGTTTGAGATTTTCTCTGTGAAATTGCCTCATATTTTTTGCGCGCAGGAAATGCAATTAATCTGTAATGCAACATCCAGGAAATTTCAGCTCTACCTGGGGAAAAATCCCTTCGGGTTGAGTGCGTTAATTTAATTCATGAATCGTGTTAAAAGGTCAACGAAATTATTCAGTTAATGAACGTCGAAATCAAAATTTATTAGAAAGTTAATGATACCTTGATTTTGCTTCAGCCATGAAAGTTAATTGGCTGAATTTAAAAGGTAACTTCATACGATTATTGCAATTTTTTTAATGCTGGAATTTCGAATTTATACTCCCAAAATGCACTTAAGGGTATTTATTTTCTATTATTAGAGCAATAATTTCCGAGTATCTTTGACGACGAAAGCAGAGCAAGGAGGAAAGGAGCAATATTTTTTATTTCGGCGTGTATTTGGTTCCTTAGGTATCTTTTATTGTCCTGACCCAGGATGTTCAGCCCTTTGGCAAAGTTACGCATGTTTATGTCGTCGTGTTCCTTTTGTGAACGATTTTTTTCTTATCCTGTTCCCTTCTCAGGAAGCACTAACAAGCTACAAGGCCTTTTGAAGGAAATGGAGAAATTCCTTTTCTCTCCCAAGCCATTCTGCTGCACTTGTGTCGTTTTAATTATATGTGATTACCTCAGAGACATTTCTCGAAGAAACAGATTACCAGTGAAACCCAAAAGACGTTTTTCCAGGGTCTATTATTCATCACAGTGTGTATATGAAAACTCTCTCACGTAAGGTAAAGTTATTAATAAAAACCTAGAGCATTCGACAAAATTTGAATTTAAATGTCGTACGTAATACAGAGGGAGATGAATCATCGAGCCAATGATAGAAAAATTTTTTTAGAAATAAATTATTGGAGGAGAATCTGATAGAAAGATGGCCTGGCATAAATAGATTTAAGTTCTTACTATCGTTAAAGTTATCCATTGGACCAAAAACATAGCAACTGTAGGCAAAAATATTATTTAGAATTTATGAGATCACACAAATACTATAATATATTGATTGGATCGACCTACCCATGGCTGCTATGGTTAAATTCTATTGGATAAATATGGCTATGGATGAATTCTGTTGTTGAAAAATGGATAAATTTGCATATAAAAATAAAATAATCAGAAAGAACTTATTATAGGAAAAACAATTTTACTCTGGATTGTTTTTCCTACTCAAAAATATAAATTTTCAGCCAATATTTTGAGTGGAAGTAGTTTAAAAAAAATACAATTGAATAAAGCTCTGCACGGAATTAAATTACTTCTACAATGGTCGTCTAAAAGCTTACATTAATGGGACAATAACTACCTCAAAAATATTTAGCGGAAAAATCCTCCCACAATTAACGCAATGGATATATCCTGAGATATGTCTCGGCCGATCCTTCAGTAGTTGAGGCTGTTCGTTAATGAGTGTCTTCAGAGCAGGGATTGATATAGAGCGCGTAGTAAACCTCCACCTCAGTAAACAAGTTTACCAATCATATGAATCTAGTGGCATAGGAAATTTGAACATCAATAATCCCGGGAAGAAAAATTAGGCACACATCGAAATGGAATACAATTTACATAAAAATATTTTATATTCACACACGTATGAAAGGTCAATAAACATCCCTTGAGTTAGTTTTCTTGTTACCCAAATGCACAGCAGTAGTGCCTAATTATGCTAGCCTTGCTCAAGTCACGTGGCATATTGCAATGTTTCCATTGAAAGGCTAGGAATATGTTGGGACTTAGGTAATGACGTCACCCGTCCTATACCAATCAAAGGTCTGAGGAGGTAGGACAAATGAGGTAGTATTTCTCGGGCGGCCAGGCGAGTAAGAATGTACTCGACCAAGTGTCGTCGAGTTGTGCCGCGGGTTTCCGATGACTCCGCTAAAATGCGGGCTGTTTGCCCATTTCTCCGTCAAAAAGTAAAAAATGGGAAATGACTCACTATTAGCCGACGGTTTGTTGGAGAGTACTTACGGAAACTGCTTTGCAAGGCTCTAACCTTGGCATGATGACTTTTTCTTTCTCATATATGCATACAAAATAACTATTCCTCTAGCTTTACTCGGATCCTTCTGAAAAATTAAAGACTACTCATATTTTTTACAATAATCAATCCCATTTCGCTCATAAGTTGATGACGTCATAAACTCCTACCGAGCCGGTCAACGCTTCTCCGCTACACCTCCGTCTCGCGCATTGTTCTCTCGTGGTTTATGGTGGTTCAGTGTCTCGTGAACTATTCTTCATCTCATGGAGTGGTTCTCCGTCGATTAGCTAACAAAAAAAACTCAAGTGACGTCATCAACTCATGAAAAGTGGAGTTTGCGTTTTTTTATTTATTGAACATTGAACGAGGACTATATTTTATCAGTCGTAACTTATATTTTCGTCTCAGTTTTAATGAATTTAACCCATTTATGCCTAGTGTTCCATTTTTGGAACACCTACTGTGACTTTCTAATTAAATGACTATGACTCATTATATACAAATATGCCACGGTTTTTCTTTCTCTACCTCTTTATAAAGATATATTGCATTATGGGGCGGAAAGATTTAGTCAGTTTTGCCAACCCATCGCAGCCAGTGTGTTCAGAAATATCGGTCTTTTTTTTCAAGGCAGTTTTTCTGTGACCATCTCTAATGTTATATTAATAACTATTTGCCATTACGTGCAAATGTTGTAACTTTTTCCCTGCATGTTTAGTAATAGTTAACCTACAGTGCTCATTGAAGACATTTTTGAATCAGCGTATTTTGTTTTAGTTATAAGCTTTTATTTAACGGTGTTCCATTTTTGGAACACTAGGCAAATCCACTACTATTATGCGTGCATTCATGCGCACTGAAAAATTCACTTTAATTTTAAATCAAGTTAGTAATTAGGCGTGTAACAATTAATTATCTTCCCGGATCATTGCTGCGCGCATCTGATCATCACATTCATGATTCTTCTGACGAGAAGTTATACCTTTTTCTGATACCCGATGGTGATACTATTGAAAATGGCGGTGTATCGGCTTCTGCTTCGCCTCAACTTCTTATTATTCAAAGAAAAAACGTAACCAAAGTTGTGCGAAAATGAAAGAAAGCCTATCTGACTGCCCAGCCAGTAGAAGGTAGAGTTTCAGAAGAACAAATCACGAAAATGAAAACCCCTACAGAATATTTAGAACTCTTTCTGGACATTGAAGATAACCTTGAACTGGCTGTCGGTGTTTTTTGGGAATAATTTTCCTGAGTGGTTACGTCTCTGTTCCGAGAAGAAGTATGCTTTTGGAGCAAAGACCAGATTCGCGTAATTCTCTAGTTAGTGGTGCAATGAGACGTGACCGATTTGAAACAATATTTTCAAATTTGCATTTTGCTGACAACTCTAACTTGAACCACACGGACAAGTTTTCCAAGTTGCGACCTCTAACTGAGCGTCTGAATGGCAGATGTATGAAATTTGTGCCAAATGAAATATACTTCATCAGCTTTGATGAGGCCATGTTTCCCTATTACGGTCGTGATGGGTGCAAACAGTTCATTCGGGGTAAGCCTATTCGATTTGGGTATAAATTCTGGTGCGTCTAGGCTACATTTGCTGGTTTCAGCCTTATCAAGGAAAAAACCGAACACTCAATACTAATAATATGGTGTAAGTTCTTCAATTATTTTGCAATTCACTGAAGTACTCACAACGCAGCATCCCGGTAAATACCATTTTGTGTTCGACAACTTGTTTACAAACATTGCACTCCTTGATAAACTTCATTCAATGGTCCACCAAGCAACTGGCATAGCGAGAAAAGATCGCGTAGACAAAACTCCTTTACTATCTGATGTTACCCTAAATAAAAAAATATTGGGGCACATTCGATTACCGAATTGATGGGAAAGACATTATTGTTTGAAGATGAAATGATAGAAGTGTTGTAACTGTTGCATCTTCCGGTGCCGGTGTCAATCCTTTGTAACAGTCAGTCGTTATTCTCAAAAGCAGAAAGAAGAAGAAAGATACAAGTTACTCAGCCAAATTCGATCAAGGTCTATAATCAGTATATGAGAGGAGTGGGCCGAGCTGATGAAAATATTGACAAGTTTCAAGCATCAAACCATGGAAAGAAATGGTACTCAATCCCTCCGGTTATTCTGCTTTGAGCTGGCTTTACAAAATGCTTGGTAATTGCATAAAGACGATGTGAAGCCAATGGATCTTCTTGAATTTCGTCGCCGTTTGAACTGTCAATATATAGAGACATACAGTAATTCTATTGAGCCTGGTGGGAAAGAGAGACCGTGAAATCATGAAATCTATGAGTCGTAAATTTGACTCACCTCATGACCTCATGAATCATCAGAATGTAACGCAGGGAAAGCAAACCCGCTGTGCCCAAAACCACAAAAATACCACTTTTCAATGTAAAAGCTGCAATGTATCCTTCCATGTTAAGTGTTCACCTGGATATCATTCTTAATAGTGAGTTAATAAAAGTCTGAATCAAATTTTTTGCATGCTATCAATGAGTACGTCATAGTAGTGGATTTGCCTAGTGTTCAATTTTTGGAACACCTCGTAATTAATAATTGGCAAGAGATACATTATTTTTTCTTTCGGATATTGTTTTCATACGTATTTTTATCGACAATATGTAAAAATCAGGGTAAAATTCGCATTTTTCAAACCTTCGGCATAAATGGGTTAATTTAATGCGAACTTGGATCGAAGACGAATTTAGAAATTTCCACCTCCTGTGATGTTTTTTTTCATTAATTTAGGTTTATGACATTCGCGTCTCCGGCAGTGTACTAGGTATCTATGAACCGCACTTTTTCCAATTTCTCGTCGAGCGACTACCAAAGTGATTCGGGAAGAATATATTGACACCAAAATCGGCGATGCAGTCAAGTATACTCAGTGCCCGTTCTGGTCTACCACACTTGCCTTTTCGCATTTGCTTTCTCCGTTTATTCACGTGTTTATGTACACTTTAATTAGCTTGAGCCTTGGCGTGTGTTATTGAATGGAGTGACGAAAATGATAAACTCGTCGGGTATGCGTCGAGCATAGCTCTAGCAAATGAACCTGGCATAGCCCTGCGCGAGAGGAAGGTTAGGTAGCAATGAAAGAGGTGAATGGAAACTATAATCACAATTCAGCACATGCATATTTCTCCCTCCACAAGGAGCACTCAGACGTAACAATGGAAAGCTCGCAAAAGAGGCATTTTTCTTGTTTCTTCTTGAAGAATTTCTCAACAGTTTTTTGACCGGTTCCCTGCTCTCCCGAATTTGGCCCGTTTAACACACGTGCGGTCTTGATTCTCCTTGTTCGGTGGCGGTGGAATACGAATTGAACCCTTCACACGCTTACGATTTATATAAGTCTGGCATTGGCCACGATTGGGTAAATAACTTATTTTGCAATTTTATTTGCGTATTTATTGTTATTTTTCAGTCATAAGACAACAATGTGCTCTTATTAATTTATGGTTTTCTATGACACTTTCAATATTGTATACTCACCAACGTTTTTGGAAATATTACCCTATGAAGTGCATGAAGTCCCTGGGAAATCTTTCAATAACTCTTGTACTGTTAATTATATGAACAACCATAATATCTGTGAAGAATTTTCAGTGATGAATCAAACAGAAATGTTTGTTTTAATCTGCGGGTAGAAATTGTTGTACCTCAGACGACAAAAGAAACTGAACCAAGCATATTTTAAATCCACGATTACACCATTTTGTGCCTTGCGCATGAATTTGCGCCTTTCATAAATCGGATGAAACCGATTGGTGTCGTTTTGGTCATAAGCTATCTTTATCAGCTACCAGGCATATGCCACACAACAGCTTAATTTCTCAATGCTTGACCGTGCTGCCTTGCTTGAAATGAATTCCCTCCTATGAAGGGAATTCGTTTGATCAGACTCTACTTGTCTCTTGAATTTATTGTTTTGCAGTAATAATGTAATAATTATTATATTTTTTTTCGAATACGCTTACTTGCTTCAGATACTATCGGTAATGATATCTTAGTTAAAGCCAAAAAACTATTTTAAAAGGTAAACAATCTTATTTATATCGCATCAGATTCATCGTTGTTTGTATTATTATTTGATAAGACTCGATTTTTTTCATTCTTCGTTATTTTTTTTGCTGCGGAACTCCAGCATTTCGACTAATACATGTTTAGGAATCAACTATATACATAATAAGTATAATTAAAAAATAGAGACCAATTTATTCTAATATATTTTCACCACTCGTTGCATTAGGATAATGAGAATGTAATAAAATTTTATGCCGAGAGAGCTCTTGGAAACTACGTACAAATTTGAGTCCTGGATACTGCTTTTGAAGGTAGTTGTAATCTCTACTTATGAAATTCGGTAATTTTCAAAATGTAACTCTTCATGGGGAGTGAAATCCCAACAGCACTAAGGGATGGATCAATATTCGAAATGATTCTGCGGTGAAATTCTGTGGCATTCGAAGTTCGTGAAAAGAGGAGGATGAACCGCAGAGGCCCATTGAGGTGTGATTTGCAGTTTCGCCGCGGCCTCCGGCAGCGCTGAGGTCGGTGTCACAAACGGGTTGCCCTGGGTTTTTGGGAATGGATTTCAGAATCCACCGGGAGCAATGCTATTTTTTTGTACGCTTCCTTTGTATATTTTGTTCGGCTCCAATGGGGTGAAACCAATATCTGCTGCCCCCAGGCTATATACCTACACACATATTTTTTTAACGTGTGACACGTAGGAAAACTTCAGCTGCTTTCTTTTTGTCGTCTTTTATTCATCCCGCTACTCTGTGCGACCTTTCAGTTCGCTCAAAAACATATCTCCCCTTTCTATACATGGATTGCATGCTCTGAGTGGACGAAATTCTCCGAATTTGTATTCGACAGCGTTAGGAAAGGAAAGCTATATAATATTCTCCTATTTCAAAATTCTATTTCACAATTTTGAATGAGACAAACAATGTTGCACCGTTGTTTTCTGGAGTTGATGACGTTATTAAAGTCCCGGTGAATTAACTTGTTTTGGTAGAATCGTTCATTAAGGCAAGAAATCGTATAAGAGAGCGTGGAAAATAAGAAAATACGCGAGGGCCATGCCGTAGGCACAGAAATGGTATAAAAGCGATTATAAACATTGAAAATTGATGATGAATAGCATTTGCTGCTCGTGATATATTCACAGCCATCGATGCTTCCTAATGCCATAGTTGAAATGAATTTTGTGAACCACCGCACATAAAAATGAAATTTCCTGGGATCGCGTTGAAGTGGTGGCTAGAGTACTGGCTTCCTACTCATTCGGTCCGGGTTCAAAACCCGGCGGTGGCAGATATTTTTCAAAAATCCTTTAGTACCCTGTGGCACTTAAACTGCAGTACTCTGATCGTCGGATGGGACGTTAAGCCGTGGTCCCCTTGGCACCTTTCGTAAACAGTAGACTAATGCCGACGCCGGGTTTCTCTCCACCCTCCCCTCCCTATCATATCGTTCTTCCTCTAAAATATGCTGCCAGTGTTTGGGATCCTCATGAAACTAAATGGCTTAAAAACAGACTTAGAACACGCGAATGAAGAGCTTCTAGTAATGTGAAAAGAAGTTACGATAGTTTTATTAGTGTTACTGTCCTCTTAAATAAACTCGGCTGGGAATCTCTGTCAGACCGTAGACTGAAAAACAGGCTAAACCTATTACGTAAATTAAAGATCAGTGTATTTTCTGGCGAAGTTGGCCATATCTTACGAACGCCAACATGATACGGTAGATCAGATCATCATCACTGGTCAACAATCCTAGGATTGGTTTGACGCAGCTCTCCACTCAATTTTCCAATGAGCTAATGATTTCACACCTACGTATTTCTTCTCTTTCACATCTCTCTTTACTTGTTCCATATATTTTGTTCGAGTTCTTCCATTTCCGTTCTTGTCATCCACTTGTCCCTCGATGATTATCTTCATCAGGCCAGCATGTCTCAAGATGTGGCCTATAAAGTTGTTCCGTCTTCTTGTTAAGATTTTCATGAGGCTTATCTTCTCTCCTACTCATCTTAGGACTTCCTCGTTACTAACTCGGTCGATCCATTTGATCTTCATCATTCTTCTGTAGCACCACCTTTCGAAGGCCTCTATTCTTGCTTTCTCCGCTGGGGTCATTGTCCATGCCTCACTTCCGTATAGGATCATATTCCAAGTGTAGGTTCTTATAAATTGTTTCTTTACTGCCATTTTTAAGTTTCCCGCTGTAAGCAGGCCTTTCTATTGGTGGAATGCTGCTTTCGCCTGGGCTATTCTGCTGATAGTTTCTTTCTTGCTTCTCCCGTTACTAGTAAGCATGCTTCCCAAATAACAGAATTCATCCACCTCCACCAGTGTTTATAAGTCACCTGTAAATAAAATATGAGAGATAGGCTGTAATACAGATAGAATCAGAATGTCGTTTTTTTCACGATCAAAAAGGAGACCTTAACGGCAGCCTAAGAACCCACAAATGTAATTGATGACTTGTAGCGTAGCGTAATAACTCATGTATTCCTTAAGGCATGTATTTTCTTATTATTTCTGACTACATGTTTTGTGTGTTTTAGCTTTATTGGCAGATTATCTTAAGTTGAATCACCTTGAGTAGTTGGCAAGTTATGACTTTGCATGAATTAGTTAGTAAAATATCTTAGCATGCGTAAAATTTTTTGAACCATGTGGTGTACCTGTGGGAATATTGTTGCATGCTGGTGATTGATCACCCCCTGCCAAATACCATAGAGGTGGCTCGCAGGGTATTATGTAGATTTCCTCTTGATGCAAATTACCTTATCTGTTAGTTGCCTCCTCTAAAGACATACCATGGATTTTCTAATGGAAGTCACTACTTTTTATGTTATTTCTAAGCTTCGTGTTACGAGGACAGCACTGGGTTTCCACGTAAGTGTGATTTCCGCGTTGGCTGTTTGCCGAGGTACTGATCGAGGTCGCACGACCTAAGTGGCGACACAAATGAAGCTTTTACGGAATGGGGTGTGTCCTTATAGTCTCCTTGAGCTGCAGCAGGCAACTTCCGACGTGTAAACAAGGCTTTAGATTCGGAATTTTCTGGATTGGATCAGTCACACCCACACCCCTCTCCTCGTGGTGCGTCTCATCTATCCGTCCTCACCGGTCAGCTCCGTCCTTCAAAGCCCCCCTTTCACTTCCAATCTTTCCTCGGAGAAAGAAGTTCCTCCCTCGTACTTTCCCTTCCTTTCTTCTTCTTCCCTTCCGCGGCAGACACATCGTTACGGCCGTCGTTTTTCTTTTATCGCCGCTATCGCCGGCGCCGAATGTTCCTTCCCGCCTCCGCTCGCATCAATCTCCCCCAACGGATAACACATCCCCTCTTTCAACTTCAGCGATTTCGAAGTTCCCGTGCCGTCATTCGTGCCGGAATGATTCTCTTCTCAACTAGCTACACCAGCATCTTCGATTGAAACTAACGAGGGGATGTTGCGAAAGTTGAATGCCGCCGCGATTTCAATGCCGTATTTTACGTTTGGTGCGGAAGACAAATAAATAGGAGTATTAACAGTTGGTAGTTATTCCGTCCCGCTACTCTTTGTTTCCTCGCAATTGATCATTTAATATCGTAAAATCAGCGTGCCCGTCGTAAGTGCCCCCGCGCCATTGCAATGCAATCTAATGCATTGCAAGGCAATGCAAGACTAATCAGCATAGTAGGTCAGGTTACTGAAATCCGAAACCAGAGGTCACAGGTTTGAGGCCGTATGACGTTAACTATTTTCTTTCACAGGTAATGAACATTTAAACTTTTGTGTATTTTGACCGTAAAACACTTTTTTCGGATTTTCGTTTTCAAACGTCGAATAGAAAACGTTTTTCTTTCAAATGAACGTGTTTCCACGTCTTCTTACATAATCGCATTTTATTTTAGCCTGGTATTATATCTAGTTATTTATATTCATGTTTACTTACGACTACTAAAACTGACAAATTACCTTTTCCAATGAAAGGTTCTCAAGAGGACACTTTGAAATATAAAGTAACGTTTTCGCATTCAGTGAGGAATATGACGTAACTTGTCATTTTCCTCACTGAACTCAACTCTCATTGTCAGTGGTCTTTAGCACGTAAATCTCGGGAACTCATTTTATTAAACAATTAATGACGAACTTGAATAAATGAAGCCATTTCATTAAAATGTTTTAGCAAGTACATCCAAAAGCTTCATTTACCAAAAATTTTCAGCTGCCGGCTAATTGCAGGTTTTCCTAACTTTAGAGCAAAATATTCGTTGATATACAAAAGTTAAACCTATTTTAATAAATAATAGATCTCACTTTCCTTCAAAATTTTGTGGAAAAGTTCTACGATTTTTTATTTATTTAAACATGTCTAACTTTGATTAATTGAAGCCTGAATCTGTTGAATTTAAAAGTTAAACCTTTGAACGATGAATATTATGTAAACCACCCATTTTTCCAATGCCAGGACGAATTTTTTAAATAAATAAATGCGCTTTCTTCCAAGAATTAAA
Source organism: Ischnura elegans (assembly GCF_921293095.1). Classification (NCBI taxonomy): domain Eukaryota; kingdom Metazoa; phylum Arthropoda; class Insecta; order Odonata; family Coenagrionidae; genus Ischnura; species Ischnura elegans. The sequence continues at coordinate 128,150,784 of NC_060250.1, forward strand.
AAATATTGTTACTATCAAATTTATATAAACTTTAGTAGCATATTGTTGTGCTGATGGTTCTGTCCATTGCTTATAATTGGGTCCCAACTTGAGACATTATTGAATTTTTGATTAAACTGGGGTTCGTTAAGTCACTATCACTTAAACATAAATATTGGATAATAATCTATTTGATATCCTTTTTAATCTCTTTTATCGCCTTCATTTTTTCACCCAAACTATTTCTCTCGTCTCCTCATGCTACTTTCATAGATGTATCTCCTCTTCCTTCCTTGGCTCTGAATGTAAATACATCAGAGAGGATCTCTTTCATTGAATTGAAAATGACATGAGTGTCGAAACCATCGTCGGTCATATTGTCATGAATTTCAGTGTGGAAATTGTCAATGGTCGCTAACATTTTATCATGGATATATCGTATTTTCACCACAACAATTCTGAAACGATGTCATACAGGGGGGTGTTTCAGAGTCTCGTAGGATTGGCGGCGTCGGAAACGGATTCATTCCGAGTCGATCGGGAACCTATCCTACGCTCGTCTTCCGTGCGTTTCACACATACTATCGGAAAGCGTTCCGCTTTTGGTATGACGTCAACAGTCATCCTCCTCCGGGAAACGAGAAAACGTCACATTTCCAAGTGACAAGTGAGCAGCGAAAATAACCTCCCGCAAGATTTGATACTTCACAAGGGAGGCGAAAGGTATATACGGGCATAAATAAGTGCTAATTGATACATTGTCACATAATTGACGCTGTTGCCGGGTAAAATAATTTTAGAATTGTTCGTATGTAGTTTTTTTTAACGTAATACCCTGTCGTTTTGAGCAAATTACGGGAATGAAGGAAAATTTGGAACGAGTTTGTTCTGTCATTCTCGTGAGAGCATAGTTGATTGTTTTTAAGAACTAAACTACAGGCAGTCACGAAATCCATAATTTTTTCCAACAACATATGGCTTACTTACTCAATTGTTTAACCAAATTGTCATATTTTCATTCAGTATCTCAATTAAATATGAATATTGAACATCATAAATGATGTTATGGCCTTCATGATATGCCGTAAACGTCTTACAAATTTTCCGTGAAAGTGGAGCTACGCTGGAAGAAAATACAGTGATTACATTAGGTTGAATAGTGTCCATTAATAGTAATGGCTCGAGTTATGTACGCTAAAATGACGCAAAATAATTTTGTTAGTTTGTTATCTGTTTTGCACGTTCTCGGTTATTTCTATAACACCATTTTATTTGGTACGAAAATGACAAATTGTTGCTATTGATGCACCTTGAAATACATCTTCTAAATTATATTTCAGTGAGCGATAATTCCACAAAGAAAAAAATATTCGCTGCAAAAGGGAATCGAACCCACAATCTTTACCTCGCTGCATACTGCCTTAACCCGCTGCGCCACCGTCAATTGTTGATAAAAGTCTGAAATTTGTAACCTATAAATAAAAGAATGGCATGAGGGAGCTTCGGTATAGTTGTTATCGTGGCTATTCCCGTTATGCTTGAACTAATATTTCGTATTAAAATGAGTATTTAGAATGTACATGGAATGTACTGAAACCATGTACCATGGAATCAACTGAATTAGGTACATAACCACGTCTAATTTCGATGTGACTACGATGCCAAGTCATACACACAATCATTTCAAACTATACAAATTGTTATACTTCCTAACCCACGGACACGTATTCAATGCATTATGCTACCTGCATATTTGTAAGTCATTACGCCATGCATTCCAACTTGTTTCACGTTCTTTTTGCCAAAATACTCGTCCAAATAACAACGCAAACGAACTTGTACCGTCAGTGATACAGTCTGCCTATTTATCGCCTAATTTACACGAGAATTAAAGTCACTTGCACTTATATTACTCTATCAAAATATCCACATATATCAGCACTCATGAAATAAAGTGGTATGATTTTATTATAGCCAAATACTTAATAAAAACAGCAATATAACATATCTCCACTCGCCACCGGAATGAGTTTCCGGCACCTCTAGCCCACTCGACTTCTATCCGATAGGAAAGCCGGCCTTGAGTCGATAGGAAGCCAGTCTGAAACCGTAGCCTACGTTATATACATATATGAATAACGTAGGCTACGCTGAAACGCACGGATTGCCTGGCCGATAGTAAGTGACGTAGAATCCGCGTCAAGTCTCCCGATCCGCTCGAAAAGAGAGACTCTGAAACACCCCCCAGATTTGGATTATTAATTAAATTGATGAGGTTTATAATATTCTTCATAGGATGCACTTGTAGTTTTAATGTGATGTTTAACGTCTTTAGCATTTTATGATTTTCACGAAACTTTTGCCATGGGAAAAAAAATTCCAGTAACAGATGATCTGTTGACGTACCGTCAGCATAATTGGTAAACTGTAAGAGAAAATTCATGGGAATATGAGGGAATTAAAGATTTGATTATCGCTAGCCACCTATAAATATAATTGATGGTTTCATGCCTAAATTTGTTAAACCTTTCCATCATGGAAAACAAAAGAATAAACTCGGCAAAGTTCACTATTAAGTATATTGGTAAATCACTACCCGGGGTTCGTAACATGGATATATCTTCAGGAGAGGTGAATCCGAATATGATCCCATGCTAAAAAACCCGGGTTGTGTTTTTCAAATATATTAAGTGATCCTTACAGAGTTAATTCTTTCATTTTCTGTTGAAGTTAATGGTAATTATTTTAGCGAAATGTTAATTTAAATCAACGACATTGGGTGCTTTCCATTCATTGACACACGTCGACACAAGTCGACTTGCGTCACGGTTTTCGTGTTCCATTCGGTGTGTGTCGCCGACTGTTGTGACACAAGTCAACAAACGGTAACGCTCAGGAATAGGAGAGTTATAAACAAATGACGCGAGTAGACGCAAGTCGACGCGTGAGTCGCATGAATGGAAAGCACCCATTAGGTGTTGAAGTTTATAATAAGCAATGGGTTGTCAAGGGTAAGGAAAAGTTGTTGACTAGTTACCATTGCAGTTTAATAAATAAGTAAAAAGAGACAACAACATCGTGTATAATTAAGAAGAATAATGGAATTAATTTATTTTCCACCCAATTAATAGATATTCATCCAGGTGCGGCGTGGTGCGCGTACCAGAAAATTAATCCAGTCGGTCGTGGTAGCACCTCGTGGCGTTCTTGCTCTTCAAGCACCCTCTTGTTAGTCGACTGTAGTCTCGATCGCGCTTCCCTAGTAGAAAAAATTGTGTTCTTTTGGTGTTCTTTATATGTTCATTCAGTGTTCAAGTGTTCTTTTGATGTTCTTTTGGTGTTCTTTTATGTTCACCAATTTCTTGGTGTGTTCTTTTGATGTTCAATTTATGTTCTTTTTATGTTCATCTCAGTGAACACAAAATGAACATTTTTCTTTATGTTCATTTTGTGTTCCCTTTGAGTTCATTTTATGTTCACCATGGTGAACACAAATTGAACATTTTTTTTATATGTTCATTTTATGTTCACTATGTTGAACACAAAATGAACATTTTTCTTTATGTTCATTTTGTGTTCACCTTTGAGTTCATTTTATGTGAACACAATATGAACATTTTTTTATGCGTTCATTTTATGTTCACTTTGTATTCATTTTATGTTCACCATGGTGAACACAAATTGAACATTTTTTTATATGTTCATTTTATGTTCACTATGTTGAACACAAAATGAACATTTTTCTTTGTTGTTCTTTAAAATAAACCAGTATAAAAATTCTCATTCCTTGGAGGTGATTGTGGATAACTGCAGTTCATGTGTCATGACAAGTAGCTTTACATAAAACAAGTAATACATATGATTTTGGAGACTTTGTCTACCAAAAATGAGTTTGAATTTCGCCATCTTGAAATCCACAAAACTGTATTTTTTAGCAGTTTTCCATAATATTTCTAGAAATTTAAAATAATGAATTTCAGGGAAAATTATCCCAAAATGAAGGCATATCATCAAAAAATGGACATTGAACGATCCGAGAATGCAATCAAGGAACACCTGAAAACACTCTCAATATGTACTTTATTGCATACTAAACAGGGATAAGGCCTGAGCATTTGGCTTCTACGAATAAGTTTGATTCTAATAAAAAAAGCTGGAAATAAAATGATCTGAAACTTATCCAAATACTGACATCTGATTCACAAAAATGTGAAAGTGTTCATGGTAATGATGGGACTTCCGTGAAAGCTTTTTCTTTGTTGTTCAACAAAATGTTCTTTTTATGTTCATTTTGTGTTCTTTTGATGTTCAAAAAAGTGTTCATTTTGTGTTCAAATTATGTTCTTTTTATGTTCACAGACGAGTGTTCATTTTGTGTTCTTTTTATGTTCTTTCTGTCACAAAACACATAAAAAGAACATAAAGTGAACATTTGGTGAACATAGAAGGAACACAATTTGAACATTAAATGAACATAAAAAGAACACTGAATGAACACACTTTTTTCTACTAGGGTTCCCCTAGTCTCTCCTTCCCTCAATCACGTTTAAGTCCGGTTGTTTCGCCCGAGTTTCATCCCTTAAGTGCTCAGTCTCGTCTCAAGTGTCCCTCCATCCCCCACCTGCTCTCTAATCCCAGCGCCGAAGTCACTACTTCTTAGTGCCGCCACCACCATTTGCCTGCGCCACTTGCTTAAGATTCTCTCCTCGCGCGATCTCGCCAACTTATATCTGGAATAAACTGACTAAGGATGACTAGGATGAGTGGGCGCTCAACTGCCCGTTTGAAAATCAAAACGAGTCGAGTTTGTAAGTTTGTATCTCAGTTTAAAATTGAATTCCACGAAGACAAAATATGCCTCGACGAAAATTCATGTTTGATAACTTGAGTCGTAATTCCTTTCGCGGCCTTATTATTACATATTTTTTGTTCTTCGATTGAGAAAAGAGCCGTGTTTTTTATAATCCGCTCAGGAAGGCTAAGCTTTGGTACCGTTAAACGTTATTGTCGCCTTTTATAACGCTGTGCCATTCGTGCACCGGGTGTTGAGCCCGGGAAGAGTTCGTCATTGGCTATGATTGGCTGAGCGGGGCAAGAATTTCATGTCATAATTGCAAAAATTCATTATAAAATAGTCTGGAGAATGATGATTTTTTGTGGGAGTAGTCAGGGTATTTAAAATTGGGAATCTTGCTCTTCAACTTCACGTGAGGTACATGCAACTTTAATTTTCCCATTAAACTTGTTTCCCCTTAATTTCTTATTTAAACAAGTCTTTCATTTCATTTATTTCCTGGATATCGATATTTAATATTCAACGCAAATGATGGGAAAAGATATTATTGATCTATCAAAGGAACGAATTTGTTACTAGGTTCACTTTTCATGGAATGTCCCGGAGTCATCATTGCCAAGATAAGGTTTACTTGGTGCCACCCCCAAAGACACCTGAATGGTGGAAGGCGCAATCTGTTCCCAGAATTCTTTCCATCGTACCTACCTTTGATGACGTAGGCACTTAGCGAGTCCGACTGCTATCAAGGTGCTCTCTGGAAGATTCAATGATGTGCATTTCTACAGATAGCGTGCCCCGGAAAGTTATTTCTTCTCTTTCTTTGATTTCTCTTGATCGTCTTCTGTTTTTTCGGCCACGGCTTTCGGCGTAGATGATGCAAATGCAAGCCTGGATCCTTGATGATTCAATAATCAGCCAAATGATGTCAGTTGGGGTATTTTGACCTTAAATACGCATTTTTAACTCATGGCATCGTAATGGCTCACAGGTAATTTTATGCTTAGACTGGTATTTTTGTCGAAAGTAATGATTGGTACAGGCTCAAAATCGATATCTTGCTATCATTATGAACGCAGAAATATGCCAAGAAGGCCAATGCGTTTCTTGATGGCTTACTTGGAAAATTAAAAGAAATCTCATTGGCGAGGGTGAATATTTGTCAGTCCTAATATGCACCAAAGTTGTCTGCAATGATATTATGCTGATCCACTTCTGAGTATAGTGTTAACTGTTATTTGGGGTGTTAAACGAAATTCATACTCAATGACATTTTATCTAATCAGTCCATCTATCGCTAGATTGTGTAATATATAATCTATTCAGCTCATAACTTTTCCATGTTATTACTCTCCAGTGTCAATACCTTCATCATCATCACTGGTAAACAACCGTAAGATTGGTTTGACGCAGCTCTAAATCAATTGTCCTCTCAGCTTATCTTTTCTCACCTACGAATGTCTTCTCTTTCACATCCTTCTTTATTTGTTCAATGTATTGAATTCGTGATATTCCTTTTCCGTTCTTGCCATCTACTTGTACCTCCACAATTGGCTTCATCAGGCCACCATGTCTCAAGATATGGCCAATGCTATAAACATTGAGAATGAATGTATCATTATGCATTCATCGACGACGTTTTTGTAAACCAAATAAAAAAGCGATGGAAGTGGTAGCATATATATCATGTATGTATACGGGACGGACAGGAGACTCATCAATGGGATCCCCATGGAGTGAAAGACTGCCGTTGACGTTTTAATTCTCCAGGATGCCACTTGTCGTCTCTGCGGTGCAATGAGGCGTTGTCGGAGAGATTGAGCCGGCTGGAGCAGTAGGGGTTCGGTGGGGAGGGGTTCAGGGATATCGTTTGGTTATCAAGGGGAGTTGGGAGTTCAGATCAGGGCAAGGGTTCAGTCCTTGCTTCTGTCGTGGGCAGGGTCGGATCGCAACGGGTTTCCATTGTTCAAAGACGATCTCCCGTAATAGGCTCTTGATGTTGTGGATAGGAACCAAGCCTTTCCCGCTAAGCTCTCGTTTTTTTCCATTATTCCTACCTCCTGGAATTATATCTTCGTCGGTCAACAATAAACATGTAGTGGTCCAAATTCATTCCTGCAATATTAACACTTCATCTTAACTAAGATTTCGTTCACCTTTCACATAATACCTTGGTCTTCCACTTATTTATTTTCATTACGTGATGTAGGCACGTAAACCTGCGCTATTGCGCATTCTATTCTATTCTACTGCATAGGTTTTTATTTTCACCATTACCAGCCTTTCATTAAACTACAGGTAGCTTTGGACGCGCATCCCGGCACTTTGTTGAAGCACTATCCCCCCCCCCCCCCCTAGCTTAAGACGGGCTACTTCGATAGTTGGTCAACGTGTATTTTAAATACGGGAGGTCATAGAATGAAAAAAAAATCGATTTTTAAGTAAAATACTGCATTTAAATTTTGTAAACGGAACTTAAATAGCACTGCATAGTACACATTAACAGCTAAAAATATCATAAAAGCCGTACTAGTCTTGAATTCTGTCCCGTGAATTGCAATTATATATTTGATACACGAAGAAATGATTTTCGATTATATTAGTTAACAGAATGCACGCAATGGTTGACAACTTATGAGTTATATAGCTGAAGATCACCTTGTACAACTTAAATAGATTTTTGTTCATTGATAATGGAGAGGAGTTATTGGTGTACGTACTATTATTCACTCTCTTTACAAGTCATTACTGCTTACTGCATCTTCAATTCTCAAATTTAGATCTCTAATTCTTTTTTCATTTAGTCTGCGTAATTAGTATTCAACCCATAGTACGATATATAAATCCATGATTATTAATATGTCCGATATCTGCTGTTCATGGGTAGCCTTGGAAATGTGTGTTTGATTTAGATGAAGCAACGTACATTTTATCCTCATTGTAATGGAGAATACGTAGTTGCGATTATAATAAGAGACAACCAATACTGTATACTTTATCTGAAACTAAAAGTTTTTTTTGTCGTAAACGAATTTTGAATTGTACTGCGATCGGCTTGGTACTTCATACTTGGTACTTTTTCAATCCTGGGAATGAATGCATTGTATTTTATGCATCTATATCCAAACCCACAAACCGGCTCAGTATGCATGTTAGGAAACTAGCCATTTACAGAAAAACGGAATGCGCGTACAAAGTTCCGCCACGCAGTTATGAAAGCGTTCGTGAAAAATAATTATATATATCTCCTTCTATAAAATATCTCTCTTAATTTTTTGCTTCTGCCGGACCTAGAAATATGGTGGGGTTGTGTAATGATCTTCTCCACCTTTAATAATGCCAATCCTTTCCCCAGTGCATAAATATTCCATACGAAATTAAATTGACATCCTGTAGGTAACTATTCGAAACTGTCAAACCAAAAGTTTTGAAATACTTACAGTAGCAGACTATAATGGAGTTAGTATAGCTTATATCCTTATGAACTACGCTGCATGTACTTGGTACCGTGGTTAACCTAGCGTGACGTGCACCAGCCGCTTGTGAAAAAAACGAAGTGGAAAGAAAATAGGAAGTGGAGTGAATTTAATACTGAGTTTCGCAAAGCTTAGTCCTCTATTTCTCGGGGGAAAATATTATATTTGGACCCATTCGTTCGGCAAATATCTCTTTTATGGTATCGTCTTTGCCGAACCTTGAATCACGGGTAGGATGGAATATGCTGTTCTCCGTGTCTCTATGAAAGAAACTTATTCTTAATTGTTCAAGCAATCTAAGCCTGTCGCGTAGCCTCCGAGTCTCTAGCGGCTACCAGCATTACTCGGTAGGCAACGGAAAGGAAATCATACTTAACGTTTTCCCGGTTTATAAACTGATGTATTTTTACCAGTTTTTCTCTCTTTTGAAGTCCATCATTTGCAGAAAACCCTCAGTAATTGAAGGGAGGGTGCCACATTGAGGTATTGACGTCAACCATTGGGTGATAATGTGTGGTGGTTCTTTCCACTCCCATGCGAATATTATAAAAAATAAGGATGCTAAGTAACATTCTTGTAGTCGCATAAGGAAAATTTTCACCAATACGTAGAATGCAAATATGAACAGACCTGCTATTGCTAATGTGCCGGGGGAAACGTCTTAATTAAAGGAGCTCATGCGGTGAAGAACCTGAGAGTGATCTATCACCATGCAAAAGACTGTTTTGTGACACTTACGTTTGGCTAAAATTCCACATACTTCAGTTGCCTGCTCTTTGATAGGTTTCGTATTTATGCATTTTTTTGATCTTATCCAGTGGTTATTAGGTGCTCATCCAGTTTCAGTGAGTCATGCAGTTTAGCATTTGCTGTTGGATATTTATTCATTTTTTGAATCCATAATTTATGAGGAAAAGCTGGAAAGTTTTTTTTAATTGGCCCTTGTGTCCTTAGCTTTTCGGAAACAGTTTCGGTGATGTAGAACGCTGCCTTTGTTCATTCAAGATATTTGAGTTTCTACTTAAGCTTTGGCACTGGAAAGAGGAATAATGAATTTGGATTTATCGTGGAGGAGATATTTTGCTTTGCTAGTAAGGGGATAACGAGACTCGTTAAATCATGGAAAGGGAAGCTCTGTGTTAAAAATGAGTTTTTTTTTATGCTTTAAAAATATTTGTTATAAGGATTGTTATGAAAATATCGGACTTTTTTCACTCTCAGCAAAATTTTTGCTTTACTTTCAAAGTGGAGTAAGAGAAATTAATGATAATGAATCTTTTAATTTGTGAGAGATGGTAATAGGCTTTGACTCAATACGTAGTATTGACAAGATAATACTGGCTAATATGAGTGGATCGTATATTTCCAGTTTAAACTCAACCACAATTGTGGCCACCATTTCCAATGAGAAGTGAATGATAACTTTATGCCAAGCGAATGCTTTAATGATTTTTAATTGCTTTAATGAAACGCAATGCATTCCTTTCTTAAGATGGTCAGATGCGGAATTTTAGTGTTTCAATATCATCATTCCATTAAATTATTACGGAGGCTTCCGCGGTTAGTTGATTGGTGATGGTTTTCCGGGTTTACACCGCGTTGAATCAACGCGGTGTAAACCCGGAAAACCATCACCAATCATCATTCCATTTTATTGACCCTTCGTTCTTACTTAAATATGTCTCAATGAGTGGTTTGAAAGTCATGAAAATTATCCCATTCAATGGTTAACATATGTACAGTATCAGTGGCAATGTTAAACCTTAGTGAAGGTTAGCAGGTACAGTGGAGTGGACAGCTGCGTCAAACATATTGGGGGATTTTAACATGAATGGCCATGAGAAGATTTTTCCTGGACTGGGAATTGAACCAGGGACCTTTTGCTTTCCAGGGAGGGCATTGTGCAAACCAGTATTCTATATATGTTCCCGAATAGGGTGATTTCCTATTATTTTTTAGTGGCTAAATCGAAAGATTATTTCACCTGGAGTACGCATTTCACGCTTTTAGATTTTTAAATGACGATATCTATTTTTCGCGATTAATTGAAAAGTGAAAATTTTCAAGCGCGCGAAAACGCGACGGCTAAGTATGAATGCTGGGAAAACCCCGTGTGACGTCATTCTGGTTCCCGGTTTCGCCTTGTGAGGTGACCTTGGGGCGAGGATATGCGCCCGGCTGCGATGCAGGCTGCTAGCAGGTAGCAGAGTACCCTGCCAGCAGGTAGCGCTTGGCTTAAAGGAGGATTATCAATACCTTATCAAACGAAGGAAACTTACCGACCATTGGCAGTTTTAATAGGTGATTATTAAGACATGTTTACCTGAGCTCTGTGCCTCATGCATGCATTGGTAATCTCAGACGATGTAAAACTCCTATCTATTCGTATAGAAACTAGGTCCCTGTGACGTATCGTGGAGTGGCATCGCATGGGCGCCAATCTGGCCATTTTCAAATGCGGTTAAAATTGACCATTGCCATTCGTCTGAACTGGGTTTTCTAAAAACAAATGATTTGTACCTTATGAATGCACTAATAATGGTGGGTAACGAATCGCAATCAATGCCTTTCGTTTTCTTTGATGAAGGAAACTCCCCTTTTGTGACTGTCGAGTGCACTCGCGCCTCTATTTTCACACATCCACATTTCATCGAAACTGAAGCTGTTTACCTCTTCCTCAAACTTGGGATAACATGTGCCATCCCCTCAAAGTTTTCGAGAGCCAGAAGTTGACGGAGTTCCTCGGAGTTGGCCATCCCGCCTCGCCGAATTCCGCCTCAAACTTGATAGGCTCCTTCAATTGATCCGTTAATGTGATTGGTTCCCTCGATAAATTTCAAACTCGAGAAGAATTTTTCGACATTGCGTCCATTTTTCGCATTAACAGGACTTCCTCGGTAGCGTAAAATGCTGGTGAAGGATGGGGAAGCTGTGAAGTTGTAGAATGGCGTTGTTGTTGATTGTATATCGTCAACTTAACATGCATCAAACGTTTTCCTGATGATATGCAGTGTGTTTTAGCGATATGAGGTCCACACATTCATGGGAAGGAAATAAAAAAGCGAAACTTTGTGGGAAAAAATGATCACCAATTCAAGGTAAAGCGCCGATCACAAGGGGCTAACGTAAAATGTTTCTTATTTATATAGGACCAAAATTGACTGAAATGATTTACCAGCAAAAACTTTCATGCCTTCGATGAAAAATATTTTTTAAGAAAATCATAAGTATTCTGATGGGTATTACAATTCTTTCATAGTGTTTCACTTATATTTTTTATTTTACCTCGGAGAAATTGTTATCATCTTAATAACAATAATAATGGCTCAATGGACTAAATTACCTTACACTGTAATAATTTTTAAAAACTACCCACTATGGAGACCCGGTAGGTCCTATTGATAGTTTACGTTCGTATTGGCGGGAAAGTTTGGTAATGGAGTGAAATACCTTAACGCTAGCTTATAGAGTGATTCAGTTTTCGGCGTTAAGCTAATTTGAAGGCGATCTTGAGATATAAAGTGCAACTATATTTTTATGGAGCCCTTTGGATATGTAGTTAATCCTTTATTGGACCCTTTTTTGAATTTTTTTAGTTCCAGATCACTTTCCTGTCCTGCTATTTATTTCTTGCCCCTATACAGCGATTTGTACGATTCAGTTTAGCGAATGCTGTCGAAACCTTTACGAGGCCCGCAAAGGCCACTAGTGTATCTCGAGATTGTATGAATCTTACTTTAATCATAGCATTGGTTTAAATACTACATTCTCCGGTACTTTTTATTTCACTGATCATTTTTTCCCTATTTCCTAAACGTGACAGACTCGCTTCTGACATTCACGATTTTCCATTCTGCCCTCTTTCCATCTTTGTCATGCTGCACTAAAAAGTTTTCAGTAAATTCTATGGTAAGGAGTAATTAGTAAACTCATGCCGGCGCATTGTTTATTATAACTTAGAATTTGAGGGATGACAGACCTAACGTTTTTCCCCAGTATTACAGCATTCATTGCATTAAGTTTCGATCCCAAAAATGAGTTTATCGCGTAATAGTATTGACTATTGAAACTATATCGTCGAGGTGAAAAACACAATTATGAAATCCACATTTATTTTAACAAAGATTGATCAGGGTGTCATCAGCTCTATCCATGAAAATCATATTCGATTGAAATTAAATTAAGTGTGAATTTTATTGCTAAGCTTCATAACGAATTATAACATTATCCACGAAATAACACCTAAAACTATTTTTTTATATTAAATACTTTTATCGTCGAAAGTTAAAAGCAAGAATTGCTTCCATTTCTAATAAAAGTTACATAATTTTAAGTGCCAATAGATGTTGATAGATGGGTGTTTGCACGGCGTGATGGGGAAATCTCAGAACCAGCTCAAAACAAACTTCTTTGTCCTCTCACAAATTAGTCATGCATTGCAGCTTAGAGACATATGCACGCAATAATAGAGAACCAATCTCTATAGTTACTTTATTGGTTGCACTCAACGTCGAGGTGTGCCGCCTTCATTTTCTGGGATCTCGATGGTGAGGTGGCCAGAGGGTTGGCTTTCTATCCCGTGGGCCCGGGTTTATATCCCAGCGGTGGCAGAGGTTTTTCAGAGACTGCCCGATCCCTAAACGAGCGCTTTGCGGAGAGCTCTTCAACGGCACAACTCCGTCCGTCGGATGGGACGTTAAGCCGTCCCCTTGGCGCCTTTATTTATGAGTAGGCTAATGCCGACGCCGGATTTCTTTCCTCCCTTAAACTTCTCTACCAACCCTTGATGGTGCAAATTACCTCAGCTGATGGTCGGCTTCTTCAAGTACTATAACACCATCACCTTAATTTTCTTTGCCCTCTCCATGCCGTGATACGAGTAGGTGACATTGTTGTGGTTTTGATGGGAATAACCTTATTATATGAATTACTTTGATTTCACTTTTGGTACAAATGTTTTCCCGAAAACGTGTTTTCAAAATACATTTAATGAGGGCCGTGTTGAACAAAAAGTGTCGCAGAGAAATGGGTCGGTCATGTTAAGGAAAATTGTCGATTTGTATTTAGTGTTCTCACTTTTCATGGAAACTTGTGAGTTACATTTTTGCTAATAGGTGGCATTAAAGTCGCCCACGTAGGGCGTTCGATAACAGAGCTTTAATCGTTCTTTATTCCTATCAAGCATCTTTCCAAAATTGACTTTTTTAAATCTGGATCTAACTTCAAAGGGTCAGTATGTCTGCATCATTAATGAGGATATTTTAGGTACTTTAAACTGTATGCTTGTTTTTATTTGTCCCCTTATTGCATGAAATAAATTGCTATCTAAATATCCCTGCTTGTTCAATTCTCAATTTTAGAATTGTAATTCTTTTTTCATTTAGTCTGTGTAACTTGTAATAAACTCATAGTACATGATATTAATCCATTATTAATAATATGTCCGATATCTGTTGTTTATGGGTAGCCTTGTAAAAGTGTATTTGATTAAGACGAAGCAATGTACACCTGATTCTCATTATATTGGAGAATATGTACTTGCGATTATAATAGGAGACAACCAAATACTATATACTTTATCTGAAACTATAAGTCTTTGGTCGTTAACAAAATTTGCATTGCACTGCGATCGGCTTTGCACTTCGTACATTGGTAGTTTTTCAATCCTGGGAGGGAATGCATTGTATTTTATGCATCTATATTTAAACCAAAAAACCGTATCAGTATGCATGTAAGGAAACTAGCCGTTAACAATAAAAACGGAACGCGCGTAAGAAGTTATTCTCGACCGGTATTATAAGATTTCCCCCGAATCGCTGAGGTAGCCAGTTGTACGCCACTTTAGTTGCCCGTACACTTAGCCGGCTTCTTTCTCTACGTTGTAGAATTATTGCGTAACGAAATTGTAATGTCACTGTAGATTTTTTTGATTGTCCAAACTAATTTGGCGTATACTACTTTTTTCTTAGTGATGAACAACTAAAGTAAGTGGAAGATATTTATAAAATTCAGTGAGTTTTCTTGGTGACCAGTACTACGGTAAATCAGGAAGACGTGGAATTCTCAAAATTAATTTTACTTGAAATCAAAGGGAGAATCTCAGTTAAATATGTCATTGAATCTTGATAATTATTTGGTGTCGATGTATAAAACATAAAAGGAAACAGTTTGCCCTTTTTCTGCAAATTGCTAAGAAATATTGCTCCAATATGACCTCATTTTGTATTCCTACTTTTGTCGAATGCAGATGCAACGTATTCTGCAAAATTGATTCTATATTGTTCATTATTTGTGAATCAATGAAGAGCCTATATAGACAGTTTTCGTGGACTGTACGCTCGAAAAAACGAACAATTCGAGGTGGCAAATATGAGCAGGATATAACTTTAGATACGCTACTTGCCCGAACACTCGTCGCTGATTGGCGGGAGCACAGATGTTAGTTGTAGGTGGCCAACGATGATTTGCTAGATGATTCAACAGCCTCCTACCCAGAGCCCACTCAACTTTTTCCATTCAGGGAGGATGAGAGTGTATTACGTAGCGTTTCACTCCCGTGGCGAGCAAGAACTCAGATCCACCATCATTGCTGCCAATTGGTTTTAAAACCACTCATCCATTGCTCACAGTTTACTCGTAGGGGCTCATCGCATCTCAAAATCAACCCCCCCCCATACCGATTGATGATGCTTCTTAAAGACTCTTATTTCCTAGACTCCTATTTCCTATTTCCTAGGAGTCTTATATGACGACCTATTTCCTTTCTCCTAAGGGACACTTATTTAACTTTGCATTCATGTCAAGGCGACGGCACCTCTTCAAAATAAGTCCCCCTTTAATCAACTTCAGCAGTTCACTCCCGGTGGGGTATAGTTTGCTGTCTGAAGCTGAAAATTAGTTATATTGCTATGCAATTCATTGCGTTTACTTTCCGAATCATTGAATTGTCTTCCGTTGTGTTTTGTGCTTGACGACGAATTTTGTTTTCATAATTATCATTGTCGGCAACGCCATTAACGAAAATAAAATGTATCTGAAGCTTAGAGTAAGGACTGGTACAGGGGAGGGGGTGTTCGGGGGGTCAGGACCCCCCCCTCGAAATATAAAACCACAAGTCATGAATTTACGAAATATTTCTTCTCCACATGAAGTTTTTTTCGATTATGAGAAGTGTTAAAATTGGTTTAAAACACTCTACTTAGTACCCTGTTTTTTTTATTTTCCCCCCTGGCTTTGGACCCCCCCTATCGAAATTCCTGCCTACGCCACTGGACTGGTACCGGGTGAGTAGTTAGAAAACTCTTCAATAAACATGCGTACCCATCATTTAAATCTCGTGAAGTGGAAAAGTTACACATCAATTAGCCCGGAATGAAAAATTAGGTGCATATCAAAATTAAATACGACGTATCAAAAACATTTTTAACTTAACTCACGCATGGAAGGCTACTGAGATTTCTCGTGATTGAATTTTCTTGGAACTAAAATGCACAGAAAAAGTGCATAATAATGCTAATCGTACGCAAGTCACGTGACAAAATTCCACGTTACCATCGAGACACTGGAGGTATATTGAAGCCACCCACCCTCAACAAATCCTTACGCTATGATCTAAAGTTGTACAGTTGAAACGTCTGGGGAAAATACACAGCTCTAAAGATGGGGACGCCACCGAATCGTAAAATTCTGTTTTTTTTTATGGGAAATTGAAACAGAAACTTAAATACTTACTTATAAATAACGACTTATTTATTAAATTCCCACGAATATTTAACGTAACTCAACCAGTTATTGACTAGAAATTGTCAATTTTAAACATTCCTATTGTTTTGGTAACTAAGAAAATCATTGCCTTTTGATGCTTGCCTTCAATTCACTGTAATATTACTGTAGTGTAACTTAACTTGGGGTAGGTCTTCTTTTGGTTCTTATGAAAGTTGGGAGCCAGTTTATGATGTGAACCTTGGCTCTTGCCCAAGTTTGTCCCCGAACTCGTAGTTTTTCCGGGAAATAGGAGAGCTTTTATATGCCCGCATTACTAGATTTTTCATGGTTGGAGTTAAATTTTGCGTGTTACGTATATCGTATTAAGTTTTGTATATTTTGCGTTAAACTTTGCGTGTGAAAATTTTAATTTGCACGATAAAAATAAATTTTGGTGGCATACATGCTATTTGGAAAGGGTGGCGTGCATAGGAAAATACTTGGTGGAAAAACAACTTTTTCTCCATAATTTACTCAAAAACCATTTAATAATTTTTGTTTTAATGGAATATATTATGTTCCTGTATTGTTTTCGTCTTTAAATGGATTAAATGATCCTCGATTTTTTACTGCATCTCAAGTAACATGGCTATTCACCGTCTAGTACTTTTTAAGCATCTCTCTTTGGTGTTTATATTTATGATCAACGGAAACTCATCTTTAACTCAGAAGTATTCGCTCAAAGACGAGAACCACAAGTCTGAACCTTACCCATGTATGATAGAATTTTCTCTCAAAGACATTTCGAATGGTGAATTGAAATTGAGTCTTGAAAAATTACCTCTGTCGCACGTGTTTAAGTTAGTATGTATTTAATTCATTTCTTACATTGTTCATTCCGTGTATAGCCATTACTCCGGGATATTAAAAAATCATATTTCTTGGTAGCGCTTTTCCAATTCTATTTACCATTAGGGACTTAAATGATTTGAAACATAGGATTAAAATAAAAGTAAGTCATTTTTCATCCCGTGAGCAAAATTAAGGTTGAAATTTTAGTTTAAGTAAACGCATACTTCATGAGCTATATTTGTCTACAAAAAGTAACAAATAATATCTTTCCACCAGCGTTGAAAGATATCTTTTGCTCTTGAAATATTTCTTTCTGAGGCTGTAAATTACCGTCGCCCTTATATTGACCTTTCTCAGCATTGTTTGGGCAACTTTCGTTGATACACAAGCTTTCGTCTTTTATCAGAAAAAGTTTTGCTTATTATCATCTTTATTTGATTCTGGAATAGAGTAACTAATTCACTTGTCCTCCGGATTTCTCTTAAATATTTGCTTTTAAATTCCTCGACTTTTTCGAGTAGTTGAGTTCCTCTCCGCAGACAACATGAATTTTGAATGATTTTTTATGTAAGTTTACTGTTCAAATTCCGCTGTCGCATTTCATACTAAATATTTAAAAAATGTTTTTATCGCTTGTAAAATTAAGTTTCCTTAATATATGTCCATTTTTAGGAAAGCTTCAGTCACTCCACAAACTCGGAAATTGAGGTTATACGGCGAAGTTCCTTCGAACTGTTAAAAATTAAGGGCTATTTTCTAATTTAGTTAATACCTCGTGAATTTTTGGATTGCATCATTCGTTGAGATCAGCCTTGGAAGAATATGGTTCGGTGAAGTTGACGTTAACACAAATGACCGGCAATAATGTAATTCGTGTTCGAATCCCGGCCAAGGCCACTGATTATTTCATGGTGAATTTCATCTTTGGTGTTATAACCTTTTTGGTTTTTTACCTAATATTGCCTAAAGGTCGTTAAATTATTGGGAAACAATAAAAAAGTACTTAGGGTTGAATATTTCAGCATACAGTTATTCTTCCCTCAATTTATACCCTCACCGTTAATTTGGTTTTCGGAAATGAGGAAAAAATAGCATTTGAATTTACTAGCCTTGTCTCGGGTTACTTATCTAGTGTCATATCCATTAAGATCTGGAAGTTCAGAGATTTGAATGGAAAACAAGAATAATGGTATGGTATCCGTGTGTACTAGCAACCAGCAATACAATTTGTACAGCGTGTCGCAGTCTCTCAGGATATACCCGTGGAAGCAATTTCTATTCTTTGCAGACGAGTCTCTTCATAGCAACCACTCAGACGTTGCAATCAAGAGTTATTTATGGGGTGTATATATTTCTATTTATTTTATTTTCGGAACGTGTTATATTGGTACATGAACAGTAAACTGTGTGGAGTCTCAGGAATATTAAAATATTACACGCTGATTTTTGGAGGGTTATTCTGTAAATGAGAATGAAGATGATCAAGTTTGGAGAACCTTTGGATCCTCGAATGAATCGTTCCATGAGTCATTCATCGCTCAAGGAAGGAATGATGACACGATTGAAATGAACTGTTCCACTGAAGTGATATGCTGCTCGCTCACGGTAGGCAGTCATCTTTTAAAGTTCCAAACAGTGTTCGTATTTGCCTGTATCTGTTGCGTCGTCCGATTTTAAGCCCAGATTCGCAAATGCGGAATAAATCCGCTGTTCTGAGCGTGTGGCTTCACTCTATTCATATTCTTTGCACTCTGGGATGCATGCATGATCGATACACCTACCCATATAACAAGGTTATGAAACCCTGGTCATGCTTTTTCAAATATATATTAGTGAAATGCGCCAACGGATGAAGTTCACCATGAAAAAAATTTGACTTAGCCGGAATTCGAGCCCGGATCTACCCTCGCAAGGGACCTTTACAGGGTGCTTGCATCCGAGCCAGATGGGCCGAGGTTTCTCCTCCGAGGCTTGCCACTGGTATCTTTAGTCTGGGAATTCTTCTTGTGCACTGAACCAATTACCTTCATTTCCGCCGAATTTTAGGAAAACAACGCCCTTCCCAGTTTCCAGGCGTGTTTTTCTCACCGTGTCGGTGTGAAATCGGTCACGGTGATATAATCACATCTTGAAACAGGGAAGCGAGTCGTTTTCCGAAAGTTAGGCGGAAATGAAGCCAATAACCTGGTGCAGAAAACGAGAAAATTCCTAAATGCTTATTATTTTTTAGAATAAAATTAAATCGTGGAGCAGTTTTCTTTCAAATTACTTGCCATGAAAAATAGAAATTCCTCTAGACTGGGAATCGAACCACGACATTTTGGCTTTACCTCAAAGCGCGGAGTCATCATTAATACGGGGTCCAGCTTTCGTTAGTGGCTTCTTTGATGCTCACGTACCCTTGCGCTTCCATCCTTGAATGATCGTTAAACACCGTTAAATCTTGGTAAAATTGCAATGGGAACTAAAGTACCTGGATAGCGTAGTGGTCCGTTGGTCGATTCCCGGACAAGAAGAATTTTTCTCGTGGAAATTGTCGAATTCATCACTGTTGACAGACTTGAAATAAACCACTTTGGGTTTGCTTTGTTGACTCACTTAGCGGTGGGCTGGGTTAAGACTATATACAGTGAGGCAATAGTAAATTTATTCCGAAAATTGCACAAAAATATTTTTGTCCTTTGGGTGGAGTAGGATTGCTTTGACTAAAAAGATTAGAGAAAGACTAAGAAGTAAGCGCAGATGAATTCCTAACTATTGTAAAGTATGTAATTGATCGTGGATTTACAGTTAGAAGAATTATCGAATTAGCACAATGGTAGTTTAATTTTTATCAATTTATTCCATAAAAATACTCCGTAAATTTTATTAAAACATTATGATTATTGAATAAAAAGGACTTTAATTGTTAAAATACAATTAATTCTGTTGTCTAAAACCAAGTTTTCTATTAGACGAGACTCAGAAACGTGTTTTTCAATTTTTTTAAAACTGTTCTTTTCACAGAAAACGAAGAAGCGTAAGAGGCGCTTGACGTATTCCTTGCCCCACTTCGTCTCGCTTCTCTAATGTCAGCAATTCCTCTTGTTCCCACGTTTCCAACCTGTGAATGAGATCTCCCCGTGCACTCGACCTAAGAGCAGAAATGCTGACGAGAGAAGTCGGAGAGTACACGAAGAAGCAAGAATAAAGCGTGATTGCTGCCGACATGAGTTCTTTCCTTTTTCTGTGTGATTTTCCCGATCAATCCCCGGGCGAAGACGACGAGAGGGTCTTGGCGACTTACAGAAGCAAAGTTTTAATTTAATCGATAAATAAAAATGTTAGGACCGTTTTATTAATGTAAGGTGTTTGTGCTCTTAACTATTTTTTCATATTTTAATCTGCCACAGATAATTCTTATACGCATTCCCAACACAAGGTATAACATTTTCGTGGAGCCTTGTCGGGATTTCCTCTAATTCAAATATTTCCATTTCACTAAAGTTTCAACGGATGACTCGTCCATCATCATCAGACTGATTGAATGAGCTTGAATGAATTAATAAAACTTTTAAGATAAAGGTATAAACAGTCACAGCAGTCATATTACTCCTGATCGGCCGGAAAGATCTGAGGATCAAACGGTTCGACAATGAAGAGGTCATCGGTAGAGTAGGAGAGAAGTCTCTAAGGATACGATAAATCCTAATCGGCTAAATTTTGGCACATGATAGTCTGATGGAGACAATTATCGAGGGATAATTAGATGACAAGAATGGAAAAAGAAGATCTCGTGTTAAATACTTGGAACAGAAAAATGAGGATGTGAAAGAGATGCCTACAACAAGGCTATGAAACCTTGAATATATATTAGCAAAATGCGCCAACGGATGAACTTCGCCATGAAAAAATATTTGACTTAGCCGGGATTCGAACCCGAATATCCCGGTGGCCGGTCAGGTTTGTTAATCAGTTACACTACCAAGCCATTTTATCAGAGCGAACTTCGGGATAGGTGACGTCAACATCTTGTTCGGTAAAACCCATCCCGAAGTTTCCTCTGAGAAAATAGCTAGGAGATGTAACTGGCTGTATCCGGGTTCGAATCCCCGCTAAGTCAAATATTTTGTCATGGCGAACTTCATCCATTGGTGAATTTAACTTTGCACCCGTGCGTGTGACTGCGTACAAAGTCACTTTGTTCCTTCAATGCTTTTGTATACCTATTAGTGAACCTAACAAAGCTTATTATTTCATTTTCCAAAATGGAATGGTTTCACGCAGTCAACCTGAAAACATCAGTTATTCTTTAATTTGTACTTTATCTTCTTCTCATGAATTTCACACACTTTTCCTGTGAGTGAAGTTATGTTCCACGTATCCTAAATTCTGTCCATCTGCTTGCTCAGTCGATTTCTCTCATTAAATCCGGCTCTCTCCAATTAACTCAATAATCTGTTTCACTCAAAAATCTGCTTCAATTATATGCTGACAGGAGGCTTGAGTCGAGAGCTGCGTCAAGAATGCGTCAAGGACTGTTGATCAGTTATGATGAATGGACTTCACTGTCGTTCGTGTCAACGCACATGTTCAAATTGTAGAAGTGTCCGGTGAGAATCGCTACGCAATGCGTACATCCCCCGCCGCCCTCCAATTCCTCTCGTTCATCCCCCTCCTGAGGGGAGCAACGTCCTCCCACGCCCCCTCCAGCTGCAGGCGTGGTCCCGGAAACATCGATATACACACTGTGAGAGGTCTCTTCTTGCGTACGCGCCGCCCGCGGGGAATACGAAGGGGTCGCTGCTGTCGCCCCTTGCTTTGTATCTCGGGGCTAACCAGCTGCATAAAAAAATAAAAATGTAAGAATATGTGGTTAAGGTTCTAAAATACTTCTTACTCTACGAGAAAAAAGTATCTTATTTCATCGATACCTCTAGCAACTGGACTAGAAGTTATCTTCTGCGTGTCTCCAGAATGACTTACATTGTCAGACTCCAGCTATCCACGGAATTTCTTGCCCGTTCGAGGAAGCTTTGAGATAGTCGTCGGCAAAAGACGAAAGAAAAGAGAGAGATACGAGCTAGCTCTTGCATTTCATCGTTTCCTTTGGACAGCTGCGGCTAGCCTACGTGATTGTGACTTCCTATAATCTCGTCAAGCAGTAAGATCATTTGGCCTTTAAAGCCAAATTATTATCTAACCGCTTGTTGAGATAGAATTAAGGCCTGCCAATCCGTGAAGACCTTTAGTTGTCGGTTGAATAAAGTGGACCTAGGTACCGATCTATTTGTTTTACTATCAAAGTCGACTTTAAATATGTTGAAGGAGTGCAATCTTAATATCGTGTAAACAAGAGATTGCAAAACTTATTCCACAGAGGTAATCGAGCGCAGAATGTGTTTTGTGGTAATGATATTGCTGTAAAAGAAAACTAAACGCGTCGTGCGCGCGTCAAAGGAAACGATTTCTAGATCTTATCTTTACAATTTCCACTTCTTCAATGACGGTCTTTTTCCAATACGTGAAAATAAAAAATAAAAATGCTCGTATCATCGCACGCTTTTATGTAAAAGTGGTCGCGTTGACCGCAGTTTTATAAAATTATTCGGAAAAATAGTGTTACAATGGCTTAAAAATTAATAAAAAAATAAGATTCTTTTAACGGTAAAAGAAGAAAATATAAAATGAGTAATAATAATAAAGAAAAGATTTCGTTATCTTTTCTTTTTATGTTCTTATTTTCCTTTATTCGAACTAAATAGAGAGAGTAAACTATTCTCGCTTGGCCCAAAATTCCACGCTTAAATTTTATGGATGAATAGAGTACACGTCGAAAACCGAAGTGTGGTGTGTATCAATTTAAATATCTTAAAGTAACTTCCTCTGGAAATATTAATTACATTACTGCAAATAAAATCAGATATATGTCAACGATGAATTCATATCATTACGTTGTCAAATGCAAAGTGAATCCGGTAGATATTTTAGGTTTCTAATGTTTAGCCTCTTAATCAGAAAAGTTAAGCGTGGTACCTTGGATCGAGGCAGGCTGGCTTTTATATGTTTTTATTTGTGATGAAAAGGTGTATTTTTGAATAAAATTTCATGTACTAAAATATTCTCTTCTTTCCATCGATTTTTAAACGAGCTCTTCATAATTTGGACATTTGGAAAAAAATTAAATTTTCGGTGATGCTGCTGTGTTAATAGCTGTGGGATACGAAGAAACCACGATTGCGATAAAATCAAGGGTTGAGAAAGCGGATAAAAAGATATATTTTTATTTTCTTTAAATCTGAAACAGCAATTTTGTTGAGAAAAAGTAGAATATAAAACACACGCTCTTGTGTCATTTTGAAGGATGAAAAATTCCAGTATCTCAGTCGAGACTTATTTGTGGTAGAGGAGCATCATTTTCACTATTATTTCCTATAAATATGCATACCCTCCTTGAATATCGATTGTATGCTAGGGTGGTGCGAAAAAACTCAAGTTCCAAATTTCGTGTCGTAATAGTGCGGAAAAGTTGCGATACGTTAGTACAAGAAAAACAAAAAAAGAATTATTAAAATCGGACGTCATCTTCCGATCCCGCAAAGCACCTGAAAAAATGACAAAAATGAAAAAATTGTTTTTTTTCGTTGTAAAAAAATTAAATTAAATTAATATCTTTTAACGCTGTAGCAAAAAATGATTACAAATAGCATAGGTTATTATTTATATATGCATATTTATGACTTTTAACTGTTATTACCGATCGCACAAGATCATTAAAAATGTATAAATTTCGCAATTTAGCCGGTTTTTCAGAGTTGTGTCATAATAACTTAAGGTAATATTTTAGTCTAAAATACATGTTTGATTATGCAGCTCTTCCTTTGTTTATATATTATTTAATAATATTTAAACAACCCAGAACTCACCGCGGAGAGGTGGCTGCACTTTGAGTTCTACCCACACCCTCCATTCATCCAACCAATGATGGTTACTGCTTCAACGATATTTAAATTTTTTGTCCTTCTTTTAAATTTTAACTTTTGAAAACTACTTTGTACTACGATTTAGTGGTAAGGTCTGGCATAATGGACCTTGATTTGAATTAGCCCTAATAAATCCATCACTGGATCGATAGCCACAAAGCTTAAGGGATGCCTCCGTTACCAATTTCACACACGGCTCCATTACTTGCGTTTGATATGGGAAGTTATAATGTCCCAATCTTGTTTATCGCCAGATTCAATGAAAGAAGCTATCTTTTCATTAGTAATTATTTTCATAGGAAGAGGTGGAGTAGATAGTTTGACTACATTCCAGTCAATCAATTCTATATGGTCAGTTATTTAGAAGTTCGTGGTAGGAGTAATGAAGTTTACGATAGGTTTGCCTTTTGGTTAAGTCTGTCGGGCTTTAAATACTCTTTTTAGCCCTAGCTCTCTAATGTGCCTTCTGTAATCAAAAACCATCGCCATTAATACATTCTCTTCGTGATCAAAGTTAGAGTTCCGTTCAATAACAGGGAAAACTACTTTCTTTTAATATCCAGGTATGTGTCGAGAGGTTTCCTTTGCTCTGTTCACACGGGCCATCTAGCATGTGAAAATGGTCCAGTATCCCGGTTTGCTAAGTCATTTGGAAAGTCGCCACTTGTGATTGCTTGACTGATGTCAATAAGGTATCTTTGGTCCTTGCTCAAAATTTATCTATCAACTTGTAGAATTTCACATTCAATTGTTTGGAAATGCAGTTTGGAAGCTTTCCATAACCATTCATATTAGTCCAATTGGCCCAATAAATGATTTTTGGCCACTTGTTTCACCATCTAAATACTGAAAAATATGAAAAAAGTAATTCAATGAAAAAAGTAACCCAACTGCCCACTGCAGCGGGTGTCATTGGTGTTTTACGAGCTTTCTAATACTGCAACCTTTCCATCTAATGTTGATGCTCGTGCTATCACAGCAAACTAACTCTAAGAACTCTAATGATACTCCTTGATCAGAGAGATAAGATAGTATGGAGACCACTATATCTTTAGCAGACCCGGAGCTTGGAGAAACATAACTCAAATACACAAAATCTGGTTCTTTTATTAGAGAATGGTGTTCCGCTATAACTGTCCGACAGTACTCCTTCGATTCAATCATTTCTATGACTATGGTATTGTCTACCCTTCCGTCAAAGTATAACCGAGTAGCTCACCTAAATCAAGATGGATTTGCTGTAAATCGCTTATAATATTTTTCTTTTCCCTTTTAATTCTACATCGGTCAATGAACTTAGAAGTATATTCTTCAGTTATAACTCCAATGTCTACAAGTGCACTTGATGCTATAGCAGCAGCTGTACGGTGAGACACCCTTATCATCGTATTGATCACAATGAAAAGTTGTACTTTGGAATTTTACCCTCATTTGCCATTATGATTTATATATTTTTGGATGTACTAGGCATGTAATCTTCCTAGTCAACAAATTTCTCCTTGATTGTTGAACTTCGCGTTGCGTCATTTAAAACCTCAACATCTTCACTTTCGGTTTCAATAGGGTTAACATGCTGACTTTTTAAAGTGTAATTTTGCCTTTCAATTCTAGTGGTCAGTTTTATTGTCATTTTTGATCTAAAGAGCTAATTAAAACTTCTCAAAAATTATCCTCAAGTAATTATTACAAAACTCTGAAAAATAGGCGAAATTGCAAAATTTATACATTTTTAATGATCTTGTGTGATCGGTAATAACAGTTAAAAGCCATAAATATGCATATATAAATAATAACCTATGCTATTTGTAATAATTTTTTGCTACAGCGTTAAATGATATTAATTTAATTTAATTTTTTTACAACGAAAAAAAAATAATATTTTTTTCATTTTTGTCATTTTTTCAGGTGCTTTGCGGGATCGGAAGATGACGTCCGATTTTAATAATTCTTTTTTTGTTTTTCTTGTATTAACGCATCACAACTTTTCCGCACTATTACGACACGAAATTTGGAACTTGAGTTTTTTCGCACCACCCTATTGTATGCTTCCTTATTTAGAGAATACTTTTTAAAAATTGGGAGGATAACGAGGAAACTCCCTTATTCGTTGGTATTTATCTACGTAGCGTAAATTGGGCCGATAATGATGAAACTCTCTTTATTCCTTGGTATTTATCCAAGTAGCGTTGTACTAAGTGCGAGAGTAAAAAACGTAATTCCAACTCTAATACCATATTATTTTTTTAAATTTATGCTTGGTGTATCCTTTGCATTCGAATCCATAGCAAATGGCCACGTGGCTTCTCAAAGTTCTTTTTATGCATATACGTATAATTTGGACACAACAGCGGGATATACAAAATACTTTTAAAAGTTACAACAATATACACTATTACGACTTGAGAACATTAAAAATAGCTAATACATTTAGGGATTCCACATTTTGAAAACGTAGGTATTCGCGCCAAATGTATTGAATACATTCAGATAAAAAAGAATTTTTTTTAAGAAATCATGCATGTTCACCTTTCTTTACTTCTGACATCTCTTTAACATCGCCTTGGTGTCTATGAGTGCAATGAAAAGTGTGTGCCGTAAATAGTATTTTGATAAACATTTATCTCATAAATTGCAATTGCTGTATTTAACTAATACAAGGAAATTTCTTTTAATCATTCAGCGTATGTTTTTATGAGGAATTTCATGCTCTTTTTTATATTAACTTTCCGTTATAATTACATATTTTGTTATTTGGTTAGTAGTTTACTCTTTGTATTTTCTACACAAATGTCTTAATTCAGAATAAAAGCTTTATTTACTGCTATCTGCTCCTATCAATTTTTAAATTCTCTCCTGATTCCTGAATATTAAGTTAAGCAGGGTATTAGAACCCATTGTGTCTCTTAATTTGGTAGTTGCTACAGTTATTTTTGGGGTTCATCGGGAGTTGCCTCCTTTTCTCTTTAGAGAGCCTCTAGAACCAGTGGCGTTGCGCGCAACAAAAAAATATTTCCCTACCCTACAGACAGGTGCTTGAAGTTCTCCCCGAGTCCTCTTGGGGGCGTTGCTGGAGGACTGGAGTGATGTGTCTGTGGAGTAATTGTTGCGTGGCGTGGAAGGGGTGGGGGGCGAATTTCACACTGCCTGGTGTGAAGGTGTAGGAGTGTGTTAGGAAGACTGGGAGAGCGTTGTTTGACTAGCGGGGAGACGTTGGCTGTGTACACTGAGTGACGGGAGACCTACATCTTCCTACCGTTTACGCCCGAAATGACCGTCTGTTCAAACGGAGCCATTCCCTTACACACGGGCTCGTTATTGGGAGCTTCAGTGGTTGCCGAAAAAATCCCAACCTGACATTTTCCCCTCCCGCTGATGAAAGAATAGAATATGGCCCTTCTATTTTACTGTTAATATAAAATACTGCATAAAGATCATATACATAATCGTGTAGCTAATATAATTTTTTTTGGCAATAAGCGCTCTGTTGTCTGAAATCAAAGGTTTCAGATGGTGAAATTATTTTATTTGGTAACGAAAGTGGGTGTATGAATCGTTTTCAATTCTAATTAGTCCACTTTTCTCAATTTTATCTATTTTGCTTGTATTTGAAATCAATTCAGGCTTACATTTTTGCAGAAGTTCGCAATTTGATCTGTTTTATACCAGCATAAAAAGGATTAAATATTCAGAGAAAGGTTAGTTTAGGATGAAGGAAAGTTATAACAATATTTTCATAGTCTTTTTAATTTTCTTCTATTATACTTGCATCATATTTACAGGTAGTAAGCGCCCATATTGAAATTGCGATTTTGCGATTACGAGCTTGCGTATTCTTTGAGGATGCTAATTATCAGAATTTTATTTTAAGTAGTAGTTAATGACCTATTGAAGGGGAGGATTTTCAGCTAGACTTCATAAGTAGAGCATTTTTGTAGAACAATGGATTATATTTTTTTTAAATAACCTAGACTTGAAGAAATACCTCTCGAATTGAAGTAAAACTCATTCTATAACTTCGACAGAGCTGAGGGATTGATAAGCTGCCAACTTTCACGATCCAATCTTCTGCATTAGCAAATAGAGAGGACTTCACAGATGAGCGTAGGAACTAAATGTTGGAATGACCAAAAATTGTCCTTTTTTATTGTGTCATGAACTGAATTTATGTTGTTTTGGGTCTTTGATTTGAGCGGTGGCCGGTGATGGTTTTTTCCCGTTTATTTTTAAAAGAAATCAAGTTTTTTTGCGGCACATTGCTCTAGACCAGTCGCTAACAAAATATCTTTTGATATGAGGTGAGTCGGAGAAATAAAGTTTTTTTTTCTCTTCTGCCATGGTATGAAAAGTATCTCAATGCATTTTGGCTGCTGTGGTTTTGTTTAGAGGCAAATCAGTTTTCTCTGGCTTTCGCATTTCGTGAATAAATTTATTTTAATTTGAGGGGGAAGAGCGATAGAAGAATTTTTGAGCATGTTAGACTCGTTAAGATCAGTTGATATCGCTCGAAAATACATCGTTAAGGAAACTGTTGCCACGGTTACCTTATCGTTTTCTTGATGTAACTTCAGTGCACCAGGGTCATCTTCCCATAATCGTACAAAATTATGTCCATTGACTGCCATAAAAAACCAAAACTGTGAAATCAAAACTAAACTGGCATATCATTTTATTTGCCCTTTTACTAATTGTAGTGACAAATTGGTAAAGAAAAAAATTAAATTCCCCAAATTTTATGTCCAAAGTCCATGAATAGTCATGTCCGTGGACAGTCCAACATAGAATTTCGAAGAGACGTTCATTTTATTAACAAACTTTACTAAAAAATTTAGGATAAAATGTATCATTAAACAAGTTAAACCAATATAAAAATTCCAAGATGATTCCAAAAATTCCATAATATTTATTATAAAATAAAAAAACATTCGTATTACCCAAAAAAGCAATGTCCGTGGACACAGGGAAAAGAGAGGATTATTCATAGGAGATGGTGGCAGCCCTGAACAACCAGTGTGTAGAGAAGGAGATTGCGAGGTATATTGGGCCGTTTGAGTTTATACTTGGTTTAGTGAATGTTTTAACGCAGGAAGAAAAATGTCAGCTCATTTTTTTTAAATAGCCAAGATCATCAGTCATGTCCGTGGACAAGTAAAAATAAGCAAAAGCGAAATATTTTTCTAATTACAATTGAGATGCCTTTTACAGCTATAATATGCAAGATCAATGTAGTAAGGACAGTGTCCTAACTTACTGTCAGTACTGCCAACTACACCTTAATTTAGAGGTAATTGTCATGTCCACGGACATGATGTCGGACATCATGGTCACGGACATCATGCCCGTGGACATCAAGTTCGTGAACTCATGCACTTCATGGACGTGACAGATGGTAATGGACATGATGATACACTATGATTAGTTACAGAATGTTCAATGACAAATAAAAAGTACTTTTTCTCGTAAGCACAATATTCTTTCTTTGCTGTGTCCGTGGACATATATATATCATGTCCGGAGACAGTAAATAAGTAAAAACTAAAAAACAGTGTAAATTTTACTAACAATATCAGCCTTTTATGTCATTATATTGTATGATTAACAAACTGTAATTATAAAATTTTGGTTCTTATATAAACAAATTTAATTTTTGAGTTTCTTCCTGTAGAAAATGTATGTTTTTTTGGAGCTTGACCCACGAAGTCTGATTTTTTGCTTTAAATCAATGATTTCCAAATGTTCTGATGTTGAACTCGTAAATTGTGTTGCGTAACCGTTGTTTTCCGTTCCTACAAAGTTCCTGATATATTTTCGGGAGTTTTCGTGAAAATGACGTGCTTCCCATTCTCTAGGCCAAGTTATCTCACCACGTCAGATTTCGCACTGAATTGACTTCAGGTCGGGCTCAATAATTAAGTTAAGGTGCCCTCTGTATGGCCAATACTCATAATATACATTTGAAGTATGTTCTTTTCCTTCTTTATGTTTTTTTATGAAAATTGGAAGATAATCGTTTTCGTATACCTCGGTGAAAATGAAGCCAATAACCTGGCGCCGAGGCCGAGAAAAATTCCCAAATATTATTCACCGGAAAAAATTGTATCGTATGCAATGATGATAGTGTGTCTAATGATAACAGGAGACCTAAAATTACGATCATTATAATATATACGGACAATAAATTTGAATTCAAGTATACTGGGACTAACCATGGTCTTAACTCTGCGGAGTCACCCGCAATTAACAAATTTACCCTCGATTTCCGGTTGATTGCTGAAGCCTGTTCAGCATCCGAGGACTATACTAATATAATAAAAGCAATAATTAATATGCTCAGCAGTCCAGACCACCTTTTTCGGTGGTCCACACATCTCCTCGGTGGCTTAACTGACTAAAGCACTCGGCCCTTAATCGGGGATCCTGGCGAATGATTTTTTTTCTCTGCCAAATTTTCGTAACACCTTTACACCAGCCGGCCTCGGTGGCGCCGGGGTAAAGTCCCCGACTGCTAACCTAGAGGTCGCGGGTTCGAATCCCGCCTGGGTGGATTGATCACCGTCCAGGGCATGGATGTTTGTGATTGTCAATCGAGTAAATAGTAAGAAAGGACAATGCTGTCCTAAATTCGCTTGAAAAAAAAAAAAGACAAAGACAAATTATAAAAATACCAATTCCCTGGTTTTACTCGGGTGGGACTCGATTCCACGACCCTTGGGTTGGCAGGAGAAGACTTAAACTCGCAGCCGGAAAAAATATAATTCCAAGTGGCTCCTTAAGAGTCTTCGGTAAAAATGCGACTTCTTTTCTTTCAACGCCTCCACTCGAGAGGAGAATATAAAAAATGAAGGCCATCAATCACGCGAAGCAGCACGTAAAAAAAAGTGAAGGAGGCGTCATAGTGGGAGAATAGCGTTTCTTGAATTTATTTTTTTTACGGCCTGCCGGTGGAGCCGACGCGCGCCGATCCCATCCCCCGCTTAACCCCCGCCAACCGCCAACCTCCCTCCCTCCCTCCCTCACCCTCGTTCTCCTTTGGACACGTTTTTCAGGCCCGGGAATTGTTTTTTCTCTCTCTCTCTATTCAACCACCTCCTGAGCTCTTATAACCTTTCCACTCGAATCTCCCCCTTAAAAGGGTCCCGCTCCCTCCTCCCATCCTATTTCTGTCTCATCTCTTCGCTCGCATTTTCCCACTTCCACATCGCCCCCTTTTAAGTCAGATTGTCTGCTCGAATGTCAAGGATTTCCGCGGGAATAATTAAATATTTAATTTCTTTGGTGAAGCTCTCGCGGGTCATTGTAGGAGTTGGTGACGTCACTCGGGTGTACCCTGCGTGTGCGTTAGGTTTTGTCCGACGTCTCGTGGCAGTTGCTGGTCACTTTATCATTGGGAATGATTGGGATTTTTTTTTACCATTGTGGTATTATTCTTGGGCCACGTGCAAAGACCTAAAGGTTTATTTACCTACTTTTAGTTCAATGTGGTTTTTACGATTATTTAACCCTCAAGCGGACGCGCTGGCGTATAAAGTACGCCAATCTTCGAACCACCAAGAATTTCAACATTGACCGTACATTCTGGTCTAGAATGGTCTCGTGTATTCTTTGCAATGTACTTCGACTGTCCATAGTGCGAGTTTTCAAAGCTCGAAGTACTGTAGCTAATTTATTTTTGGATTGGAAAGAGGAACCAAGGAGCTTGTAAATATATGGTGGCGCTGTATTCGAGTTTTAGGGCCGTATTCTTAGTGGACCCTACATATCCGTCCCTACATAACAAAAGGCCCCTACATGCGTTTCTCAGTCGACCCTACATAAGTGGTGGGGGTTAATTCCGTCGTCAAGTTCTCTGAGATGACGTAGATGATGGCGCAGTGCTAATTTTACACTCTGGTGGTGTAATGGAACTAACTATGAAACTAAGTAAAGACGACCGAAAATTTATGACCGAGTATATTGTTTTTGTAGGGTGTAAGGCTGGTTCGGGTACTCTACATCAAGTAGGGCCCGTTTAGTTCCAAAAACGGCCATATGTAGGGCTTGATGTGGCGTATGTAGGGTGAGATCGGTTTATGTAGGGGCTGATGACGTATCCAGGGTCGGTTGGCCCTACAGGGTCGACTAAGAATACGGCCCTTAAGCGTGGTCAGAATTCCTCCATCTTTGTTTGACAATTTTCGGACTTATTGTTAGTCTCAAACAGAATACGTACATAATCAAGCATTCTATTCCTTATATAGCCTCTGATTTATAAAATGAAAATGCAACAATTACTTCTTGATTGTCGGACAGAGTTTTCCGATTGTTTGTCATGTATGTCAACTGCTCATATAGTCATATCGTGGTGATAATATATCGTCGTGAACGTACTTTTGTAGTATTATTGCGATCGGTCCGCTATCGTAAGATTTCCATTGGCTGTAATCATATTAATTACGGGTAGAAGTGCAGGGGAATGGATATTTTACACTTGTAAAATGTTATTTTCGGCTATGCTAATTGCGCAACGGAACCGTGGTGATTGGCAATAATTTTTCCTAGGGAAAAGATATTCGAGGCGTATATTCACGAAGCCTTTTCCTAATGATAGAACAAAGATTTACGGTGTTCGTTTGCGGTAGTTTATTTTAACGTAACATCGATCATGACCGAATATTTCCCCAAATAGTAAGCATTAACTGTTATGGAATTATCAATGTTTTGGTCAAAGTGGGCGTGGCAATCCTACCCAAGCACCCCCTTGACACATCACATTTGCACTCAATTCATCATGATCGTACCTTTAACACTGACCTCATTCAGCAATAACCTGGTGAAGAACAATACTTTAAAAGCGAAAGCAAGCGTTAGACATTTTAAATTCACAAATATGCCAATTGCAAGTATTTATGGTTAATTCAGCAGAGAGTCCACAGTTAATTTGACTTCACATACACGAGTCAATCGCGCTACACAAATTACCGCCTTTAAGATTCATTTTCATTCTAATGGTTCAGGTGCCATGGTATCAAAAATCTCCGAAAATGTTTCGTAAACAGCTCCAACAATAGCAAGTGAAGGGTAGGAGAGAATGAAATTTTTATCCCAACTCATAGCAACGATACGAGAATTACCCCCATCCCTGCCAAACTGCGCCCAACGCTCGGAACCAGTGGTGTCCCCTCCAGTATATGCCCCCTCGTGCTTCGCTCTTCTTGAATGGCCTCGTGTATTCTTACAATGTCATTTTGACCGTCTGTTCCGTGAATTTTTAAAGCACAAAGTATTGTAGCAATTTTTTTAGATTGACAATAGGAACCCGACACACGTTAAAATTTTCTGGATAATAGACTGCGTGTTCAAATTCAAAACTGTGGTGGATTTGAAATTTGAGTGGTATAAATCCACTATCGTAAATTTCAGATTTTAGCTGTAGTTTTATAATGAATATTTTTAAAAGGAATTTTATTTATGATGCTGAAATTAATTCGAACCACGTATTTGTTTTTGAACTTTTTATCTTGTAACAATTAGTAAGGTGTAAACTTTGGGATCACGTGCAAGGGCAGAATGCTTTATTTACCTATTTTTAGTCCGGATAAGAAAAATGATTTTACCATTATTTTTTGTATTTTTGTAATATTTTCTTCTTTTTAGTTTAAATAAAACGTGGATTTAGATTAGTTTTGTGATCTATAGTAATATTATGTTATCAATTTTATTTATATAAGTGAGGCCTGCAAGGCTACCAATAACTTCTAAATGAATGAGTGTAACATACAGGCAAACAAGTTTCCTAATGCTGCAGAGATAAAATAATTTGGTAGCGAAGGATTAAAACCTTAAAATTTACTCTAAATCTGAGCGATTAAGACAAATGGTGTTAAACATTGTGGAAAGCCAATGGAGACCTTAAAATAGCGTAAGAATGCATTCTTATATGGTTCAGGTCAGTACTGAAAATTTCAATTCAGTAGCAAATCGTGGAGTGGGCTGAGTATCAGTTGCTACATTCTACCCAGCAGGAAGAACAAATAGGCGAGAAAACGACTTTATAAAAAAAGTCGTAAAATTCGATTACAGTTTGAAATTTTTAATTAAAATTGAAAACCGAGTTTTAATAGTCAAAGATAAAGTAAAGATAAAAGCAAATCGAGGTCGAGATCCTTGAGATTCGATCCAAACTCAATTTTTCAACCTCGATCTTGACCTTGTGTTTTTTGAGAGAATCGTCGATTTTTTTTAGCTAAATCGATCATTTTGTTCAAATCTCGAGTTTTGTTGAAGTCAAGCTTTTCATTTCAATTAGAAATCGATTGATCGAAAAACGGCTTTCATCGACATTTTTCCATCATTACACTAATCCACTCTTTCCGTTGAACATACTGTATGGCCAGGAAATCATTTTATCTTTTTCCGTCCCTTGCCATTTCAACCTTTCTACGCGAATCTTCAGCTCAAGAATGCGTTCTCTAACTCTATTCTCTTGATTCTCTCCTTCACTTCCCCCAAAACCTTTTTCTCACGTCAAATCGGCCGTCCACGTCGGCTTTTACGCTCCAGCGCCAAGGATTTTCGTGCGAAAGGTAAAAAAAATATCCCCACATCTGACTTTCTTCCTCGTGGAGTGGCTGCCCCAATATTGCCTCCTATATTTCATCACCATTCCGTGGTTCTCCTCTCTGTGCTACGGACGTGAGGCTCAGAAGGACAGACTCAATTGTGCATCACTGTGTCTCGTGACAGAAAGCGATCACTGAAGTTTCTTCAATCCCGTATTTTTTTCTGAACGAGTATCTCAAAATTATGTAAAAGAAATTCATACTCATTTCTACCTCTGGTACTGCTATTTACTGCTGCTGAAAATTCAAAGTGTGAATTGAATAAGTGGACAATTTCATTTTAGCATTACGGATGTATGAATGGGGAATGGTATATGAATATTGTTTTATGCGAAGATGAAAGAAGTGACATGTTTGCGTGTGTTGAGATAGGGAGCAATATAATTAGTTATACTGTGTAAGGAGAAGATTGAGGACATAAATGAGCCACTATTTATGACACTAATGCATTTAAAGTTTACAAATACAGAAGCTTGAAATTAGCAAAGTATGTTTAAACCATGGTATGTGATGGATTTTTATATTTAATCGTTGATATTACCATTTGTGGTTTACATTTTGGTATGGAAATTTCATTTTGATTCAGTGAAAAAAATCGTAACATTGGAAACGTATGGAAGGAGAGCGAATGTTTTCCATTAAGTCCTGGGATTTTGGAAGGCCTCAACTGTCCAGATGGTGGCTAGTTAAAAACCCAAATACAGCTTATTTCTCCGCGAATTCCGGCGAAGCGAGTGGCGACTTTTGCAAACCCGTTCAAATGCGCGGTGTGTGACACATTTAAGTGGCCAACTGCACAGCTCTCTCTCTCTGTTGCAATATTCGAGGTTTATATTTTCTTTCTCTCTGCGCCTCGCCTTTTCCTTTTCTTCCCTCTCTCAGCGGAGGGTGGTCGTTGAAATGGCTGGGCCCTCACTCGTGTTCCCCTCGCCTCTTCAGTCTCATCCCACGTCGTCCAGCTTCACGCAAATTGTCCCTCGTCCACTTCAAACCACTCCTGGCCCCGCTCTTTCCTTTGCCACTCTACTTCCACTTTCCACTCTCTCCTCGGCCGCTTTGCCAAACCCACAACCATGTCGCGGCGCTCTTATGCTGGAAAATAAAGCCCGTGTCGCGTATATTCGGCTGCCTTCACTTGCTAAATTCATTTAGCTTGTTTTGTAAAGACGGCGTTGCATTTAGACCTCGATTTATCTGAAAACTTGGATTGAGTCTTCAGTTTTACTTTCTTCCTCAAGTTCGAGTATCTTTAAAAACATGCGAATCGTCCTATAATTTTCCATTGAATTTTGAAATTTGCTACCTATCTAGCGGTTGAGTCCACGGAATTGCAGTCAATTTTTATGGACGCTTTTCATTTTTAATGTACATGGTTTTATGCATAAATTTCGCCATGTTATGTTGGATGAAGAATTAATTTTACTATCCAATTACTTCCCTTTAATCTATTATTCTATGTATGCCAATTTTTATGAAGCGCACGTGAAATTCTCGAAATTCACGTATTTTTAAACAAGTAAGAAAGAAAGCATAAATCAAGTTGGTGTGTATATATCCGTGGCGTTGGCCATTTTTTCTCTGTAGTTTTGAGTGCTGTGTCTTCACCGATAACAGCAGAGATCATAGTGCAAAGCTTATGCTACTTAAAATGCAGTGTATATTTTGAATAATGAAAATGAGTTATTACAAATAAATTCCGAGTGAATTCGCAACAAAACCCTAATTGTTTACAGGCATGCTGCTTCAGCATCAAATCATTCAGCTGGGGAGTTTTTCCCGATTCGTACGCTCCCTCGAAGTGAACAACCTTAACTACCTTAAGAGCGAGCGTGTAAACCACTTTTACAGCATCCAGGGCCACATGTTGGCGTCCTGTGAGGGCGATTTTCACTTTGGGGATGAGGAAAAAAATCTGCTGGAGCAAGATTGGGGCAGTATGGGTATCACTACAATGTATCACGATGAAATTTTTTCTACTGCTATTAGCGTCTCTTACGCATGATCTAAATCTTATTTTTGCTTTTCACTCCAGGGAGCATACGTAGCGCTAAAAATCGCCGTGTAAAGTTTGCAGGTGATAGCATTAGATGCTGTAACCCGGGTCGTGCTAGTTAAAATAAAGTGTGGAATAAAAACAAAGTAATTTATTTTATTATATGAAACGTATATGTTTATTTATAGCGTCATGTACCATGCTGTACGATAAAGTGTTATATCGTATCACTAGTTAAACGCAGGTGGTATTCAATAGTCTTTAATTCAATCATTTATTTAAATTCTTGCACCGAAATTGGAAAAAAATCATCAGCTGCATTTCTTTTTCTCCAGCAAATCAGCTAGGGTAAGCATCCTCAAACGTCCTCTCAGCATACATGTTGTCAAACTTTAAAATGTTGTAAAAAGTGACATCAGTGAACCAACACAATGGATTCGTAAACATAAATAAAAAATGTGAATCGTAACAACAGGAAGGCTTCTATGATGGATTATGTGCGTTTTTATGTGAGGTAACAATCACTCCACGGTCTGATTCATGCGGGTGAAAGTGAAATTCGCGTGTTGCGAACTCTCTCCCCAATCGGTACATGGGATTCTCCGCCTCGTTTTAGCGGTCTGGAGCAGTTCCCTTCCCTGAGACTCGAAGTTCCGTATCTGACAATTGCACTACATGAGTTGGACTGCGGGTGTCTACTCAGACCAGGTGGCGTAGCCGAGCATCCTTCCAGCTATGCTACCGCTCCTTGCTCATCCTCAGAGGAAACATGTACAAGAGCGATTGTAAGACTGCTCAGCAGCGCTGTAAAGAAAAGGCGAGGCCAGCATGGAAACGCCAAGCCTTAGTTGGCCATATTTTGAGGCACGATGGCCGGATGAAGACAATCGTAGAAGGACAGGTGGAGGGGAAGAAGGGCAAGGGACGGCCTCGAATGAGTTACATAGGACAAAACATATAGATCACATGGTCATGTTTTATATACTATTTGGACATAGTATTAACGCTTTGTAATACCTGCGGATACGAATATTGTTGAAATTAATTGTACTTTTGTTGCACTACTATTGCTATTCGAGAAAATTCGTTGCCCTGTGTATTAGTTCATGGAGTAAATCTTGACTTCGTAGCGTTGTGGCTGGTACTGAAAAATTAAAGTGTCACCGCGCGACCGCCAACATGTTATTGATAATGTAGAATGTACTTCTACCTTTATCTTAATGTCTGTAGCTTTTACTTATGCATTTATAGATATGCTGTTGAATTTAGTAGATCTTAACCAATCAACTTCTTGAATTCCACGCCGATCGCAGGATATCTTAAGAAACGCCTGAAGTTAAAACTGCACATATCTGAATTCACACCACGAAATTCAATGCACTGACGCCACCGCATGGAGGCGCCACAAAAATGCCAACAGATATATGCAAATAGGGGGCAGCACATATAGATAAACAAAAATAGCTGCCAAATACAAACGAACATGCATTGAAATTTGTACAGTCTTAACATATAAGCGTAACTTACCTAATTCTTTATTTATTTTGTGTATTCAACGCCCCTAAAAAGGCCTAGATGACCGTTCAAGATATGTTTTAATTAAAGGAAAACGTAAAAAAATACAGGAAAGAAAGCCATACGACAAGTCGTCAAAAACTAAGATATTTGGGTAAATATCCACTGGCATGACAGCCTCATCCGCAGAGGAGGAACGGAAGGGAGAATTTAGAGAGGAAGTCTGGAGATTTGGTGATTTGTGGTTTTGAATGATGAAATGGATGATGTAATGGCAACAGATGGGGTTCCAAGGGAATAGGACGTTAGAGGTAGCCGATTGGTATTCCTCCATAATAACCTGTCCACCTAAAGGTCTTTCACTGTCTCTTAAAAGTCGCCGTTCTTCTCCTGTTATTCATCGCGACTATTCCTTCATCACCCCAACCGTAAATTTGACCTTCAGTACTTACCGCTATCACCACATATCGCAGGCTTCTAGTATTTTCCGCCCAGATTTTCCGACTGTCCAAGCCTTAAATCCAAAGAGTAGATTGCAGAAAATAGTCATTACCTTAGATTTGGTGGAATAAGTAATTGGAAATATCTGAGGCCCTAATGCAGTTATGATTTTGATCGTATTATCTTTTCATATGTAATTTTCCTCAATGATACGCGATTTCATTCTTCAACTGAAATTTAAGGCCTCGGAACTTCATATACGTACCTCACCTTTCGGTGAAAGTGATGATAGGAAAACACTTTTTGCAATTTTCCGTCTCTCCTAATTTCCGTAAAGTTCTCTTCTATTCAACATAATGATTAGCTGAAGGACTTTAAGTCTAAAACTGTATTTTATTAACCATTTCATGGGGTGGAGAACCAGTGATTTATTTCATAAGGAATATTTTCAATGCATTACATTTACTTGCAAATGTGTCAATCCGCAAGATTATCGATAAACTATTTTAAGTCATAAAAGTGAGTTTTTCGTCGTTAGTTATTTTTTTTTATTTTTTATTTTTTTTGCCACTTGGCGCATGGTGAATTTTACCAGGAGTCATGAAAACTTAAGGGTTGACTTGAATAGTTGAATTTTATCCTTCTCTTCTAAATGCGATGCTTGTCCTCGTAATTATAATATTTATGAATCTCGAAATAAATATTTAAATTCATCATCATATAAAATTTTAATGCCAAATTCGAGAGCTGATATGCGATGCAATTGTTACGTTTAAGTTAAAGTTTTAAAATGCTGCCGTAAGATTTCAGTTTTGCTGATGAATTGAAGTTAGATTTAGATTTAATGTTAACTTCAATTCGAGTTCGGACACACAAAGATCAAAATTTGAGCATAAAAACAGGCAAACATTTTTCAACAATCCTTTGCGTTTTTAATAATATTTTTATCGATAATTTTTTGGACATTTTTTGCACCCAATTTTAGTTATATGCAGTCGTTAAACTCTGCAAAGGGTTTACAGCATAACCTCAGCTACATTTGCATACACCAACTAAGAAAGAGATTTATTAAATTGGAAGAATGAGAACTAATGGGGAAAGAGATTTATTAAATGGATTGGTTTTTAAACTTAACAAACGCCTATAAAGTTTGCATGCTCTTAATATTAATGGCTCATTAATCTTGTTCGACGTGAGGCAAGGGAGGGGGGGGGGTCATGTAAGAAGGCGCACAACTCCACTTCGTCTGTCTCTCTCGCGCCCCCTAATAACTCACCCTCGGCACGTTTCTCACAACTCCGCCTCCAACCCTCCGAGGCTCTCGTAATCCTCAAAGCGCCACCGCCAACCGAAGAGCCCCCTCGCAAAGCTCCTCCACTTGCCATGCGAAACGAAACTGACGTCGTCAAATTTTCAAATTATATCCCCAAAATTTCGCTCTAAGTTCCCGGTCCGACCGATGGGAACGATAACATAAAGGACACTTCGCCCAGAGGATAGGATCGCAAGGGACTTAATTCCCGCAGACTAAAG
The DNA here is from genome assembly GCF_921293095.1 of Ischnura elegans. Classification (NCBI taxonomy): domain Eukaryota; kingdom Metazoa; phylum Arthropoda; class Insecta; order Odonata; family Coenagrionidae; genus Ischnura; species Ischnura elegans. The sequence continues at coordinate 128,190,626 of NC_060250.1, forward strand.
AGGATTTCATTTAAGTTTACCCACAACCAAAACATTGTTTTATTTAGGTATTGCGAATCGCTCCTAAGAATTTGTAGTGAAATCCAAGCGTTTTTCATTATATTTTAAATCATTTACAAGTACTCTAACCTAGAAACCTTACCCTCACTCCCTAAAGGCCCTGATAAACCACCCCTTCACACTCAGTCCTCTTTTTTACCAATATTCCAACTCTTCCCCGTTGGTGTAAACTCATTCCTAAATAAGAAATTGCTTTTATTTAAAACAAGTTTTCATATGCATTTAGCATCCTATGGTTAGGGGTTCATATCCCGGCGGTGGCAGAAAATTTTCAGATCCTTAAATGTGTGCTTTGCGGAAGGCACTTCATGTACATCACTCTGTCCGTCAGATGGGACGTTAATTCGTGGTTCCATAAGTGCCTAACCTTAAGCGTAGACTAATGCCAAAGCCGTATTTCATCTTCTCCAGCCTTGTCCTTCTCTATTAGAGAGAAAATCTTTATTTGCGCGTTGCCGTGAAAGATTGTTATTGCTTAGGTACTCCAATGGTTTAGTTAGATTTGCATGGAGCATTTTGCGAATTTTTCTGACCCAATTTGGCCCAGAAAATTAGACTTACGTTTGCAGTCGCAAATAGGGCCTAGTCCCATTTATTAGGTCTATAAATTCCAAAATCCCCTTCCCGCACAGTACGGTGCACTTTCAAGCCTATGTTTCCCCATGTATTTCATGTTAATATTTCCTTTCTTCCTCCACCATGTCCAGCACTTTGTCGTTCCCCCTTCTCCTCGTCCAGATCATCTTCTTCATTCTCCAATACAGAATTTAAATCTTTTATAGTCTCTTCTCGTCTGCCTTCCTCAACGCCTACGTTTCCACAACGAGAGGCTGTGAACACGGTCCACCTCAGGTATGACTCTTCACAAGGTCCTCCTTCAAACTCATAGACCCTCTCATAAGCCCTTTCCTGTTAATGAAATCTTTTTGTGCGAAAGAAAAATATTTTATTATTCTTTAAACATGCATAAACATGAGAAAAAACAAGCTGCAACCCATTCCTCCAACCTCCTGCTCCCCTCCCCCCACCTCCTGACACAGATACCTATATAAAAGATTTTAAATTTCCAACTCTTCATAATTCCTTGAAAAAGCGACCAGCATCGGTCGGGAAACGTTGGGGCCACCCAAGAATTGACGCGGCGACATAGCCCAAAAGTTTTTAATCATAATGACGAGCACCCGCGAAAGTTTTAACGAAGAATTATGTATAAAACTATTTTTATTTTCACGATACAATTTCTCTAGTGTTAGGTAATTCCTCCTTCTTTCCCCAAGCGCACCTAGTGCACGGCTTCCATTTTTTTTCGGTCACTGTATCTTTCCTCTTTGAAATTCCCTCTCCGTCACTTTGCTCGCGCGAAATCTTTTTGATCCAGACATGTGCAAGTTTCCCCGCGGGCCGACCGCATCTCGTTGAGAGTCACACGTATAACGCTAGATCTCTTTCTCTTCGACACCGGCGGTGATCCCCGCCTTGCTTCGCGAGGCAAGTGACTCGCGACGTGAATGCGTGATTGGCGATATCGGAACAGGCGATGCGGACGAGGAGGAGAGGGGTGGGACATATGCGGGCAGATTGTAAAATGAGATACGGTGTCGCTGAATTATTATCTGGCTCTGCATCTACATACAGGCTGCACTGACTTCACCGCGAGCCGAATCGATAGGCGTGAATTGGGGCCTCAGCCGTCACAAAGGCTATTGAGAAAATGAAAAGGAGACTTCGTCGACTTCCACTGATTTATTTCGTCCGTACGACATGTTTAGAACCATAGAGGTTATTATCAAGTATAACAAATTTGGTAATGCATGCATATATACGTTTTTCCTGGATATACACAATTACTTATGCTACTTACTTTATGAAAACTGCTACGGGCGTACAGACAGTGTTACCCAGATGTTTAGCGAATTAGGCTGGGAGCCGTTAGAGACTCGGAGGCTGCGCGCTAGGCTTAGATTGCTTGAACAATCGAGAATGGATACCTTTAAGAGCGACACAGAGAACATAATATTAGAGCCACACTATATTTCCAGGTCCGATAGAAGCGATAAATTAAGAGAGATGTTTTGCCGAACGGATAGAAATGGGAATTTGTTTTTCCCCCGAACCATAAAGGGCTAAACGCTAGTCCCAACCTCGTTGGAGCCCTTCATTTTTTTTAATAGCTGTAAACGGCTGGTGTCCTAACACCCCCTGCCACACGCCTTTTAGGCGGCTTGCGGGGTGTCATGTAGATGTAGATAAGTAAAAAAAGTCTCCCTCCCCCTAAAATAGGTGGTATAAGTAATTGTGTATATTCAGGAAAACTTATAATGGAATACCACAAAGTAAACCAAGAGTTAGTGAAACATATATACTCCTTGAAGGGAGAGGGTGGAAGAAAGAAAATGTAAATGAGTGGAAATGAATGGAAAAGTGGGTGGATAAAATCGAAGAAAGGGAGGAAGTTGAACAAAATGGGGGAGCTAGAAATAAGGAGGAATATGACCAACGGTCAATTACTAATAGACATCCTTTTTGAAAGGTTTTCCCCACTCCTACAAGTTTCCCTTAACACCACGGATGGACAAAAATCCAGAACCCTACCACCCCACTCCACACCCACTTATTGCTTACCTCTTCCTTAACCCCAACTCACGGGAAAACCCTTTCGAATATCCCCCCCTCCCTCCGTCTCACCAGCGCCGTCCTCCAACGGCTGTTTTTCTCAATTCTCAATACAACGTCCACTTAGGGTTTCCAACCCAACACCTCCCCTCCCCCTCCTGACACCCACTCCTTCCACTCTCTCCCCCATCCCCCTCAAGGAGTATATGTGTTTGCTTACCATTCAAATTTGTTGTACATGATAATGACCTCTATGGTTCGAAACATGTCGTACGGACGAAATAAATCATTGGAAGTCAACGAAGTCTCCATTTCATTTTCGAATATTAACTTGCACATAGTTGAGCCTATTAGGCTATTGAGGACTGTTCAACTATTAAGAACACAGAACAGACATTATTCAAACGCGACTCGTAGAAAATCGTATCAGCACCTCTAATCATTTTTCTACTCCTATCAGAAACGATAAAAATGAGAGATATATTTTTTCGGACGGATAGGTACAAGAGTTCATCTTCTCAAGGGATCAAAAAGGAATCAAATGAATATTAGGTGGGGCTCGGTAGTAACACATCGTCAACGCGTATCTACTTTTTTGGTTAACACTGGTGTCCTTACAGTCCCCGCCAAACACCTATTTAGGCGGTGTTGGAGGTGGCTGTCGTCTTCCTTGCCTCATTTCCTTTGATCTCCAATGTCGGCATTTCCTCCTCCCTCCGTTCCCACCTTCCCAAGCACCCAACCCCCTACAACGTAAGAAAATCTGTGAATGGTACCTTGCCATATACCCGACCCAAGAACGGGAACGCTGACGAGAGAAGCGAGACGACAGCACGTCGGGCAGTCGGCGTGTGTACGCTACTGAAGTAAGAGTGAAGTGTGCTTGTTCCCGACATGAGTTATTCCCTTTTTCTGTGCGACTTTCCCTAACAATCCCAGAACGACGAGAGAGCCATGGCGACTTACAGAGGCTTGTGGTGTAGTGGATGTAAATGGAAATGAAAACATTCCTTCAGGTTCAGGTGATTTTGCGCTGCCTATCGTTCTTTATTATAATTTCTGTTGGCGGATATGTAAATCTGCTTCTCTCTTCTCGTTCCGTTACCAGAAGCGCTAGTACACGATAAAAAAAGTCTTTTCAGGCTTTTATTCGGCTTATCTCTCTACATTTGGCCTGCGTTTCGGAACCCGAGTCGCGTTTTGTCATCAGGGCTAATGGCGGGCGGATGAAGTAGGCCAAATTGTATACTGGTTTTCAGATGTCACGCGATTTGTCGGGATCAGCCAACCGAATTGTCCTTGGGTCTTATTTCCACGCATTGCTGAGTGTATACCCGGAGCCGTGGTTTAGGAAGTTCCTTGCAAGACGGATCTCGATGGATTACTTTGTCAGTCTTTCCCAGAATTTTACCTCACTGCACAGAATCTTGACCTGGTCCCACCCAATTGTATATTCGGATTGGATGGCGTTTTCTGCGGATTTTCTCGGTCGGCAGAAGGTTCGGTATCTCAGCATTAGATGTTACTTGCTATATAAAAACTGTTTCTAGAAATCATATCCAATCTCATCCATATCACACTCGTGACTGATATGGAAATAATCGGTTTGCTCCGAGAAGGGTGGTTCATGCATAAATTCAAAGTATTGCAACCCTAAGATGCGCTGCCTATTCCTGCTTTTTTTGATTATTGACACTGCAGCACTTCATTTTCCCCTATCCCTAGCTAATCTCCCTGACGGTCTTATTCCCCGTATTCTTCTTGATCGGTCCTTGGTCTTTTCTTCCGGGGACTTTTCCACCAATTTTTCCTTCCATTATCTTCCCCACGTATCTTCTGTCTCATTAAGTGGCCTGGTCTAATTTTGCCAAACAGTGATCCATCGTGCTCTCTCTTCTCCTATTCTTTTATATGTATACATCCGCTATTATTACCCTATCCGTCCATTTCATCTTCAGTATCCTTCTCTATCACAAGCTCTATATGACCTCTATTCTTTTCTGTTAATTTTTTTCGATGGTCCAAGCTTCTGAATCATAAAGTGCCACCGCCCCCTAAAATGTTTTCACGTCCTTTTTCGGTGCTCAGTCTTTGTCTCGTGAGGGGAAGGGTAGAAAATTTAAATTCACTGAAATTTATATCAAATTTCTCTTTTTTCTCGTGTTTACATTCGAAGGAACAGCAAGGGACTTGTTAGTCTAGATTGATTTACCAATTCAGTTGGCATTTTGAGACTTTGAAAGTAAGATGTAACTTACTATCATCGATCACTCGTCATGATTTCTTTTCAACAAATTTTTAGCATTGCAGAATGGCTGAAGACTGATGTTTCCCTGGCTGGGAAGAGTCTACGCTTTTTTTAGCTACGTTGAGGACGTTCTTACTTTATCTTTAAATATTTCCTGTAGATATTTAATGTGCTTCCGAAATCTATTACTGAAACAATCAGTTCATATGGCAAACAATGCGAGATGCACAGTTGCACCGACAGGGCAAAGGAAAATCATGTCTCCTTTTCGAATTGTGTTACTATTAGGCTGTCAATAATTGAATGCGAAGAGTAAAGAAAGCATCATTGTTAGAGGGACGAATATTTTATAATTATTTTTTTGTAGTGATGGATACTATTCATGGATATCTGAATATCTGGCTGTATACATTTGATTCCATTCATAGAGTTTTATTGTCAATGTGAATAAAATTTAATGTTTTTTCTTGGTGATTAAATGGGGGTTTTCGTTCATATTTCAATGAAAAAATATGCCCTATGTACGAAAATGAGATTCATATTAAAATGAGAGGAATATTTCACGCAACTTAACTGAGAAAAGATTCCTTAAGGCACGATTTTTACCTGCAATTTTTACCAGTCCACAGCGTTAGTGTAATAAGAACATATCATTTATTATTTTTACGTCTCATCCGTTCCATTTATTCCGCCAACACAAAACGTATATCCCGTGCAATAATTTATTCTTTTTAACTACATTGCCAGATGTGAAGTTGGTTAATGTATGGATGCCAGTGTTACGTGGAATGGCACGATTCGTTTTGGGTCTTATCGGAAAAATCCCCTCATGATTCCTTTCCATAATTTAATTTTTTCAAGCTCCTTTTCCTCCTCGCCTCGCCTTCTCCTTTCCTCAGAGCTACATTCGTTGCTCTCTCAACTTGTAAGTCCTTCATAAATCCTCACCGGTGGTGTCAATGAGTACCCTTGAAGGTGCGACTAAAGTTGGGCATTAGGGTTTAATGCCTTTTGATCCCTTAAGCCAAATCCGGAGATCGAATTTTCCGTAATTCTCTGTGCAGCTCTGGTGCCTACCTCTCCTGCCAAATGCATGGGAGATAATACTCAAGAGTCATTGAAAATAAATTTTTCAAAATTGATGAGTTATACTGAGAGAGATATTACGAATGATTGGTGAATGTACCAAATCAGTCTGCACACAATTCTGTGGTATAGCCAGAATATATATTGTCGATGGTTGCCAAATTGATATTTCTCAATGGAAGACGGCAGCAGAGGAAAAAATATTTTTACAAGGAAGTTATGCATGTGGAAAAGCGGATTTTGATCTGAGCTTTTGATAATGAGGAATGAGAAAAATATATGATTGCACGATATTGTGGGCCCGTTGGCGTATTAAGGATCTTCTGAAGGATAGAGGGGAGAGAAAGATCTAGTTATTACGGGTATGGATGACCCCTAGTAAAAGAGTGGATTCAGGAAATTTGCAAAATATTTGCCTGAAGTTTTGATGATGTTGAGAACTTTGAAATTGCCTTCGCAATTGCATGCTTGGAATTAAAGTTATACATTTTCTATACTTTTTTACCAAAACCTCGCAAACCTCCCTTGGATACGATTTTTAATCGAGGCCACTGGATAAGTGAGGGATTAATCTTTGAATAGCCTCGTAGATGAAAATATTATAGTTACCAGCATCATATGCAAAGGGAAATATTACTAACTGATGGCGAATTCCTTTTGATTTATGATATATTATGCCCCTCGTTAGATGAATAAGTTATTCAAGGAATAAGCTGATGTTGTGTTGAGAGCTAGTGCGACTGTACATCTTCTTCCTCTCCGCTTTGAATCGTGAAACTCCTTGCTTGGATTTGCCAGTCGAGCTGTCTCCATCGCTTGTGTGTAAGCATCAGCAGGAGTTCCTTGAGAAAACCAACGTTGGACGTGTGGAGCCCACTCGGAATTACGCCTCGCGTTCGTAACCGAGACGGGAGTCCAAAGTCAATATTTGTGTGACCGAGGCCGCAAAGCCAGTCTCGCTGTCGACTCCGAAGGCATTCCAGCCTTCAGCTCCCTCCTTCCAACCGAAATAGAGAATGTGTCCTCACGTATGTTCCCTCCTCGGTACTCACAAATCTTGGACAAGGAGGCAAGTCAGGAATATCACACTACTGTCTGTAAAAAAAAGCAAGATACCCGAGTTTGAGGATCTCTAGCGTCTAAACAAAGCAATAAATTTCAATGCAACAAAAATCATGCGAAAAAGAATTTATTCCTAAGTTGTATCGTGTACCTTAAAAAATCTTCGTCTCAATAGTTTTTCCTGTACTCTATTTTTTCTCAAAAAAGTACTCGTTTTTTGCGCGTAAAATTAAGTTGCCCAACTTTGAGCGCTTTGCATTCCCGTAGTTTTCGTTCCTTTAACTTGAAATTTGGTGTAAAGAAGCCACATCTATTATTGGCAGTTTTTCGAAAACAAATTGTTTATACCACTAAAATTAACGGAGTTGTTGTAAACAACGAAAACCTCTGCTATCTTCGAAACCAATGGGTCAATTGAAAATTGATTGGTACTGTTGCCTTTCGTCGAAACACTATTGAGACGAAGATTTTTTAAAGTACATGATACTACGTATAAAAAAATTCTCTTTCGTATGTTTTTTGTTACATTGAAATTAATTGCTTCGTTTAGACGCTAGAGCTCCTCAAACTCGGGCATCTTGCTTTTTTTTACAGACAGTAGGTGAATTTTTTTGCCAGCCTCTAGATGCGTTTTTAATCTCCGCGTATTCAAATGGCCTATTTCGTTTTAAAGCGCGAAGTGACGACAGCAAAGCGTTCCGAATTTCTCGGATAAATAAGTTGTAATTGGGGATATGAACATTTTTTTTACTCGTAATGATAAAATCTATTGAATTCGTAGCTATGTAATGCTCAGATAGATTGTTGACGACTCCACTCTGTGAAAATTCATCGATATTTGTGATACAAACAGCTGTAGTAATTTTCTACAATAGGGTAGATTCCTTCATCAAAGAAAACAAAGGGCATTCATTGCGATTTGATATCCACCATTAGTGTATTCATAATATACAAATTATTTGGTTTTAGAAATACCGATTTAGACGATGGCAATGGTCAATTTTAACCTCATTTGAAAAAGGCCAGATTGGCGCCCATGCGATGCCACTCCACGTGACGTCGCAGGGACCCAGATTTTTATACGACTAGATAGGAGTTTCATATCGTCTGAGATTACCAATGCATGCATGAGGCACACAGCTCAGGGAAACATGTCTTAATAATCACCTATTAAAACTGCCTGAGTTCAGAAAGTTTCCTTCGTTTGACAAGGTATCAATAATCCTTATTTAAGCCAAGAGCTATCGGCTAGCAGGGTACTCTGCTACCTACTAGCAACCTGCATCGTATCAGCGCTCAAAGTCTCGCCCCAAGGTCGCCCCACACGGCGACAGTGGGAACCAGAATGACGTCACACGGGGTTTTCCCAGCATTCATACTTAGCCATCGCGTTTTCGCGCCCTTGAAAATTTTCACTTTTCATTTAATCGCAAAAATTGGTATAGTTATTGAAAAATCTAAAAGCGTGTAACACGTAGATACTCCAGGAGTAATAATCTTTCGATTTAGACAATTAAAAAATAATAGGAAATAACCCTATTTTTAATTTGCTCAACCGGTTTCATTGCATACTCACCATTCTCAAGAGCTGCCCGGTATGGAGACAGCTCTCGATAATGATGTGAAAATATTGAAAGCGATTGATCAAATTAAATGTGTGGAAAATTACCTCAGCTGTTTGCATCATTACTATATAATACTCTTCCTCGTGAAAGTAAACACCATTCTTCGTTAAAACTTTCACGGGTGCTCGTCATGTTGAATTAAAACTTTTGGGCTATGTCGCCGCGTCAGAATTTGGGTGGCCCCAACGTTTCTCGACCGATGCTGGTCGCTTTCTCAAGGGAATCTGAAGAGGTGGGATTTAAAATTGGTGCAGCGTCTATCTGACGCAGCGACATAGCCCAAAAGTTTTAATTCAACATGTAAACACCCTTTTTAAAGTGGGATGTAATGCTTTCCCGGCGAACGTATCGGGCTTCTATCCGAGTTATGTCTCTCCATTCGTCCGACGTTTCAGAATGAAGTAGGCCAGATTTTGTTCTGTTTATTCGGTGTCAGGTGTCACGTGATTGGCCGGGAGTTAGCCAACCGAATTCTCCATAGGATCGGCTTCCACGCATTTACTCAGTGAATACCAGGCGTCGCGGTTGAGGATTTTCGTATCCTTAGTACTTTGCTAGTTTCTGGTCTGACAGCGTGTCGTTATCCTGAATACCATTCCTATGTCCGGCCAGAGCACGTTTTTGATAAGGCTAGGATGAGTGATGCATGCCTGGTTTGAAATCACCCCGTGCCACACACCCTGGGGTTGGCTTGCACGGTACCACGTAGATGAAATTTATGTTGATAAGTTACTTTCATATTTAAAAATACTAACTGTGTTTTAAAAACTACTTACCTTGAAAGTTTCAGGTAGCTGGATGGAGATGACTTTAGAGCAGTTTTTCGTTTTACGGGAGTTGAATTGATAAACATTTTGATCCCTGCATTTCTTCAGGGTTTCCTTCCGCGTCAGCATGTGTGTAGACAACAGTTTCGCTGGCTAAACTGTTGTCTACAAACAAGCTGACGCGGAAGGAAACCCTGAAGAAATGCAGAGATCAAACCATCGCCGCGGAAACCTACGTTCTGATAAAATTTTTTTTTAACGCTTTCCACCAAAAATTTGCAATTCATTGCAGGGCCTTGGTGCTTCATGCTGCCATAGCTACTGTGTATAAATTTTGCCCTTTTTTCTTCTTTATTTTTATTAAAAATATAAGCAATGCATGCTAATAATTTTTAAGCAGCACGAGATAGATGATGTGATTTATTTTTTTTTTACATTTTTATTGATGGCTACGTATGTAATTTACGTGGTAGCCAGTTAAATACCATTAATTCATTTGTAGATCGTTTTAAATGAATTTGATTGGATATCAGGTGGTTACTGTGTATATATAAGAGCGGTCAGTTATTCAACTTCCAAATACATATTTGTGTTTTTGTAAAACCATTTGCATGAACTAAGCCTTATTAATTTCTCTATTCGATGAGGAGTGGGCATTCTCAGAAGTTGATGTCCTCTGCAGTGGAATTCGGTTCAACGGATTTTGCATTTCGAGGTCGGTGCCTTTTGAAAATTCGTCTTCCCAAGTTCTTTGGGAGACACAAATGAAAGTGGATTGATATCTCGGGCTGAGCTTCGGAACTTTCTGCTCACAGTCGCAGGACCCGTCTGCATTGAGAAAGAAAACGTTCTAGCGTGACGTATGCATTCCTCAATATATTTTTCCTTCGTTCGAAAAGAACAGGAGAAGATGTCATTGCTAATGCCGAAGATATCTTTATATCACACGGGAGGTCTCCGTGCATGCTAGAGTTTGCCATTTGGAATGCCCACAGGTGGCCTTGATTGATGACAACATCAGTCTCAAGCAAAAGATATGAGATACGTTTAAAAGAAGTCTCTTCCGCTCGCAAAATAATGTTTTCCTTTTCATTATAACGGACTCACGGTTGCATCATTTGTCTCACCCTTGTTTAAAAAACGAATACGGAAGTGTAGAAAGCGTCGATTTAAAACGAGTTAGGTTGGGAGTCGTTAGAGAATCGGAGGCTACGCGCTTGGCATCGATAGCTTGAGAAATTGCGAATAGATAGTTTTCAGAGAGACACAAAGAGCATATCTCACTAGATTTCAAGGTAAAGAAGATGCGATATTAGAAGAGGTATTTATGTTTAGGGAAAGCTTCACATCTCCACCTGATAAGCATGGAATTTCTAGGAAATGATGTAGATAAGACTGATGCGTATATTTAAACTTTTCTACAACATTTTCATTTGTCGTTTAAAGCCTAAACCATATGATAATTTTTCACGTAGGAGTCCATTGATCGTTTAATATATGCTTTTCAGTGACAAGGGAAACGATTTCTTAATTCATCATCCTTGTCATACGGGCGATGGAGGCGTCCTTCATGATTACTACATTCGTTACCTTCTGTTGTAGGTCTTTGTTTAAGTCCATGTCATGGGAGACTTCCGGATTCTTCTGCATTTTACTTCTAAAGGCTCTTTTCACACATATATATTTAACATAAGACACGGTCTCAGGCGTTACTTTGTGGAATTTCTTCATCATAGAATAAAATAAAATAACTTTGTTCTATTCCACACTTTATTTTAAATAGTACGACCCGGGTTTCTGCATATCATGCTATCATCAGGTACAATTCGGTGGGTGGCTTGCACTTAAATAGGTAACCGTGGGTAGAGGGGGGGATATGAAACAACAAGAGTGGGAAGGAACATTGATGACGGGTAAAGCTGTTTTTGAAGAAATGGGTGGGGGAAGGCCTTGGGCTGGCTTACATATGCGAAACGATAACGGAAAAAAGGAAAGAGGGGGGGTTCTCAAAAGGTTTAAAACATGAGGAAATCAAGGTGGAGGGTCGTAGGGAGATGGTAGTGTGACCTAGAGTAATGGTGACTGGAAGGGGAACATATGGTCATTACAAAGTTTAGTGGGGCAATTCACAATCTCAAACTGTTCTGAGAAGTCCATTTTTCTCCCCTTGTCAATAAAATGTAAAATCCTAGGTTCAAAATTACACCAATAATTTTCGTCACATAAATGGTAATATTTTGGAGTAATTTTACTATGTTATTTGTGTTCCTTCCCACCCCTGTTTTTTCATATCCCCCCCTCCACCCACGGTTACCTATTTAAGTGCAAGCCACCCACCGAATTGTACCTGATGATAGCATGAGATGCAGAAACCCGGGTCGCACTTTTTAAAATAAAGTGTGGAAAAGAACAAAGTACTTTTATTTTATGGCATATCTATTTCTTTTCCTTCACACCCTTCTTTACCTGCTTCACATAATTTATTTGAGGTCTATCTCTTCCGTTATTAGCATATACTTGTCTCTCGACGATTATCACCATAACCAAAATTTAATAACTCATATTCAACTGTGAGGTACATTATAAGGTATCTTGGATAGTAAAATTTTACGTATACCGCTACTTTTTTTTACATAAAACCACCCGGGTTTCGATGAGGAATCATCTACTTCAGGCGTAAATTATTATGTATTTATCTTATTACTGTAACCTAGTTACCTAACGGAGGGTGAGATGAATTTTAAAACGGACGCCGAATAGGGGAAAAGGATGGGTAAAGCTTTTCATTTATCATGGTGTTGTCCTGTTTTCAATATTTTTTAAAATTTCAAACTGCTCTCTAGAATCTAATTCGCAGCGGTCGTTGCATAATTTTAAAATATTCATTTAAAAATCACTCCTATGTCAGTTAGATATTAAGTGTTAAGCAAAATTACTTCTATCATCTTTCTTATTTCGGTCAGCATCTACATGTTCTTTCTTCTGACTTCGGAGCTTCTTCCTGTCTGCCCCATGTAGACGCCATTGCAATCGTTGCATTTCAGCGAATACACTCCACATTTAATTGATCTATCGGGTCCTTAAATTTTACAAGCAGTCTTCTCAGAGTGGAATTATGTTTAAAAGCCATGCGGAATTTGTCTCTCGGTATATGATGAGCCATTTTCAGAGAAAGTGCATCGAGGTACGTCACTGTGCAACACTGCTTCTATTTATTCTCGTCCGCCGAAAACATTTGGTTGATTGCCAATCTTCTCTGTTATTTTTTAATTCATCTCTTCCTTCGTTAGATAACTAGTTTGCAATAATAAGATAAGTGCATAATAATTTACGCCTGATGGTGGATGATTATTCATTGAAATTCGCGCTGTTATAGGCAAAAAAAGTTGTGATATAAGTAAAAGTTTACTATCCGAGATAACTCATCTTCATCAGGCCATCATGTCTCAAAATATGGCCAATTAAATAGTTTCGTCTTCTCATCAAACTTTTCACGAGGCTTCTCTTCTCTCCTACTCTACTTAGGACTTCCTCATTACTAACTCAGTCGATCCACTTGACCCTCTTAATTATCCTGTAGAGGCACATTCGAAATCCTCTGCTCTTAATTTCTCCGCCGCTGTCATTGTCCATGGCTGATTATTGGTGTTCAAATGTGGTTTGAACGGAAACTAGTGTCTTGGTCCATCATTGTTTCCTCTAATCTGATGTCAATAGCTGCATTGACCATGCTGTCCCAGCTGACTTATCTTGTAGTTGAAGCCTGGTAAAGCAATCATGTTCATTGGGTCTCATTTCAGTATGCCTTCACCTTTCTCGAAACGTCGGAATGGAGCTGGCGAAACGTCGGCTTGGATCCGACTCTAACTCGACTGGAAGCCCGAGAAAGTTTCATCAGCCTAGTTTTATTGCTTGTTAAAGTCAAAGACGAGGTAGTAAGTATTATGGATGCGTGAATAATGAGCTGGATGGTTGCCAGACTTGCTCATACTCGGCGGTCGAAGCAAAGAAGATATTATTTTGGCCTATGAAACCCCGATTCGCCAAATCTCAGAGTTTGACTCTCTTGTACCTACACGAGGAAGGATTGGAAATAAAATTTTAGATAGTGCAAATAAAAGCAGCCAGGTATGTACTGGGAGAATATAGGAAAACAGAAAGCTTAGAAGAATTTTTTAAAGGTTTAAATTCGGGTAATACGACAGAGGAATTAATGCCAAAGAATACCTGCCTGAAAATATTTTCAAAATGTCAAAAAATAAAAAAGCTAAAATGCTAAAAATAAGAAATAAAATGAAGGTCACGTTCGAAGTTCACAGTTATTGCGAAAGTTTTACGCTGTCGGGGAAAAAACGAAGTCTTGTTCTTATCTGATCAGCAAAATTTCTCCCTTAATTTATTGTTTCTGTCGGTATTATGTATGCTGTTATGTCTTACATATACATTGCTGTCATGTTGTGATGTTACCTCCGGGCCAATTGCTCATTTGCAAAAATTTCAAATGATAATAATTATAATAGCAGTACCGTCCATAATAACCATATTACAGAACGGATAGGCTTAGGATTTCTTTTCTGGACTAGACTTTACTAGGCGTAACTTAGAACATTTCCTCTTCATATGAATACGGTGGGTGTTATAACACCCCCCGCTACACGCTAATTTTGGCGGGCTAGTATGTAGATGTAGAATAAAGAATTTGCACATTGCAGTTACATCCATTGCCTCTGTTTTTTTCTGCGGCAAAATTTATTCAGATATGACAGCTTCACAGGTATTCCAAGCAGCGTTCTCATGTTGCGAGATAACTTGAGAAAATTTATGCCGCGTGACGAGATTTTGAAATAAAGCTCGCGGAACTGAAAAGCTCCTAACCTAAGAACAGCGCCCGCAAGAAACGCCTCGACTCATAACGCAGGCGTTACAAAAATGCGCCCAGGTTTTATGAGGGATTTAATAAGAATTTTCTGTCTCGATAAATGGAAAATATTTTCGTGGGGCGAGTCGGGCCACTGCGGATTTTCCGGCGATGTGAAAATTATGAACCCGTCTTGATGATTTGGGTGCTCGTAAATTCTCGTAAGACGATAAATTTCTGTATTTATCGGAGATTTTCTCATTAATTATGCGGAAGATTTAATATTTTAGGGCCTGGCGCGAGCCGAGGCTGTAAGAAATTTAAAAGAATGCTATGTGATTCCTAGGGGGTTATTCTGTATTTTCGAATCTGAGCTCATATTCAGCTGACGTCACATATTCATCCAGCTACGCGCATTGTTTAGAAGTTCAATCATGAGTGACCGGCTTAGGCAGACGGCTCACTTTCACGTGCCATCGTTGCTTCTACGAGCAATAGATGACTCATTGATAGATTTGTTTGAAGGTTCAACAACTCTCCAAATTTGGTATTTTTCGTTCTGAAATATAGAATAACAATCCCCTACTTTTTTCAATTCTTACATCCCTCTGTGGTGGCGTGATAACTTCTCAGAGGTCTCAGGCTCCTATCGCGACTGAGTGGATTCTCACCTTCTGAAGCATGGATGTGTGATTGTCAAAACTTCTTAATTCTAATGAAAGAGAGGACTAGATTGTCCTCATACAGCAAGTATAATTAAGAAGCTATTTTTATTATTTATATGCTAAATCTACTAATTTCTAATACGCTATTTTTATGCTTATCTCAGAATACGTTCTCTTGCATTTTCAGACATTACGGGCAAGTCGTATTCGATTATGTTATGGCGATGGTCTGAGAAATTTCTGACATGATAACATGTCTTTCACGATATACCGTCGTATTAGTTTCGGTTTTTGTGATTTGGTAGTACGCACGCATGATGAAGCAGTTGATATCTTCTTTCAATTTAACGCGTACACGCTTTTGGATTTGTATTAATATTATATTGTTATCAAAAAGATTACATGTCATTGACCTCTGAAATTACTAACGCTTTCAGCTGATATACCACAGCCCTCCATTTAACCCTATCTCTAATATATCTATAAGTTTTTTCTAACTCCCTGAGGTTCTTCTTACCCGTATCCATCTTGATCTGGCCTTGGTTCTTGTCCATTGTTATTCCTCTGGGGACTCTTCTATCAATTTTTCCTTTCCCATATGTTTCCGACGTGACTGCTGTCTCATTACGTAGGCAATCCACCGAGTCATTCTTTGAAGTTCAGCGATCCATGATGTCCTTTATTCTCCTATTCTTCTATAAAACGTTGCAAGTGTTATACTATTTATTATGTATATGGACTTTTAATTTTTTATCGTCATAAAGGAATGAGACTGTTTCTATATTTTTGTCTATTCCTTTTTTTTGTTCACGGGCATCCTAGCACAGCATTCTCCACGTAAGTAAAACACGTGTCTAGAATACACCTGAATTATTTGGGTAGTCTTCTCAAGTATGCAAAATGAGGTTTTGAGGGAATGCGTGAGTTATGTGCGTATCACGTTCTCCACCTTCATAGCGACCGTTCGTCCTGCTGTTCGTGACTTTGTCCAGTTTCACTTTCTGTGTGTCCGAGTACACATAGGTCTCCAAGGTGACTACTGGTCGAGGATATTCGAAAAAACTATTTTTTAAAAACAATTTCTGCGAATACCGCGTAACTTTTAATTCATTAAATTTGAAGAATGCCGCGTTGTTAAGTCTGAAACAACTTTCAATATGATTGTGAATCATTTCTTTTGGAGTTTCGGTTCGGGGAAAAAATTTCAACTAGAACATCATTTTTGCTCTTTTTTATAAAAAGAGGTAACTGATAGTTATGAGTTAATAATTTATATACTTTCAAAGTCCCAATGATGGCGCGAGTTGAGTATTAAGTGGTAATAAACCTTAAATACGAGTTTTACGCATATATTTAAATATACTGAAATTATTATTGAAGTATTCTACCGATTAAGGTAGATTTCCATGGAGTACAGTGGCGGTCACCCCTCCTTCTATTCACTTCCCTCTTCAATTCACCATAATGCCTACAAAAAAATGGAGCATCTAAAATTAATTTTTATTTTAAAATAACTGTCATATTTCCAAAATTTTGCGCTAATCACACTTTTTTGAATTTCTTTTTTCTTAAGATTCTTTTACTACATTTGACGTCTACATTACATGTCTACATTTGCGATTTCTGCTGAAGTTGGTATCCCTCAATACAATCCTTGTAGATTATAATTCCGCGCAGGCCATAAGATGAGACGCGAGTGTAAAATGGAGAAAGGTCTGGTGTGCTGCCTTTGGGCGCGTGTTTGCACGTGTACTGGAAAACCAAGAGTTTTCGGGGTGTAGTAACGGTTGTTTCTCGTAGAAAAGTGTGCGGACTCAGTAAGTCTTAAGCAATTACCTCAAGGGTGCGCGTCCAAACTCCTTATTCTCGTAAAACATCTCACTATTGCCCTCTACGAGTCGAAATGGGAATTAGAAAAGCGATGAAGAATTCGGAAGAAAAAAAGACAAACGGAACTCGTCTTTCATTGTTGATGGGGGTAATCTGCGGTAACATTTCTTCTTCTCTTGGCAGATGAGCCTTCGGTGTAGTGAGGTGAAATTACGCGGAAATTCATTCATTGCATCCTTCCCGCTTTTTTTTCCATCCTAAGTTGAGTAGAACAAAATAAGGTTTGTTATGATTTCCGGTTTTATTCCTTGGTGCCGTTACTTTACTTTCCTAATGGAAATTATTTCATGGACATTTTTTCCTTTCCTGAAATTGATATTTAACTTATGAACTTATCAGATTTTTCTTAACGAAAATATTTCACTCCGCCCATCTAGTTCGGACTTATTTATTATGGAATGATTATTACTTTTTTGGCTGAAATTTAGGCCTTACTTCACAGGACTAATGATCGCTTCGAAAGTTTTAATTATCTTTTCAAGAAAATACTTTGGAATCTTACTTTTATTGAGGAAACGGCTCAGTTTGATGATAAATTTGAATGCAAATGGCATCTCATCTTTTTCATGTTGGAATCCACTTATACTTTTCGTCCACGTGCACCGAGCACTAAAAATAGATTCCTGATATCTCTCCCCAATGGAAGTGTAGAAATTGCGCAATCTTGAGAAAGACCTCTGTAATGGCCTCCAGATATTTACAACCACCTTCGTTTTTCCCTTATTATAAACGTACCTACGACTCGCGTACATCATCCCTCTGGTCCTCCTTCCATATCTTCGACCTTGGCGGGTGCCGATGGGCTTACAAAGTTCAAGGACTCCATTAATGGAATGTAGCTGTTGAAACTTCTGTAAGGAGCTATGAATGGGAGGGATTGGTGCATTACCGTATCTTCCAAGTCGTAAATCATTTCTTGATTTTATCGATTGCTTTAGAACTGCCGACGTTCACGCATTTATTCTTTTAAAATTTAACAATTACTTCATCAATTAAGTTAAGCGAGATAAAACGCTAACAATTTGACGCGATGACCTCGTTAAAATGGCTGTTCAAATTATACTCCAACTTCGGTTTAACAGTAGCGTATCTCTCAGCGAGTAGATTAGGAACTATCATGATAGAAAATTGCATTAGCAATACCGTTCTTCAGCGGGGTGGATTAAGATTTAAAAATATTTCGGAGCCTCTGGAATTAATTACCCTCAATGAATTCAGAGAAAAATTTTGCCTAGGCGTTAAGAACCTTTGACTTTTCCTTAAAAAAAAAGACCTCAACTAAATTAACTGAGCATTTTTGCCTACTAATTTAATCCCGTTCTCAGAAATCGCATACTGCGGTAACTATTTTACCCACGAAGATCTATGAAATCCCAGTTATTAATGCACTTTTATTTCTCGCTAACTTTCCAAACCTCCTTAGCATAAAATTATCCCTCGAGTGCCGGCGAAGATCTCTAATCCCTCAGTAAACTTTCTCCATTCCATTCCCAGAGTAAGGCCTCATCCATTATTTATATTGCGGTGCAATAATTAATAAAAATAGAAGAGGAAAAAGATGGATAGGAACGAGGGCACATAGCGATGAGATGGCAGTGTCGCCGAAATGGAAAAATGCCCAAAAACCCGCAAAAAAGATTTCATCTCGATCATGAACAAACCATGGTAGCTCGGTGATCAGAGCATCATCCCCGGAAATCCGTGGTTCGATTCCCCCTATGGGTTTAACTTTTTCCTTTCGCTTTCGGCTATCTTTATCGCAATTGCCGGGTGATGGTCATATATCTGTGTTCCCATCTCTTTGTTGCATCTTCTATTTCGACCGCTTATACCCACCCACCAGTAGTACCACAAAAAATCATTCCATTCAGACGTATCTTGAATTTCTAGTCCAGAAAATTGTAGGCGTTAAATTTCAGCTAAATGATCGTGTCTGAAATTTCATCCTTATTAGGTTAGCAAGAGAGAGACTCTGAAATAAATTAATTTAAAAAAATATCATATTAACTTTCCACTATTGATGCCCTTTTAGCTCATGCAAGTGAAAACACTATTTATAGGTAATAGCAATATAACTTCTCGGGATTTTTCTTGCATGACGGAACACCAGTTCAAATAGCTGTATCTCGAAGAATCATTCCAGATAGTCATTAATGGAAATGGATATCGAGTTCTCAAAACGATAAGTAAATAATTAGTCGAGAGACTGATTGATCTGAACTGATCTGGACTGATTTTTAGAGACGCAGCTTTTTAGACTGGTATTCTGACGTACGAATGTATGGACAAAATTTCAGATACGATTATCTGGCTCAAATTATACTCATAAAATTTTACGAACTACAAATTCAAGATGCGCCTTTAAGGCATGATTTTGTAAGATACTGCGTCGCGGCTAGGAGCTGTCGATTTGTATTTATATGCGTATATTCGCCTGTGGCGACCCGTGTGATTATGGATTTGATATATGTATGTTATAATGATCGCATTTAAAGAAAAATGAATTTTATAAGAATAATTTCCATGCTCCCTCCTGCTGCTACTTTTTTCAGAAAAACGACAAAGAATTTGACAGTGAAAAGAATTAACTGTCAAGAAAACCTTTCCTCTTAATTGAATTTATACTTCTTTTTCAGTTCACGTATCGGATAAATACATTTATCCTAGGTACGAGTACATACTGAACTACAACGAGTAGATGCTGAAATTTGCTCCAACGGCTATAATTCTGTTTGTACTAAGAGTCTGCATCACGCATTCATAAAATTGTAATGAAATTTTGCTTTTTACTTCAACGGGGTAACTACTTTCCAGAAATGCTCGACAAATATTAGCTTTTGCGGAACCGAACGCAAACGTTTCTGCAAAAACACCAATATATCACTTTTTTAGTAGTTAGTCAGTAGACCGCGGTACAAAAGGGTTGTACAATTATTATTATTATTATGGCCTGAGTACAATATATTCCACCCGGCGACATTTACATACCATTTAAAATCTGCAGATGTAACTCTAAGGAAACGAAACGACGAAAAGTTTCGGATACATTTGCAGCATTGAACGTAAGTTTTATCTCACGTTGATGAAAGTTTAGTTTTTACTTTTGAATTAAATAATCAATGCTTGGTGAGAGATATATAAAAATCGCATTATATGGAGGCGGTAGGATACTTAGAATCCCGTTATCCTTATTCGTCTGTGCTTAAAGAACTTAAAACATAATCAATTACCCGGTGTGAATTAGGCTGATCTCCTATTTGATGTTTTCAAAAGGTAATCTATGAAGGCATATTAAAGCTCCCTTAATCCTCGATCGAGCAAAATTAGGTTAGAGAAAGAGACTTTGAAGAAGTGAATTTTAAAAAATATCACATTTACTTACTACTATTTACGCTTTCTTAGCCAGGAAAAATACTGTTAATAGATTCGGAATTTCTAATCAAGCTCCAGTTGTATGAAATGGCGTAGTTTTTTTTGCCGTATTTATGATAATCATGCTCAACAAAGGTAATATTATCAATACTAAAGGCTGAAAGACTATTGTGCAGACATGACAAATTCTTTTTATTAAAGAGTGCTGTTAAGTAATTGTATTACTCAATATTTATCTTCTATATTAATGCATTTCTGAAATTTACAAATGGAAATTGCGGACAGGTAAGCGCAGCAGTTGGAAATAAAATATTAATTTCCCGCCCTGCACAATGGAACGTGTCATGGACTGGAAAAGTAAACAAACAGTGTCGCCATGCTCGATTAATAAATGAACAGCATCACCGTGGCAACTCCACATTCGACCGCTGTTAGTACATCGAGGGAATCTTCATGAGGGCACATCGGCGACATAACTCAAATTGAGGGAGTAGTGTTGATATAGCAATCTAGAGGACTCTGGGTATTGTAGTCTGTTGACGCCATCTTTCGGCGGAGCACAAAAATAAGAAAAGACTGCAAACACACTCTTCCGATCAATGATAAATGCCATGAATCATTATTTTGCGATCAACACGTCACTCAGAGCCCTAGAGACTCCAAGATAAGTCCCTGACAACCGAAAACTGACTTCGATACTATGCTTTCATGATAAATAGATACATGAACTATCTACCGGAAAATTCTTACACCAACAAGTTTATCCTCATATTTATTAATGGGAACATGCTGATCGGCTCATCCACAGTCTTTCATTTTCCCATTATATGCATTGAAATTTCGAGGGATATACTAATTTGGATAAATTTTATGGGTATAGGGATAACAAATTTAGGAAAATAATAGAATTGGACGGTTTAAAAAAATTTATCATTTGTTTCAGAAGACTTCCTCCTTTCTCTGAGGAGTTTCCGATGTTACACTCAAACGGTTATTAACAGTTATTTTCGAATTCCATCGATAAAAGCGTGTTGATGGCATATAATTTCGTTTCGATGAGAAAATTAAACTTACGTTTAACTAGTGACAACGTTAAGTTTAGCGAAACTCAATTTATAAAACTTTTAAGAAGAGAATAAAAAAGAGAAAAATTGTTGATTTTATCTCCAAATAAACAATTCGTTGCCAAAGGTCAACTCGTGGGGCCAACTAGTGGCCTAAGGTGGAAGCTCACTATAAATGTACTCGTCAAACATAATTGCAGACTTTCGATAAGAATCCCAAAAAAGGAAATTAATTAGTCTCTTTTTTTTACTGTTATAATCGATTCTTATTATTAGCTTGTATCGTCTGATATACCGCTTAAAAACCTGAGAAAAGTGCTGTTTTTTTCCAGGAAGAAAAACTAGAATAGTAGAGAATTTGAAATGGTTGTTCCGGGGAATAAAAGATCCCAATGCACCCCATGCCTACTTCTCAATGCATACATTCTTATTTTATTCATCGTGTATCGTGTATTTTCCCAATTTTGTGCATTTCAGCCCCAAATCATGTAAAGTTATTGATAACATCTCTCACTTCTTCGCCAAAATAATTAGACATAAGAGTCCCACGTTTAAGAAATATGCCCTCTGAATCTGTGCTGCCTTCTCTCTCCTTATCTAATTCACAGGACCTCAGACTTAAAATTATTTAAAATTACTTAAAAATACCCTAAACTCGACTCTTGACTGCTATGAAATCCTTTCTCTGTTGAAAATTAATATGCCAACTCGATCCACCCTCTCACATTTCCTACTCTGCCATCTGCCTATTATTCCCAGGAACTTCCTAGCCAAGCTCTCTTCACCATCATATCGCCTCTCCTTCCTTATAAACTCACTCCCTCCCTTCCATTTAACTTAACAAGCTATGCCCCATCTTTCAGCTAATAAAATGCTCTTCCTATTTCCTCCTCCATTTTATTTGTTGTTGGTTTTTATATTGTTATTGTGGTTTGTCCCATTTCATATTTTTGTTGCAAATTTTCTTTTAAAATTGGCGTCATCGGTGTATTTGAGGATTGATATAAGTAAATAAATATTTTCCGGATTCCATATCGCATAGTTGATATTCGAATGCGGTGCCAGTGCAACGGAACGGCAGCAGTGAAGTCAAAGAGTGGAAGCTTTCGAAATGTGGTGCTGCCGAATAATGATGAAGATGAGATGGATCGACCGTGTAAGAAACGAGGAAGTGCTAAGAAGAGTGGGAGAAAAGAGATGTCTTCTGAAAACCAGAAGACGGGACAACTTAGTTGGCCACATCATGAGACACGACGGCCTGAAGAAACCAATCGTAAAAGGATGAAGGATTTGGTGCTTTCCCGGCGAATGTTGTTCATGAAGTTTTCACGGGAGATCAGCCGAGTCAGGATGGACGCCCTGCCCGGCTGATTTCTTCCTCCGGTTTCTTCTTTCGATTATTTACTTAAGTAAGTAATGGCAAGGATTGGGACCGTCTTACAAAAGAGGCCATTCAAATAAGAATCGCAAATAATAAAATGAATAGAGACGCGGGTTTCAACCTCAGAAAAATCATGGAATCCCATGATCAAAAGAATGAGAAAACTAAGAGGAGGAAGACAACCTAAAACTGACCAATCACAGACGACTTGACCGTCCCAAATGGGTATATAAGCCCGCCACTAACCATGTCCATCATTCGCCCTGAAGACGATGGCACGGAAGGCCATTGAAACGGGTTGCAATGCCAATCTTGATCCGGCTGATATATCGTGAAGACTTCATCAACAATCGTAAAAGGACAGGTAGAAAGGCAAGAGAGGCCCCGAATGAGTTACATAGAACAAGTTATAAAGGATGTAAAAGAGAAGAAATACGTAGCTATAAAAAGGCT
This sequence comes from Ischnura elegans, assembly GCF_921293095.1. Lineage (NCBI taxonomy): Eukaryota > Metazoa > Arthropoda > Insecta > Odonata > Coenagrionidae > Ischnura > Ischnura elegans. The sequence continues at coordinate 128,213,770 of NC_060250.1, forward strand.
AGCGTATAGGAGAGAGCTGCGTCAAACCAATCTTATGATTATTGACTAATGACCATGATAAATGGAATTTTGGGTAGTTCAAAGTGAATTAATTTTTTCAGGCAGTACAGTATAGGTACATACTTATAATGAGAGCTAAAAAGCTATCATTCGGAAGCACATTTTCCGTGACCCTACTCTAGGAAAGTTCAAGTTTTCCCTGTGCTCCGGACAGGATGGACTGCAATTTATTATGCGGCGCCAGGGTTACGCTTGAAGCTGCTCAGCTGCCTCCAGCCCCATCACGTGAATTACGAGAATAAAAGCCACCTCCAGAGTCCGTGCCCTCTCCTAAGTGGCACTCTTAATGAAATTTCCCCGCCTTAATGAAGCGAACGTCATTTTATTCGCAAATGGAAAATCCATATGAGGACTCTACCTCAAGTAAGTCTCGTCGACGGATTCTATCTTAAATCGGAATGCTGTACACCAATCGAATACAAATTTAGATGTAAGTTTTGAGAAAAGTACCTAAATTGAGGGAAAGGTACCACTTCATTTATATTTTTATTGTTTAAGTTGCGGAAAAATGATAGAATATAATAGTATGGATGCATCGTAGCATTTTGAGCTAGCTATCTTATTTTTAACTGAAACAGTATAACATGAATTTTCCATCTTTAAAAGGTATTTTTTAAACTTTACTCTACCAGTAATCCATGCTTTCCGTATATAATTTATTCTTGACGCATAAGGCAGTTTTTTGTCTACGAATGTTAATTTTTGCTCTGAATTCATGGCGGTACTTTTCAATAGTTTTCTTCTTAGTTTCACACGTATTCGGTGCTAAAATGCAGTTTCGCTATACGCTTTGGCCCATGCTGCAAGTGAGGAAATATTAGATTGGGCCATGGAAACTAGGGCTTTGATAGTTGCTACATTAAAATTTTGACCCGCAATAAAAATAATCCTTTGAAGGATTCCAGAAGGAAATGAACAGGAAGTGACTTCATTTTCGAAAATGATACTCCTCCATAGAAAATCACCACTAATGCTGAAGACAATCATATTAGAATTATTTATAATTTCCAGCTTGGTTTAAATATATTAATATCATTAGGTCAAATTGAAATGTTAAAACAGAACTAATCGCTATAAATTCTATCCTCTTTATGAGTTCCTCATTACCTACTCGGTCGATTCATTTTCCGTATTCCTTAAAAAAAATAAAGAAAATAAATCTTTCAGGCACGTTTTGACGGAATACAGTGCCCATAATCTAAAATTGCGTAGATATAAACTATGTTTTTTGTATTATTACTGCCGTTCGGCGTTTTTTGCCTAATGTACGAGGGTAAAAAGCTTCACGTGAAAAATGAAACTGAGGAAAATATAAGAAAATGTGTTGTGGACTCTGAAATACTTCTCACTCCACAAGGAAAAAAGTATCTTATTTGATCGGTACCCGAAGCAGCTGGACACGAAGGTCCTTCTTCGTGTCGCCGAAATGACTTACATTGTCAGCCTCCGGCTATCATCGAAGTTTCTTCTCTGTTTGAGGAAGCTTTGAGATAGTCGTCGACGAAAGACAAACGAGTACACAGGCGTACGAGCTAGCTCTAGCATTTCCTCGTTCCATGTCAGACAGCTGCGGCTAGCCTCCATGATTGTGAACCTCTAGCGACACCTAGGGAGAACCTGCGTTCTGTTGTGGAGTGTGAGTGCAGGTCAATTTGAAGGCCCTTTCACTCCAAACAAGGTGACTATGCAACTCGGGGCTGTGTAACTTGAGTCGCCCGAAGGGATTGATGGGCAACTTCAATGGCTACCCGTGTAAACGCTGCATTGTGTCAAAAATGTGGACTATTACTACACATAGTACAACCGTAGCTACATTTCAGTGGATATCTCGTCACTGATAGACTTAAACGCTGCTTGAATAATGTATTATATATAAGACGTGAATAGTAAAAATAATCGAAATACGAAAAATTTCCCGCCAAAATTGATCGTACCCAGCTGAAAAAAGGCAGACGTGATAATAAATTACCTTCGCTAGCCCTCTAATGCTTCAAAAACACAGTAGGTAAGTGTCTACGATATTTCTCTAAAAGTAATTTAAGTTAGCGCTGTATGGTAGGCAAATTTTCGTGCAATTCGTTCCCTCAATCTTTGAATACCTGTTAATTTGACCGGTAAAACTAGAGAAAGCAACCGAACGCCACATAAGATTTGGCGTTGGTGGTGTGGGTAATGTAGTATGCGGACAGAGTGTGGGCGCATATTGCGTTCGCCAATTTTCTTTTCTCTCATCGGTGGAGGGATCTGAAGATCAAATGGACGGTTAATGCGAAAGCCTTATGGAGAAGACGGGACCACATTCTGGCCCCATCTTGGCCACATTCTGAGGCACGATGGCCTTGTGGAAACAATCGTAAAAGGACAAGTGGAAGGGAAGAAGGGCAAGAGACGACCCCAAATGAGTTACATGGAATAGGTAGTAAAAGATGTATAAAAGAAAAAAATGCGTAGCTATGAAAAGACAAGAGAACAGGAGAGAGGAATATTGATCTGCGTCTAACCAATCATAGGAATATTAATTAATGATGCTGATGACGAATTAAAAATAACCAAAAGCATACTGATTTAAAAAGATGGTTTTATTAAAAATATGAGACTGATTATGATTGTTTTTTAACTATATGCTTACAACCGGGAACATTGTTATGATTGGTATGGGGTTATAAAAGATATCAATTATAGTTACTCTTATTAAATGAAAGTTTCAAAGAGTCGTTTCACCAGCATAGGTTTTATTTGGTAAAGAAAGAATCCTTTGGTGATGCCATTAATCATTCTGATGGGAAACTTAACGGTGGACACCCAGGCGTCTTTAGTTAATGGCACCGACGCCGAAATCGCGTTCCGCACTCCACCGTAATTTAATTTTTATGAAAATCCGTCTCTAAGCGTTCTGCCCACTCGCGTTAAATGGCGCAAATTTTCTTCTTGGGGTCTTCGCTCCCCCATAATTGCAAACCATTGTTGGAATATTAATGAAGGCGGCACGCGCTCGTCAATTTATTCCAGACGCGGGAATTGCAAAGCACTCAAGTCGGATTGAATCTCTCGGGGTCACCTTCGGCCCTAAAGCAAGGCGTGACCTCTTAACCCGACCGCGGAAAAACGTTTTACAATTTTTCCTTGTCTTGTTTATTCGCACATGAAGTGTAAGTTGATTGTAACCATATTTTTAATAGAATTCCTGTAATTAGATTTAATTATCTCCCGTGGGACATTGTATTCCATTAGGTAACCCGGAAGTCAAGGGTGAGGTGGACTAGGGGAATTTTAGTCTCAACTTCCCCGAATGAAGACATCTATCTGTGTTCAAAAATGTTCCGCGTGAATTTTGTTGTTGTGACATTTTTATCTACCTCTCGGATTCATGTGTCGCATAACGCAGTTTTTTTTGTCTACAAGTGGTAATTTTTCGCTCTGAATTCATGTTGGTAATTTTAAAGATACTTATTATTTCACACGCATTTGGTGCTACAATGCAGTTTCGTTTTACACTTTTGGCCATGCTGCAAGTGAAGGAAAATTAGATTGGACAATGGAAACTAGGGCTTAGACAATTTCTGCATTAAAAGTTTGACCCGCAATAAAAATAATCCTCTGAAGGATCCCAGAAGGAAATTAACAGGAAGTGACTTAATTTTCGAAAATGATACTTCTCAATACAAAATAACCTTGATGCTGAAGGTTATACACCTTACTCATCATCATCATCACTGGTCAACAATCCTAGGATTGGTTTGACGCAGCTCTCCACTCAGTTCTCCTAATATACCTTACTACCTACCTTATACTATACCAATGGAAGTACATTGGTTATCGGTATGGTATTTGAAGGAGGCGACCGACAGCTGAGGTCATTTGCGCCATGAGAGAAGGGTATGGAAGGAAGGGTAGAGAAAAATCCGGCGTCAGCATTGGCCTGCTCTTAACGAAAGGCGCCAAGGAGACCACGGCTTAACGTCTCATCCGACGGACGGACTGTTGTCCTTGAAATGCCCTCCACACAAAATTCAAGCAGGGCAATCTCTGAAAATTCTCTACCACTGTCGGGATTTGAACCCGAGTCTACGGGGTAGGAAGCCAACACACTAGTCACAACACCAACCCAATTAATCAAATTTATCAAGATAAAATGTCTATAGCCTAAATATTAATTTGAGAGATAAAGTTGACATTTTCATTGGAAATACCCTAATATCTTATCTAGCCAACTGAAAAACAAACGATTCTCTGGTAACAAATGGCAGACAAAAAGTGTATGACCTTAAACAGTGAGCATACGAGGCCGCAGGACTTTTTAGGGAGGGCCTGGGGGTCAGAGCCCCCCAGCGGGAAAAAGCGAGTCTTTTCAATATGAAACGCTACGAACCTCAATTCATTTGACCTGTTGGGGATGCAACTGAAGTGTTGGAGGAAGAGGAAAGAGGCCTCGTAAAAGATTGACACGAAGACAAATAACCTTATCTTCCATATTTTGAGATATAATGAGGACAAATTATCGTCGAGGGAAAAGTAGATGGCCAAAATGGGAGAGGAAGACGGCAAATAAAGTGTATTTAATAGGTAAATAAGGATGTAAAGCGGAGGATATACATAGGTGTGAAAAAATCAGCTGATAAGAGAATTGAGTAGAGAGCTGGGTTAAAACAATTCAAGGATTGTGGATCAATGATAATGAGGGGGAGATTTAAAAAAATAGAGAAGTCAAGTTTCTGATGTAAGTTCAGGTTCGCAGTGCGGTAGATTTCCGGGTGCCGTCCGCTGTGTCATTTTGATAGCGACGTTTCATCTACTGTACTTTAGGCGTCCTCAGGTTAGGACAGTGACTTCAGCCTGGCGTGAGGACGAAGTCACTGGCCTGGCCGGACGCCCAAAGCGCAGTTGGTAAGACGTCATCATCAAAATGATGACGCTTACGGAGCCCAGAAGTCTACCCTGCTGCGAGTAGAGAAATCATTGTATTTGGAGGGAGAGTACGCGTGGATGCAGGAGATAAACCGTGGCTGACCACCCCTTGGGGTTGAACACCGCCTTAACGAGGACAAGCGGGGGTGGGGAGAAATGGGATGAACAGGGTTTGTAGGAGAAACCCTCTCCCATCCCCTTTTTCGTTAGGAGAGGCCTTTGACGAAATCCACGACCTCAGTTCATCCCCTTTTCCGTCGTCCGGGCGACCCCCACCCCCCCCAGCTAACCCATTTTCGAAACCCGTCGCGTTTCCTCCCCCGCCCCCCCCTCTCTCTCCATTCCCCACCCTTCTTCTGCCAACACCACCACTTCTCCCCAGCATCCCCGTTGCTATGGTTACCCGGCATCTCCCCGGCCTGCGTCGGGCGCCACCAGCCCTATAGTCCATCCCTGCAAGTCCCGCCCCCTAAAAGCAGCCACACCCACCCACGCAGCCAGGCCACGCACTTACTTAGTAGCCAGATACATGTATATATATTCTCTATTACTCTCTCTCTCTCTATCTTGGGGCATCTACCGTTAAACCAGGAAGCCGTGGAAGATATAAATACTCTTGGGACGCATTTTTCCTCATAATATATTGCTGAAATGTATATAGGATGGCTCAGGACCTTTGCACGCGATGTGGGTTGATGAATAACTCTATGAAGTGGCAAAGTATGGTATCTTGCTCGGTTGTCAGCTCAAAGATTAGGAGAACTTTACTAAATAAAAAAAAAATAAAATTGATGCACGAATCTCTGCTTGCACAGATTCGCAATCATCAACAACCTCAAACTCACCATCTACAGTAATGGCGACACTCCTAACAATGCCATCAACAGCAACAAATCCGTTACTAGCTGACATTAACCATCAATACGCCCCTTGTTCAACTGTGAACTTCCCTTTTATTTTAAATTCATTCCCTGTACTTAGCAAAATTGCTCCCCACCCAACCGAAAAAATACTGTTCCCTACGAGACGGTACACCTTCATTAATGCACAATTATTAGATTAACTTATCATTACCACAATCGCACAATTTTTGAAACTATGAAATTGTGTCTAAAACTTTTAGAGCTCGATACAGAAATTATTCACCTCCTTTGCTGGAGCCAGCATTCTGTTTTGTCGTCATCCGATTGATGGTGCAGCGGCTAACTATATGAAAAGTAGCCTCTTGGCAATAGAAATTTTATTTTGATTCCATGTCTTTGTTTTGATTTCATCAAATTTAAGCTTTCCTCACTATTGGCATTATTATTTTTAATCTTCTCAAGAGCTAACTTATATTGTTGGGCAGCAAGTAGAGACGGTAATATATCTCTTTTGTTATTAGTGAGGGCTTAATTTTCCAAAAACCGCCTTTGGTAAGGGACACTCACGGTTAGGAATTTTTTGGACAGTATTAATGGGTTTACAGACATTAAACATTTCATGGCTCTCCTACAGTCTTGTTGTCGTTGATTTGGTTCATTCACCTGAGATCCCTGATCATCGTCTCTCCACTCTGCATGTGTCAATTCACGAGATCAGTGACAATCGTTTGAATGAGGAAAGGAAATTACGAAGGTATCAATAAATATAGCATTACCAATGTTTTTTTATTAATGTCGACTGCTTCTTTTCATGGGACTGATATGCATGACCATCTTCTCTCTCCTCTGTTTGTATTAATTCGCAAAGTCAGTGATCATCGTTTGAATATTGAAAAGAGATTATGAAGATTGATAGATAAATATTTATATCGTCGATAAATATCGACTGCCGCTTGAACGTCAGCCATCTGCATTCACTGCCACATCGTCCGTGGTGAAATTACACTCAGCTTATTGCTATAGAATGAAGACAAAAGACTGCCTCCGAGTGAATTCGGGAAATTTGGCATCCGGCCATACTAGGAAGGACATCTGAGAATTACGCTCTGTTTAAATGCAAGGCAGGAGTATTTTTTCCGGAACTTATTTAAGCCCGACTCCTTTTCATGTTGTCGAGTTTAGGGTATTATGAAGTAATTTTAAATCATGACCCTGTAAATTAGATAAAGAGAAAGTATAATCAGAGGACATATTGCGTAAATGTGAGACTGCATTTCTAACTATTTTTGCAAATATGTGAGGGATGCAATCAACGGATTTTTGATGAGTCTGGGTTGACATGGACCAAATTGGGGAGCAACGTGAAACTATGAGAAGGAGAATAGTTAAGATGTCGGTGTGGAGTGCAATGGGGTCTTCAATTTCCGTGAAGCGGAAAAATAGGGAGGCCTAATTGGGACATCGCTTCCTTTTTTTAACGGTCTGAACGTGGTCGGAGTAATTTCGTTTCTGGCCGGTCGTAACGACCAAGTCTGTCATAGTTGTAGCTCTATTTAAGGGAGATGAATTAACCCTATTCCGCCCCAGGAAAACTTTCTGCTTGCGATTGCCAAGATATTTAGGTATGCTGCTCCTATGGTCGTCTTCATTAATCCAGTATAATATTTTGGTGTACGTCAATATATTTCTTCAGGATGACCCGTAGTCATATAGCTAGTATCCTAGGTGGTAACGAGGTCAGAATCTAAAGTTATTAGATTTTGTACGAGTGACCTTGATAGATATGATGAATATTCAGGGTTATAGGGCACATGTTTGGATGGGGTAGAGTTAAAATAATCTCTAAAATGCCAGTTCCTGTTTACCTTTATGATAATTGCATGGAAATTACATACAGTAGGCGTCCGTATTGAATTTCCGTTTTATACACATCTCTTTCCTTCAGCAAACTTATTTCGATCGGCTTCAAAAAATAAATTCATAAGTATATACATATGTTATTGTAAGTTTCAGTAACGTATTTCTTAAAAAGTTTGACGGGAAAAAGGAATTTGGGTTTTCTTCAAGAGCCTCATGTGCTCAGAATGGTAAGATGTAGCCATATGAAGTTAGGATATATAACAGCAACATTGCTTTCTATAACCCTTGACCCTTAATTGTCGACTGGTTTCATTACACTGAACGCATGTATCAGACTAATCTTATAAATGATGCAGTGTGCTGAATCTAGTCGACAATTAAAGGTCAAGTTGATTTAGGCAATGTTGTTATTTTTCCTAACTTAAAATGGAATTCTACAAGGTTAAGGCCTCAACAATTCAGTGCATGTAGCCGCATGGCTACGGTGGGCGAAATTGGGCTAATGATTTAGTTGAAAATAGTGTATTTTTTTAAGAGAACACACAAATTATGATTGGAGATTACAGCGACCGGAACCCCAAAGAAAGAGAAATAGCGCTATAGAGGAGAGAAAATGAGTACTCCGTCGATGGCGGTCGAAGGTGATGACGTATTTTACGGCGGCTCCCCCTTTTTTTGTGGTCAGCGGTATTGCTGGACCCCCGGCCACACTGATGGGTCGTCTGACCACTCCTTCTTCTTCCCTCCACACCTGGCAAATTAAAGCGAAGGAGGTCATCTCTTTTCTTTTCATTTCGTACTTTTTCCGGTTGGGTTTCATTCTATTGCGTTTTAGCCATTTTCCATTGGACTTTTTCAGGCTCACCGGAACATTATGGCCAAACAAAAGCCAAGCATGGAAGTCGTCGATATGCATCTAGAGTGTTTGGCAGGGGGTGACCAATCACCAGCACACAAGAGGATCACCACATGTACACCACACGATCGTAAAAACATTACGCATAACCAAATAGACGTGATCACGAGAGGAAAATGAAGGAAATAGACTTCAATACAGAGTGATTTAAAATGTCATTCTTACCTCATACTATTAAGGAAAACAACGGTATCTCGATTAATAGAATGAATGGCGTCACTTGATAGGTTTATTAATTGCATGTTTTTATTTTCTCTATTGTTCTAATTTTGCATGGATTTGCTACAGGGAATTATTAACCGTAGACATTCGTGAATGTGCACATATTTGTTATTATTATGCGTGATATTTTACTACCGCGTGATATTAATTTGGCGATCCTCTTGCATGCTGCATGTTGATGATTGATCACCCCTGCTAAACAGGGGCGCAGCTAGGAATTAAAGCTTGAGGGGGGGGGGTATACGTGCAACTAATACTAGGGTGTGTGGAGGTATGGTGTACCCATCAGGATAAGAGGTACAGTGCGAAATTAATGAATTGCGGAATTTTAAGATAAATGGTTGAAAATGATGTGTTTTACGGCTTTCTGAGGGATATTTTATCAATCCTTACACTATTCTATTAGTAATATCAATCCAATTAAATATAATCGATTAAACTTAAAAATTTCTCTGAGATATGGGGGGAGTTCTATCCTCCAAAACCCCCCCTCGCTGCACCACTGCTGCCAAATACCCTAGGGGTTGCGTGCAGGATATTATGTAGATGTCATCCTGCCTGTCTATAATAATTCACCTCTGCGTATATCTATGGAACCTAAACACACAGTTACATCCGCAATGCAATGCTTTCTTTGATAGATTGAAAAAGCAATTTAAAAGAATTGGGTGTTGTGATATGATATAATAAAATCACCTACGGTAAACACCTCATTTCACGGGATTTGTATCCTGGCAGGAGGAGAAGGAACATGAGCTGTGTATTTAAATGCAAAGGACAAACAGACATCTTCGTTTTTGATTGTGTAGAAAACGAATTAGTAGCGATGGAGTCGAAGGCATGCGTTTTTTAAGGGCCATCATTTACTTTGCAGATCGGTTCTGCTTAAATTAAAGGTAATCAGATGTTTTTGCTGGCCTCTGGGTGGTTTACTTCTCAAGAACCATCCTTTTGTGGTAGCTGGTGGTTTAGCAATTCAGTTTTGGTGGAGGATTACCTCAAATTTACCAATTTATTTCCTTTTGTTTTTCTAGGGTCCATAATTATAATTCTTTGGTGGCCCTTATTTTGAGGTTGATTTTTATGTTTCGAATTATTTATTGTAATACTCACAATTGATAGCAGCCTTGCTGACACTTACGTCTTACAATATAAAGTTATTATTGGTTCCGTGCATCAATTAATGAGATTAAGTTTTTATGGAGATTGCGGTGCCTATTTTTGGAATAATTTATTGGTCAAATTCTTGCGAATATGGTAGATATTTTTTATTTGTAAATGATTCAAAAGTTTGCACTTTTTTCTTTTCTATATTGTAAATTATGTGCCAGAAGCAATGCATGAGAATTTGTTTCACATTTTGATTTTTGAGTGTGAAAAGTAATCGGCCCTTTGCTTAGTATTTGAACTTTCATCTCGCGTTGGATCGGTTGATCTTATGGATTGTGACGGTCTGGAATATCTTGCAGGATATTACAGACGTCCCTATTAAATCTAAATTTATGCATTTAGTACCACATTTTATCTCACTTTTTAACGGTGCTAACGATAAGTCTTGTATAATTGAGACTTTTGAAGGTGTGATAGTCATATTTTAAACGCTAACAAATTTTAATTAATTATTTTTGTTTGATACGCAGTGAGTTAATTCGTTTAACAATATGAATATAATTAATAGTAAATTAGGTTCACGCTGCTATCGACTAGATCAGTGATCATCAGTTGAATATCGACAAGGGAGTATCTATATACCATCTGCAATTGATTTGTCAATTGCTATGTTTTAATTCTCCAATTTTCTGTTTGAAGTTATCTTTTATTTAAATTTATCGTAACGTTATGGGTTGGTAGCTACCAAGGCCGTATTTAAGTCCAGCGACTTACTGTTAAATTGTTTTGACAGTTCTGTTATCTCGCTGCCAAAATTTTGAAATTGAGATAGAATCAAAATTAGAACGGAAAAATATAATTAAGCTCAAAAAATTTCTTTACACAGGTCATTAGTTATTAAAATTTACGTTTGGAAATTCTCAGTGAGTAAACATATTTATTCATATTTATTCTCTGAATGGAAAATGCGGTTACTTTGTTTCGTTGGAACCTTGAGTTCGAGACCTTTACTTTAATGGTCACTTCTTGTACTTGTGTGAAAGTAACCTTATTTTTGAAATTTAATTAATTTATTGACTAAGCCAATTAACTTGTGCTTTTCGGTCGCTTTTTCATTCTGAGCACCTGGAGACTTTCATTTAGAAATGGAATCATCAGCAAAATTAACTCGGATTTCATTTTGAGTCGCCGAGGTTGTTTACGCGTTTTGAATATATAAAGCTATGGATCCCCAACGGCTTCTGCGGAAAGAGCATATTAGAGAACCTTTTAGGTGAGACCATTTGTAAGCATGCTGAGTTTATTGTAATTGTATATACGCTAAGCATTAAAAACAACATCCATTCTCTTTCAGTTATAGCGCATGTCACGTGAACTCTGACATCTGAAATAGTAATGTGCTATTTTCCATAGTTGTTTACCACCTCCCGCTCCTCCGACGAGCGAAGGCCAAGATATATCAGGCGAGCAGCTTACTTGTTTGTGTTTAATCATAGGTTTCAATATTCATAAATTCAATTTTCAAAGGTATGTTTGCTTGTATAAAAGATTTAATTAAAAAAAATAATTTCTTTGCTAATGCTATGTAGGAAAGATAAAAAACATAAATATACACTTTAAAAAAGGATAAAAGAATTAGAAAAAAATATAATAAAATATTTGTCAAAAAAATTAATATAAAAAAATAAATTTTTAATAAATTAACCCAAAAAATAATATTTTTTATAATCTATTAACATTGTTTGTTGTCAATGTGATGGCCATTAAAAAGCCAATTTTTCTTGTTGTAAATATTAGTGATAAGTTTCTATTTCACACAGACAACACATTACACCCACAACAGAACATGTGCGGTATTTTTTTTAATTAACTGATTGTTAACTGGGGTGAGCCAAGGCTCACCGGTACAGCATTAAATCGCGCCTTCGGTGCGATCAGGACGAGGGTTTATTACTTGTTTGTGGGGTTTATTGAATAATAATGTAAATTTACGTCCCGATTACCTAATGTGCGCTCCACAGAATGAATTTGAATAAAAAAGCTGATCAAAAATCTCTAGAGCCTTGGTTAATGGTAAACGATTAAAAATTCTGACGAAAAATGCATCTTTAGCAAACAATACTTATGTTTGGTGATCTAAGGAATTTTATTAGCCCCTGATAACAATGGAAGCCTTTTTTATGTGTATTTCATCACGTTTTATTATGCTCGATTTCTTGTCTGACCCTCCGGAAAAAACATTGCAACTCAAATTTCGACCTTTTTCTGATTAACTAGAGCACTGAATTTTTCAGAATAGCTCAGAACTGGATGCCAATGCAGTGTTCTTACACTTTTACCACAATTTGAAGAGTGCCTCGAGTAATATTCAGAAATAATAATTAAATATGGAGGTCTAAAAAAGGCCACTTAAATCCTATGGAAGAGCTGTAATCACAGTTGCTGCAATAAAGTATCGGTCTGTAAAGCGTAAAATTACCTGAATATTTTTTAAACTGTGCATATAAAAGGTAGTTACAATGTTCGTATTTCGTGTTGAAAAATGAATTTGTGCTCACTTAAGTCTCCTAGTGCAGAAATAAATGTCCCATTCTCCTTCGATATTTTCGAGCTTTTCAAAACAATGAAGTGACATTCAATTTATTAATGAGTGGTTATAATCATTTTAGTTTTTACAAGAAGAATAACAGCAACTCTATCCTACTTTTTAATCCCAAAATCTTCCCACAATACGCTTTACGAATCGTAGTTCTCTCAGCCAAAATATTTCTAATAAAAGAAGGTGAGAAGCCAAGCAGTAGAGAGGATTTTTTTCTCAAGAGGGTTTGGTACGGAATTTGATAGAAGAAATATACATAAATTTGGTTGCCGACGGATACAATTTAGTATCTATTCTGTGCTGACATCTGGTGGAACATAAAATGCATTTCTAAATATTTAGCTGATCTCGCATGTTTCCTTTTCCTAATTTCTGTACGTTTCCCACAATTAGTGATGGGTTTACTGGTGATGGGTGGTGACTAGTGAATCACCATGCGTTTGCCAGCCCTTTTCCTTTCTCTGCAGAACCGGCTCCCTTCCCGCAAGCACATTCTCCCTAGTGGGATGGTGAATAATGAGATCCCAAGGAAGATATTGGCCAGCGTACCCCCGCAAAAATCCTTGCTCAACCTCCGCATGAGATGATGCACCCCGTAACTCATAATTCATCGCTCGCCAACGCCACTGTAAGCGACCGAAAAAAATTAATTGCTTCCACGAATTTCGTTGCGTTAGGCACACTCCGGATTAAAAATTTTAATCATTTATCCTTAAATCCCTCATCTAAGGTTACCTACTCGCGAGAAAAAAAGCAATTAGCGCTCGCACTGACCCGAAAAAAGCCTTAATGAAATTGAGAATTAAATAAAGCATGGGCTCGGAGAAAACGCAAATTAGTTGATGGAGGGAATATTTTCTGGGAAAGTAAATTAACTTTTTTAAATCGGATGTATGTATTTTTGGAATGCATATTTCATATTAGAGTTGAAAATCCTTTGAATATTCATAGCGTGAACACTTCATTACTTCAATATCTTCACGTTTGATCTCACACACTCTTCCTAGCTTTCCTTTATCTATTGTGATACATAAAAGTAAGCATTGCAATTCCTTTTAGCAGGGAGTTCTAAGCTGGGTGGTGCAGAACATGAAAAATCTGGCCATTAATCGCCAAAAGTTAAAAAAATATTCTATTTGCAACTTTACTGTGTAAATAGATAGTTGGTTGCTTAAAGTTATCAATTCCATGATTGAATGTGATAAAAAATTGAAACTTATCCTTCAACCTCTCTGAAACATATAATGTAGATGCTAGAAATATGGAGTGCGTGTATTTTTTTCAAAGCTATAGCCACTCCAAGGTGCACAGGCATTGTTACTTGAATAGTTTCGACTCCCTGAATATTTTTCTCAATCAATATATCGATGGCTAAGTTCTAACAACACGTATCTCAAAAGAAGCAACATTACAGGAGAGCAAAAAAATGATTCATTTATTTAATTGCATGAATTTTTTTATTAAAATTAAAAACCAAAAATACATAAAACGAAAGAAGAAGCATAAATTTGCAAACAAAGAGTTGTTTTTTGCTTAAATTTTATTTTTCATCAACAGTATTAGCAATATTAACTTAAACCGGCCAAATTTGAGATACCTACGTGTTTTTAGAACTCAGCCATCGATATCTGATGTGCATAATTAACGCAGTAATTATAGTGTGTACGTAGTACATTTACAGTAATTACATTCTCTTCAAAATTATGTTACATTAGGGATATTAATCTCCTCAAGTATTATTGAATGCTCATTGGGTACCATAGAATAGTGAAGAGCCGGCGTGAAAAGAGTGACCGTTTCCGAAAATAGTTGCGACTCTCTGCGTTGATAAAGCGATAAACGCGCTACGAGGTCACAAAGTTAGAAGCTTACTATCGGCGCAAAGTTCCTCATTAAGAGAAGCCGTTATGTATCCAAGATTAAAGGCGTATTTTGCTTAGCATAGTAATATTAAACACTTTGGTGTTCTGTGAATTTAGGCATTTTAGTCTACGTATTGTAATAGTTCTAATTTTGGTACTGTCGTGTTAAGCATAGTTGCAACAAATACCAATGAAAGCATGAACTGTACCTCATTCTTTTGGCAACGCTATCGTACATGTATAAAACTACTCAATTACAAAGGTTGCCGCAAGCCTCCGAGTCTCTAGCGGCTCCCAGCCTAATTCATTTAAAATCAGAGTAAGGCTTTTTGTACGTCCGTAGAAGGTTTTTGACGAATCGCGCAGCATTCCTTTGTATCATATTAAGTTCACGGATTAAGAAAGTCTTTCTGCTACGGATCCCATTTGCTCGCCCCGTATTCGAGATACGCCCGGAGATCCTCTGAGGCGTACCTCTCTCTGAATGTGTCGGTAGAACAGCTTTTCGGGTGGTGTAATCCTGCGCCGTAGCTTTGGGCATGACAACGGTTAATAGGGGCCTATGGCAGCTAGTTTAAAATGGGCTCAAGATATATGAAGCGGTTTATTCATTTCCTAACCTTTAGGCAAGATAAAGACATTTGATTTTTTTCCTTGATGACCATGTACTGAATTGGTGGTGTGTAACGGTCACTCGTCTGTTTGCTTGCTGGGATTTCCTGAGCTATGCTGGCTCACCTGTGTGATACCATTCCTACCTCCTCCCTATGTCCGGTTGTTGAAGGACGCAGCGAAGGAAAAGCAGCTTGGAGAAGCGATGGAGGATGAGCCGTCCTTCACGCGAGTGTGCCGCTGGTGGAGCTTGGCGAGTGTTGTAATCCTCCGCTACGTTACAAGACCACGGTCACTAGAGGCCTATGCAATCTCGGGAAGATTGGCCCCAAATAGAAAAAGTGGCGTTGTCCCGCGAGCATTTTTCACTTACAATGGAAATACTAGACCGGTCCCATTACACTTGCTGTGCCATTTTTCCCCTCAGTGCGATTCGACACGCAATAATCCTTACTGAAGAGGTGGTTTAGTTTCTTACCGGCAGCTGGCCCTTTACCGGGGTGTGTATTCCAGGTGCATTGAGGGCGAACGAACGAACAAAACAGCATGGGAAGTTTTTGTTTCGGTGAGGTTCTCGTCGAGTGTTCTACGTTGAAAGACCTTCTCCCGAGAGACAGACCCACGGCACCTTCTTGAAGACCACCGCAACCTCCGCAGCCAAGGTAACCAAACTCCCTAGCTTCTCTTATGCCTCGAGCACGGTTGCTATCCTTTAACCGATCAGAATTCGGGGGGGGATTCATTAACGATAGTTACTTTCTGTAAATAAATAACATTTGATTTTCAATCGTTATTCCCCAGGCGTGAACGCACGTTTAACCCCTATTTTACGATGTAGGTAATCGAAAAATCTTCGCACAACACGCTTAAAAAATCATAGCTTTTTCAGGACTCTGCCATTAATATTTCTTTCGTCAGTTACCTAAGATGGGTTACAAGTTATCCAAACTCCCAGATACGATGATCCATAAAGGACAAAAAACAAGTTTTTAATTATTTTATTCCTCAAAACTTGTAAAATACTCACCGTTTCATAGGAAATGGTTATTTGATACCGCTATGCTTAGCAGATTCCTAAAACATGGGAGGGCCTTTTTTAAGATTCTGTTGCTAATTTAATGCCACGGATATCATAAAAACGCGCTAAAATTACTATTTTGACGCTGAGTGTTACTCTGCTACTAGCGTCTTTGTAATTTACTACTTAGCCTATGAATACGGTCGTAGTTCTCTAAAGGAAATTGCTTATTTATTTAAAACCTCTGACTACCTCACGGAACTGAGGACTTCGTTGGTGACACTTTGAGTATACAAAGTCTGAAAATATGGTAACCTTTCACGACTTGGGATAGTGAAGTTGACTTCATGAAGCACCCTTGAAAGATAAGAGGAACCGTGGGTGACGGCTTAGATTGTAGCGTTGCCAAGACCAAGAGGTTGTTGACATTGGTGATGAAATTTTCGGTGAAAGGGAAACTTTTAAGAGGTGCCATCTTTGTGCGACACCCGTCGGCGTCTCAGGAGACAGTTGAGAGTGCTGACGCGTGACTGCTCAGCGAGAAAAACTTTCGACTGGGTAAACTCATTTGAAATTCTTAAAATGTATTTTTTTACGTTGCTTGCGTAAAATTACACTTTGCCGTGGAATTTGGAAGCTTGAGTATATTTCGCGTTTTCTTTAGAGCACAAAAGATAGAATAATTTAACCGTTCGAAAGTTCAAGGTCAGGAAAGAGCAGGACCAAGTAACAGTGTGCGAATTCCGAAATTCTAATTTTTGGATGGTATAAAATATTCGGTAGAGTACTAAAAAAATCTAGATCTTTTTTGAGACTACGTTAAAAAAATAAAAAATAACCGAATTTAATTTTATTTCTACCCTATCCTTATTGATAGATCCTCGTACTGCTGCTTACTTTATTTCTCGTAATGCCTTACTGCATTTTTCATCAAATCCTTTCATATAACTGCTTTGCCGTTGATATAAAGTCAGGGAACTTCAAATGATTCGGAATGATAATCAGGGAACACTAGGGGCTGCTTTTATAATGTCTGGTTGGTGCTAACTGTAAGATTATACAGCCTTCCACTTTACCTGGCGGTGGCTGAAAGTTCTGGTTAGTTTAAAGTCTAATCCAATTAAGAAGCTGACCAGAAATTTTAGGCGCAGTCAGGTAAAGTGGAGGGCTGTATCATCTTATGGTTAACGCTAGCGAGACATCATACAATCGGCCCAAAGAGGAATTGAAAGCGGACAGTTGGTGTGAACCAGTGCTGATTTTGTCCAAACGATCTCCTTTTGGGTACATCCGCGACGCAGTGTAACGTGTCTACCAACAGTTCCGTCCTCTGGGTAACGACAATTGTTTATGAGGGCAAATAATTGATATCTACATCTATATAGTACCCTGCGAGCCACCTCTAGGGTGTTTGGCAGGGGGTAATCAATCACCACCATGCAACATGAAATTGGATTCCCACATGCACACCGCACGGTCCAAAAAACGTTACGCATACTTAGAAATTATACTACCACATGCTGTTCGAAATGATAATAAAATTCGGAAACATGCATTAAAGTATACACAAGTTAGTAGGCTACACTACAAGTCATATAATCTATTTGAGAGTTCTATTGATTGTGGAAAAAAAGATATTCTGAATCTGTCTGTTCTACAGTCTATCTCTCTTATTTTATTTACATGATCTGATCTGTATGTTGGCGTTCGTAAGACATTGTTAACTTCGTCAGAGAAGACACTGCTCTTGAATTTATCTAAAAGGTTTAGCCTATTTTTCAATATACGGTCTGACAGAGATTTCCATCAGAGTTTATCTAGCAGGTCACTTACACTTGCAAGGCTGTCGTAACCATTTTTCACGTACTAGGCAGCTCTTCTTTGCACGCGTTATAACTTTGTTTTTAAGCCTATTTCATGAGGGTCCCAAGCACGGGCAGCGCATTCTAAATGGGGTCCAACGAGGGAGAAGTATATGATATCGTGAGAAGTGGGGAGTTTGGGTAGGGGTTGAGGGTAGGAGTGGGGCGAATTGCCTTTGTTTCCTGAAATGACTGGAAGCCAGGTCGAATAAATGGCATATCCTTTGTCTCAGTTAAAATTATTTTTGTCATTTCGTTTTCGAGGGCCTCCCTTATTATTGGGTATATGCTAAATTTTCAACCGAAAACGATATTGGATTGGTGCAGTTTTCCACTCAATTCTATCGGCTAATATTTTAACGCCCTTATAGTTATATAGCTAGTTTTACATCCGTTATCAACTTCTTTTTGTGCATCATCTGAGGCCTACATATGCTGATATTGCCTTCCATCGGTCCTTCAAATATAATTTTATCATTCCATCGTGCTTATTGATGTGAATTAAGTTGTCCCGTTTAAGTCTCCATGTTTTTAAAAAGATTTCTCTCCTACTCTTATTATTCCTTCAATAATACTACACGTTCATCCACTTGATCGTCGCTAATCTTTTGCATAACAACATTTCTAATGCCTCTGCCCTTAATTTCTTCTCCTCGGCCTAGATCCCCTACCATGGAGACGCAAAACTCGAAATGTAAGACCTAATACATTGCACCCTTATTTCCTATACCACTAACACGTTTATCCATTTGGTCCTCGTTAATATTTTGTAACACCACATTTCTAATGCCTTCACCCTTGATTTCTTCTCCTCTGTCATCGTCCTTGCTTACCTACCATGAAGACGCAGGGTCGAAATGCAAGACCTAAAAGATGGCACCCTTACTTCAACCCCAGCTGCTAAGAGACTTCTCTTTTTGCGGAATGCTCTCCCCTCGTGAGTTGAGTGTATTGTTGCTCGTTGTTTGGCGGAGCAGGCAGGCTTTGCAGTGGGGGGGATCGGAGGCCAAAGGGGGGGGGGGGGGTGAAAGGGGGTTGCTACGAGGACGCATCCCGGGGAAGGTGAGTAGGTGGGGTCCACTGCAACAGGTTGTCACCCTGTGACGCTCTCCGGCAGAAGGGGGTTGGGGGGGGGAGGGGCACTTCCAAGGAGTACTCTACGGCTTGTTTCACACACACATACACACGTTTCCGTTTGGCTCGAAACGTCTTCGATTCGTTCTTGGTGGCCGTCTTGAACAAGTCTTTACACGCTCGCGTTTCGTAACTTGCTCGTATTCGCTACGGCCGGATGTATTAATAACGATTCATTAAGCATCTCACCAAATTTAATGAATTTGCATTTATCGGATAAATAAATATTCCTTTTTAGTTTTTAAATGACCCTACTCCATTTTTTTCGCAAATATTACTCTATGGTCACTTATACCGTCAATATTATTATTTGTTTTATCAACTGTGAAGGCTTTCCGCGAAAGGGTTTGATATTTTATTTCCTCTCCCATACTTGTCAACTACTTGTGCAAGTGAGTGATGTGATAGTGCGTTTAATAAGATCTCGCTGAATTCTCTATTCCTCGAATTGAATTCGGTTTGACATTGTTAGAACCTAAATTTTAAGTTAAGGAGCATGGAACCACTATGCGACAGAGACCGAGCACAGGCCATTAGCTCATCCTGTCTTCCAGTCATTTAGAAAGAATGGAAGACATTTAGAGAAACTCCCGCACCTACCTTTCCCCCACCCCATCACCTTGACGATACTTAATAAGATCGACGCGAAAGAGATGTGTCATTGCCATGAGGAGGTATCCGGCATTGGTGACAAAAGTGTTGGCTAGAAATCCTAACTATGACACGCGTAGATGCAAAAGAGAAAACCGTTGGCCATCATGGACCGCAAAAGTTTGAACCTAATGACGAAAACTCCACCCGCATAGTAGGGTGGAGTTTTCACGGGTATATCACCAGGTGAGTAGGCAATGCATTGCCGGCATTTCGATGGCTAACTCTACCACCAACCTTCCAGTCAATTCGCTTGTTAGAGTACCTACCCGAAATAACTTCACCCAAATCAGAGTAGGCCAGGAAAGCTCAAATTCTTAAGTATTCATGGTAGGTAGATGTAGTTTTCGGATGACCTCTCGATTCCGAATGGTTTGGTTGACCTGAAGGTCGATTGGATTGGTGAGCTTATCTCAGACTAGGCCACAAGTATCGTTGCCCAGAGGGCCGAAGTCGAAACTTTAGGCCAGCAATCCAACCGTAACACGGGTAAATCCTAAAAGGAATACTACTAGACATGGTAGACCGCGCAAGATTTAACCCATTGATTTTCTCTCGATGCCATTCATTCACCGTGATTACAATGAACGAGTCGTCGTTGAAAAATTTGTGCTACAGAATGAATCAAACTGGTGGAAATCCGTGGAAGGGATAACATTCGTTTCCTCTCTGTGAGACGCTGGTCGCACTGAGGCTGCCAGTAAATCCGTTGAAAGGTTCCATGGTTAGATAACTTTTACTTATGCCACTACTTCTGGCGTAAATTATTGTATAATTTACGACAGAAGATTATTGTAATAAATATTTTACAATAATTTACGCCTTTACTATATTAAATGATAATTAAACTTTGTTTTTCCACATTAATCTTTATTCGATCACAACCGCGGTTTCGATGCCGGTCGCGATCGAATAAATATTTGTGTGGAAAACAAAGTTTAATTTTCATTCGATATTAAGAAATTCCACAAAGTAACGCATCAAACCATCAACAGCCTTTACTATAATCTTCTGGCGTAAATAATATAATAATAAAAAAGTTGGGGTATAAGAAAAA
The DNA here is from genome assembly GCF_921293095.1 of Ischnura elegans. NCBI lineage: Eukaryota > Metazoa > Arthropoda > Insecta > Odonata > Coenagrionidae > Ischnura > Ischnura elegans. The sequence continues at coordinate 128,234,501 of NC_060250.1, forward strand.
GTTATCTAACCAAGAAACTATTCAATAATAATTTACGCCTGATGATTGCTATTATTCATCGAAACTCGGGTCGTTTTATTTCAAAAAGAAGTAGTTTAATAAAATTTATCCAACCAAGAAACCTAAAAAGGGAATTCCACAGTGTAAAAAATGAGTTAAAAATCCGTTTCGTTCGTATTCCGCGTACGACCAGTGGTCGCTGGATATAACATGTGCTGCATGTAGAAGGCTCCGCTTCCTCCCGTGGAAGGTTGATCTATGCTGCCTCTTTGGTCGCTTTAGAAAAGGTTTTCGAAGCTGTCCGCAAGGCGGCAATGACTACAGAGCGATCCATTCATTCCCAATGTTTATAAAAGGTATTTTAAACTCGCGAGGAACTGCGTTGAAAAAATGTTATCAGGAAAAATTATATCTGCATGAATAAAAAAATTTGGTTGAAAGCCATAAGCTTTGTAAATTAGGTTATTTGTTTCAAATTTGATTTGTGAATAGTAGGTGTTTCATATCCTGTGGGTGTATTTTCCCCGAATGAAATATCGTATATGGAACAGGCTTACATGGATGTGAAAGAGAAGAAATACGTAGCTGAGAATAGATTAGCTGATGGGAAAATTGAGTGGAGAGCTGCGTCAAACCAATCCTAGGATTTTTTAATTGTGATCACGATGGTGAGACGTATTTTGTGTTCCTTTACTTTGCTCTTAGTTAGATTGGCTTTTCATTAATGTATTTTAATTCTCATATTACCTCCGCGGATAGCCTAATTGTAGCAATATGTATCAAAGAAGTAAATTATAGGAAATTTTCCCCTGGTGGAATTCCAATCGCTCCCCCGTCTGCGCCGTGAGTATTCGAATTTCGTTAACTCGTTCAAATGAGCGCTGGGTGACAGCTCGTTTTAAGGCCGACTGGAGAACCGTATTCTTTAATATTCCTGGGAATAATATTCTTTGTAACGGCCGAGTGGATATGACGGGGCCCATTTTATTTTTCCTTCACGCATGCCATTGAAAAATTTCGCTTCATTGGATCGCACTCAAAATGATTTCGAGCATGTCCTTCGCATACATCATTAAGACTATTCCAATTCTTCGCCGCTTATTTGGCAACTGCCGACTGTCGTTCCGAGGGCAGCATTGTGCGGCATTGTGGACGGCCTTTTGCTCTGTCATCGCTTCGGCGTTAAATGGACTCGGGGGCTGGGAGGGACGATCTTTATTTCTTCTTTTTGTCCTCGGGAAACATTTTTCGGACGCGAAATTTTCAAATTTATTAAATAAACCAACGCAATCCGAATATATTTGGGAAATTATTTTTGAATGATACAATGGACACATTTTTATAATTATGTTATATCACTTAGTAACATTGAATGCATGAATGAAAATGATTATTAGAGTCATTATCAACATCAGAAATAAAAAAATACATTTCACTGATATTTATAAAACAATAGGAATTAGGAAATCACCCATTTTAGCATTTATTCTGATAAGATTAAAAATAAGGATGTGTAAATAATAGCAAACATTTATCACAAAAACCTAAGGTACTATTTAATAGACATGGTATACAGTTCCATGGATTTGATGATGTCAAATGAAACAGTATATTAAAATAAAATCAAATAAAGTAGACAAACATTTTTTCCATGATTTTCAAGCTACCCCTCAGGTATTTCTGTATTTGTTTGTGAATTTAATTACTAACGGGATATTTTTTTTACATATAGTTTGGGAAAGAGTTTCTCGTCCTGCACATGGTAACGTAATTAACGATTAATTATACGTGGTGATTCGGTAGTGTGGAAAAGTTATCAATATGTCTGCGTTTCTTGGGGCAATATTTTTACTGGTTCTGCTAAAAGTATATAATACGCCGAGTGTTGCTATGTGTAGATTAAAGTAAATACGCTGGTACATGATCTTTTTGCTATTCATAAATAAAAAAACAGTCATCATCAACTGATTTTCTGCCCACTATCTGGTTCCAATCAACAAAGTTGTCTCCATTTCCTTACGACCTCTTTTCATCCGCTCTTTGTCTGTCATCTCCAAACTTTTTCATCCTCTTCTCTTTTCTCTTCCACTGTTCCCTTGACTTCTGTATTTAAAATCTGATCGGATCTGCATTTAAAATTACTCCGGCCCAGAACACATAACATAGAGATTCTGTGTATGTGTTGGAAACCCGTGCTCAAAACCATTAAAAAGGCTCGGCGAAAACATCGCTAATACCTCAGCCAATCAGAGCGCGCTGTTGTCGACAGCCAATCAGGAGTCACCTGACTATCTGAGTGACTGTGTACAAGTAAGGGAAAATTCTCACCTGACAGTCATAGCCCTGAAGACGATGGCTGAGTCGGACATCGAAACGTCGGCAGTAATGCAGTTCGCGACCCGGTGGCGATCCCGAGAACTCTTCACGCAATAATTTTCTATCCCATTTTGTAGGTGCAAAATTTAAACTGCAGTCAGAACTGTCAGTATTCGGGATAAGGCCCCTCTGAGGGTCTAGGAGAGAGGCCAGTGAGGGTAAGCGACTAAAGGAAAGGGTTTCGGATTAGCGACCCTTCGGAGGGTGTACCACACCCAACCCGGGACCACATGCGACGCAGCTGCAGATATTGTGCCGTAGCGGAAAAAATTACCGCAAATCTCATTGGTGTCTGAAAGGGGCCACCTCAGGAACTACTTGAAGACGTCCGCCTTCCAAAATGTTTTCCTCATAATACTCTCATAAACCGGGAAATTTAAAAACCATAATCCCCTTATATACCGGGAAATTATCATTAATCATATCCGTCATTATCATTATGCCAACTCATATAAGACTAGAGACGCTTTCCTCCCCATGCTCTCCCATGTAAGCATAGAATTCTCTCATAGAATTTAGTCGGGGCATCTTTGAACACAGCCGACGTATTGGAAATTGAAACTGCCGAACGGCACAATCGCAACGCCGCGCCGCAAGGTGGTGAAGTGGGTAAATCATCATGCAACGAACTAGAGGTTCTTCGGATCAAGTCTCAGTGATGGATGTTTTGATGCTGTGTACATACTGTGGACATTTTTCTGATCTTAAACTCCGCAAAACTTAGCGCAAGGTCGAGAAGATGTTGCATGGTTATTGCATTTTTACTCGCGTCTTTAAATGCTGAAATATAACTTGTATCTTACACAACCATTTGGGCACTTTACTGCGGAGTGATTTTTAACTACCTTTGAAAATTCCGTTTTTGAGTTACAGTTACTTATGTAATAGTTCCTTCCAACATAGGCGTACAATATTCTAATTGAATTTTCTAAAATATATTTAAATAACGATACCTTTTTATTTTAAGAGCCTTTCCATACTTAAATTCATGTAATGCACCGAAAACAGTTACAGTGACGTATCATTTGGTGTGAACTAATGGTTAAATTCTTGAGCATCATGAGTATTGCATTTCTGTTTGTGATAAGCTATAGGAATTAAAAGAAAAGTTGGACGTAATATTTTTTCGAAAGTTTAGTGAAGGAAACGGGTAGGGATACGAGAGCGATGGAAACCCTTAATAACCTCAGTCAATGAGGGTTGGATGTTGGCCTACTATATTTTTTATTCAAATTTTTATAACTCTTCCTGCTAAATTATTAAGCGTGGCCGATTGAAAAAGTTTTCCCTTCAAAATCTGATATGCGTCAATGGAGGACTTTAGAGGGGTAAAGGGACGGGAGAGGGTGGAATGATAAGGGGGGTGGTGGGAGGGATGGAGGGTTGGAATAGCGTTATAATAATAATGGGCTTAAAGGGTACGAATTTTTCTCTCCTCCGCCCCGAGGCAGCGTCTCTGGAATCGTGAAAAGGGCCTTTCTTCTTTTTAATACCCTCTAGAGCCTTCCAATTTCTCCCTCACCCCCTGCATTTTATTCCTCGATCGCTCCGAAGGCAGCCCGTCGACAACTCCTCCCTCCTTCAACCCTCCAACTCCACCGAATCTTCCAGTCATTCATCATTCTTCCAGCACTTCCTATTGAGGTCCCGTTTTTACTCCACTTTTCGCTCCGATACTACCAATTTTGCTTTGTTTTTTTATTTCCCCCTCGCGCAAGTAGGAAGGTAACACTATATGGCTTTGTTATTGTTATGTTCCAATCTTCTTATGGGTTCGTGAATCGAAAACCATGGAGTATGTGAGACGTACATACATTTTTACGATTTTGTCAGCGGGTAGGAAAAATACGAGAATCTCTTTTCTATTATTAGTGTTTCAGTGGAAAATGAATAGGAGGTAACTTTCGGGAGTAGGTATCCAAAAATATGTGCGTGATGCGCTCTGCCAAATGTGTTTAAAAACTTGGCTACTCTCCCTGTTTAAAATAAAATGAAACCAATGCAGGTATTGGTCCACTATTCTTTATCAAATTGCACCTATGGTATGAAACTTTTGTATGCATAGGAGGAAAAAATTCTCGATTTGATAAGGAGTGGCGCGGAATAGAGTTGAGGGAAAAAATGGAAGAAAGTCTTCCTCAGAAGACCAAGACACTAAGTACTTTGGACCTATGATGAAGGTCCTAAGAAAGAAGGGCATCAGTGGACCAATGGAAATGGCTATGAGGGCTGCAGTGTTTATACCAATATTAGGATTGCAAAGTTATGAGTGAAAATAGTGCGTTAATGAGCTATTTCAATCATGTAGTGATTCATGAATGCCCATGTCTGCACAATTCAGTGTAGTTTTCATTGCTTTCCATTCTTACGCTCAAAGCAAAATAGCAGAAAACTAAAATCTACAGCCTTAGAAATCTACAGCTTAGCCTTTTAGAAATATTCATATTAATTTTAAATATGTATGTACCATTAACCAATTTGTAGCTTAGATTCAACACAATCCGTTTCACCATTAATGTCATCATCCGGCGCATTTATGTTAGCAGAGACATAAGTTGCTTATTCAAGCCATTATTATATAAATGCAGAGCATTAAATGTTGATTAAAATACATTTTTAAATTGTTTACAAAAGTTACAAAATGGGAATAAATGAAAATCATGAATTAAAGTAAATAAATAGATTGGAATTAATCACAGAATTCATCAATGAATGCTTGAAAAAAATGTTTGTTGGTGAGTGAAATATTATCGTTAATCATACAGCATATAAAGATTGGATGCTGTTATGTCTTTCGTCATCAACGTATTTAGAACACAAATTACTCAGTAAAAAACGAAAATTATTGGCTCGAAAAAGAAGTTTCTCCGCGGAAAAAAGCGACAAATTTTAAATGGCTCTCTTATCTATCCTTGGGAGATATTTCACTTAAAATTTCGAACCGCTTAAAATTTAAACAGGCACAGGCACTCAAAATTTTGTTTAACTCCCGTTACACTTTCCAAAATTCTAGTGAGTCACAATAAAGAGAGATACAATAAAGTTCTTAAGTGTGGTGTGTATAAAATTGAATCCAGTGGATACAGTATTTCATACCTTTGTCAAAAAGGTTGAAATTATGCAACTAAAAAATTGAAATTCCCGTATCCTTCAAAACAGAGATTTCAGTCCCTTTTCTTTAAGTACCTTTAGAATGTAATCACATTGGTGTCTTCACCACTCAACTTTTGTATTTACTTCCCAAATGATTGAAAACGGATACTCTTACACGAACAGAAATCAGCAGAAATTCTCCAAGTTTATATAATGATCACCTAAACTTATACCTTCCCACGATGTACGGAAAAAGTATCCTTACAAAACAGTTGGTATTTCACGCATCACCACATATTGACTTTTATTTGTGATACGCCACATTTTTTTAAAATACGCTTTTTAATTTTATAATTTCAATCTATTGGTTTATTTTAATCATTAGTTTTAAATTATTTCCATTTTGTACCTTTTGAATGTAAAACTATTTAATTGTTTTTAACATCAATATTTGATGTGCTGCATTTATGTAACTACGGCAGCAATAGCCCACTATAAATGTCAACCAACTTAAGTCCATGTGATGATATGATCAATAATGGAGAAACAAGTTGTGCTGTATTTAACCTACACATTTAAGAATAGTAAATTCTCATATTTATAACGAGTAGCAGAAGGCGTTCAATCAGTCTTTCTAATCCGATTGTCTGTGAAATTCCTTTAAGTGGTCTTCTCACTTCTTCGATGGTTCGGGAGTTCTGCCTCTGCCTTCCCCATCACTCTTCGGGATAACTCAATTTCCGTCAACGGCGAGCTTCATCGCTAACAAGTCTATAAGTAAATTTTATGGCGCCCCGAGGCGCAGGAAATCGAATAAGTAACTGCGATCGTATATGTAAACAGATGTGCTTCTTTATACACTCCACCATTCAAGGCAACACATCAACCCGCACCATTGACGTCACATTGTTTATGTTAGCAACCATTCATGGCCTGGTTTTCAGTTAGTCATTTCGAGTTGCGCATGCGCGGAGTGGCTCGTAGAGCGTGTAACGATAGTGGTTCGGAGCAAGCTCCTCATGATTTCTAACGAAAAAGTATCGCATTGGGGCCATCATTTTTCCCATGTCACGGGTGTACTGTTTACAAGATAGAAGTTGAACGATGCTCTCATAAGAACGCCCGTTCGCTCCTTTGCGATTTTATAGATTGTCATTGGTAATAATAGCAAAATTCTTCCTCCCATTATCGCGAATTTATGCCTGAATAACACGATACTTAAACATCCACCGATGCAGTTAATATTTGTTTCCGAATGAAAATGACCACGTTAAGATGTATTCAGAGGGACCATTAAATGAGTCATTAACTCGTCGAGGTAATAACGACGTTGACACGATGGAAATGAACCACTCTCGTTGAAGTGAACTATTTAAATGACCCGATACTTGCGCGCTGCCGGCGGTCACTTATTGAACTTCTGAACAATGTCCGTATTTAGATCAATCTGCGACTTCACCCGACTTTGGACAATTGTTCGGAAGTTTAAAATTACGCTTGGAGTGCAATGGTGAGTATCCATGGACTCTGCACCCGTGTGCATTTCTTTGTGTTAAGCTATTTTTTTCGCTTATACTATAAGCTATGTGATTTTATGCATACATAATGGAGCTACAGGAGCAAATACTTCGATTGATCACTCATTAACAGTCATTATATACTTCAAAATTGGTATTTATGTGGAAAAGTCAAAGTGTTGGTTTTGATAGCTTTGAAGTTCCACTGGAAAACGTTTTTGCCTCGAAACTTTGAAGATTACATGTTACTGTCGTGGGACGGGTAGAGGACGAGATTCGGAATTCGTATCCTCCAAAAACCTTAACTGTGGATACGCCTTCGGCAACCACACTCTTATTCTGAAGCACACGATTCATGACCTTGTTCAAGTAGTAGTATGCTAGCAAATATCCATTTACCAGGGTAAATTCAGGTACTATGGAATTTAATATATCTGGTGCGCTTTTTATTATCTTTAGCGCAATACTAGTTTCATTTTTGATAAAGTAATGAGTTTTAATTTCTTCCCAAAAACAATATTCATTGAAAATAATGACTGAGTTCAAAATTGCGGAAAGCTTTTCAATTTCCTCCCAGAAAAGTCTATGGTGGGGCTGCCGACACAAAAATCACAGATGCTTTGTTTTTTCATAACGATACAGTAGTTGTTGCAAAAAATAAAACGCTTTTGACTTTACTCATCTATGAAAGGTCACATAGCTTTCATGGAATGCTTTTTTTTGTGGCACCAAAATGCACTCAGTTACTGCGCCATCTCGCTATTTGTACGCAATTTACGTGAAAATAACTCGTGACAATTCTGACACTCGTATCATGTTGGAACCTAGGTAGTAAGGTAACTTTCCCTCTACTAACCATTACTCTAAGATCACAACCGCTACACGATCTAGGATTTCGCTAGTTCAATATTGGTCATGTCAAGAAGCCTATTATCTCAGTTGTACATCTGAGAGTCCAAGTCATCATATCCCCGTTCAAAAATCTGTTTCCTTCGACGCGGTTTTTGTTGAAAGCTCTCATCGCCTGTGCTTTCACGAATCACCATGAGGCGTCCCTCACGCTGAGAGCAGCTTGGCGGGTGGGGTAATCCTCCGCCTTAGTACCGGGCAAGACACCAGTCAATAGGGGCCCAAGATATCGGTGGTAAAATGGGCCCAAGATGTTAAAAAAGCGGTATTGTCCTTTGAGCATTGAGAATTTTTATTTTGGTTAGGTTCACGTCGAGTGCACGGCGCTATAAAGACCTTCTCCCGAGAGACGGACTCTCGCGACCTTTTTGAAGACCATCGCTACCTCTGCAGCCAAGGTAATAACGAACACTAACTCAAAAGTAACAGAAGCAGGCGTTATGTAGTGGAATGACATTCTAAGTATTTTAAAAAATAACACGAAGATGGCAATATTCCACAATTTTATTGCCATCTTCGTGTTCGTCCGTTCCATATAAATACAACCCCACAATACAACCCATCCGTTCCATATAAATACAACCCCATAACCAACCATTCTTGTACTTGATAATGACCTAACGATCGAAACGCGTCGTACGGACAATAAAATTGTGGAATATTGCCATCTTCGTGTTATTTTTTAAAATACTTAGAACACTAACTCCTTATTTTTTATTTATATTATATTTTCCTGCACCACCGAAAAACATCTTCGGCCTTTTGCATTATTTTTTGCACTTAACAATCAAACGTACATGAACATCCAGGTCCTGGATAGACGGGATAGAAACCTACCACGGCGGAACTCGCACCCTCGACCTCTTGAGTAGCAGGCTAGGACATTACAACGCCGCCACCACGGCCGGCACCCTTCTCCCCTTATCTCTCGAGCCTAGCTGCTTTCCTTGGGCCTGTCATATTTATTGTGGGGGGGATTCATTAATGACCGTTCTTTTTATTGTTAAAAATTATATTATTTTTTAAAACGTTTTTTCTATACCTATTAAATGCCACCGCAATCCCCGGACCTGTACAAACGTTTCAACCATAAGTACCTTTGGAGAGTACAAGTAGCGTGTGATTTCGGTACGGAAAGTTCCATGTCTTCAAGGTGTGGCCCTAGAAATCCTCTGCTCGCTAGTATCCCCTAGCCTCTGCAATTTTAGTCAAATAGCGCGCAATTCTAACCTTGGATGACATTTCGCCGTTGATTACCGTATTCATTACAATTCATCACGAGCGGTGTTGGGTTAACGGGTACATATATACTCAGCATGCGTAGTTAACTGCAAGACACCAAAATAGGCGTATGGCATGAGGTGTAAGGACACTGGGCCATTATGCAGAAGGAAAAGAAGGTGCTCGGTGGAGATATTCGACCTTGTGAGTTCCAACTAGCTTTTATATAAGTTCTTTATTGTCCGGGAGAAAACGATGTTCTATCTGTTGGGCAAAATATCTCTCTTATTTTATTTTTTTTGGCCGGACCAAAAAACACATTGAGATTAAAAGGCGATGCTAATATGTCGATCTATAATCTATTCTTAATAACTCAAGAAGAGTAAGCCTATCACGTAGACTCCGATACTCTAGTGGCTCTCAGTGCAATTTTTCTAAAAGTTGTGTCACGATCTTTGTCCGCTCGTCAGATTTATTGAATTATCCATGAGATTTCTTTATTTTGAGTAAAGCTTCCTCATTTCACAGTTAAGGCTTCAAGGGAAAAATGCAGACATACGGCGACAAGAACTGGCCGTGGTAAACCTGCCCCTTTGCATGCGAAGCGAGTCAAAGTTTAGTAGATATATGTATGGAGCATGGCGATCATTCTGAGATGTGTGTGTGTGAGGACTGAATGTATGGAAGAGATACGAAGTCAGTTATTTTACTTCAGAAAACGGCTTAGTTTACATAACTCCATGACGTTACTCAGAATTGTGTCTTTTGATGCGGAGTAAGAAATTCGCGTTGCCACAGTGTCCTCTGGACTTTTCCGCAGTCGAGAGAGTGACCGCCAGAGCCAAATTTCGTGGACATCACGTAAGAAAAACGTGGGCAAAAAACATTGTTCATTTAAACGTTATTTTCATTTGAACTCATGTAATCCATTTGCGTGTTTACTGCACCGTGGAATGACCTTTTACTTCCAACGTTTTCGATGTTCCAGGAGCATGCTACAAGATCCTCCTGGAATAAGACCAAAGTCATTGCCAGAACAGTTCGAATTTTCCACATCTTATTAGAAAGGCAGTAGGACCAATAAACGACCTGAAAATTTTAATAGGAAGGATGGCAATCACATGAGTAGTGTGAGAAGGTATAGCTTTCCAAAAACATGGGTGTGGAAATCTTCACTTCACACACCTTCTGTTTTCTATTTTATGTTCAATTTTTATACTCTGGGTTTTAATTTTATTTATTCACTTTTCGAGCCATTGGCAACAATCGTCTAATGGCATTCCAACGGTGCGTCCAGTTAAAAACGGATTTTTAGTCTCCTGAAAATGTTCCCAGCAGGAGTAACGAAACGTGAAAAATAAACAATAAAAGTAAATAAACCTGAAAACGGATTACATTTCCGTATCTAATCGCTGCTAAACTTTAAAAGACAAAGACTATTTTGTATTTTGTATATGCAACTCTGTGGCTATGTGTAACTCTGGGGCTAAAGAATGTATTGCGGCCCAAATTCATCGACATCTTTGTTACTCCAATTTTCGGCTGGTAAAGACGATTTCTTTTTTCTTTCATATTTATCATCATTACCAAAATAAAAAAGCCCACGCTGTACAGACTCACGTCTCCTTTTCGTCTGTTTCCATTATTTATATGCAGTTCTAATTTTTATTGCATTACTTACTCCGTCAAATACGTTTTACATTGTGCGAAAAAAAGAACTTTGACGCCTTGACCGGGAGGTGAATGATTTTTTCGCACGATTTGTGCATTGCGGATGACTCCCGTAAAAGTTGTCACAGTGACTAGTCCCGGTACACTTAAAATCTACGTTTTACATGACGGTATTAAATTTTATTCGTCATCCATTTTCTATTCACAGCCAATTATGAAAGTATATTCGTCTGACTATGATGGTAGCTAAGATATATTTTACTGACAATTAAATATTTATCAATTCATCGTTATTTTGCACGCAATATTTATTTTAATTAAATTATTTTAGCATTGTGATAATTTTGTTCATTAACCTGAACATATAAACCGATTGAAGCAGCTATGGGTTGTCGTTTAGCCATGAAATTTCCCAAAATACGCTCATGCCGAATTCATTTTGCATCGAGCGTAGTTATCTTATGCATATATATCTTCGCTATTTTTGCGCTACAGCTTTGGCGAAAAATCTTATTATCCCATAGTAGGTATATCTGAGTGTTTTCTGGGAATATCCTTAGTAATTATGCTCGACACAAAAATAAAACAGTTGTTGTGAATGGGGCTCTTTCATTTCCTCCTGTTTAAATGCTATCTGTGCAGCACCGATTCATCTCGCATTACCTATGCGACCAAACTCACGATCTATAAAACACATTGCGTTTTTTAATACGTTATGTAAAAGTTAATATGTTATTTTCTCTGTTGCTTTTTCGCACAATTTGTGCGTTGCTGGTGACCACTCTAAAAGCAATTACAAGTCCCGGTATACTCAAATCTATTTTTGTATTTATTTTATATTTTCCTGTTCCATTGAAAAAAAGCACCTTCTGCCTTGTACATTGTTTTTTTACTCAACAATCAAACGTACATGAACATCCATTTACTTGACAGTAATTAAATTTTAAGACAAATATAAGCCCAAACCATCGTTTTTTCATTATTTATTTAATTCTTTTCGCGTAAAATATTTCGTTTCATATCGGAATTGTACACATCGTGAATACCTGTTGAAGTGGCTTAGGGCCGGCCGGCTTAAGCCCGAGAATTTTCCCGAAACACGCAGTGGCGGAGTAATTTTTTTTTCTTTTTGCATCCGGCGAGCATCTCTCTGAAATGAAGTGGGGTTTCCTGGCCTGGCTTTCATTTCGCCATGTGACCTCCTCCTTAATACGTACGCGTTCCTCGGGCAACCGTCGTGTGAGTGTGAGCATGCCACCGCGAATTGCATGCGCATCACGTCCTATTCATCGCCGCGAGTGTCTCAGAGCCCTCTGGAAGGCCTTGCGCTATAAAAGATGCCGCTGCGCAGAGGGGAGGGGGCAAAGGGAAGGGTCTAGTGGGGTGAGGGCCAACTTCTCGAGATGGGATGGATTTAAAGAAAAAGGCCTCTGCTTCCGTCGCACCGAACATTCCTGCAAGAACTTAAACGTTTTATTTCATTCGGGTCATTTAAAGGCCGTATATGACGTTGAGGGAATATTTCCACCCAAATTCATCAATAAACGCATAGAATGGGTTCATTCACATCTTTCATTTATTCCATCTAAATCAATAATACCTTTTTTTAATAAATAAAAGATCGTAGCACTTTTCCACTTTTTTAATTTAAATTTATTTAAATATGTCAAACTTCCACCAATTGAAGCCTGAATCTGTTGAACTCAATAATACCTCGTTACGTAGGGAGTGATCGATCACCAACATGCAGCATGCAATAGGATTCCCACATGCACAACTCACACCCATAAAAAGGTTACTCATACCAACAAATTATACTTCCACGTTCATGCAAAGGCAACCGACATACTGCTTTTTGCCAACTACACAAGAAGACAATCTGCCTCTGAAGCTAGATCATGCAAAACAAGCTGTAAGAAATACTACGAAAATGTAGAAAATACTTGAAGGAATGCATGCGTTATTAGGCTACACAACAAGTCAACCAACCTATTAGTAAATCCTAACGCTGCCCTTATAGTTTCTTATCGACCGTTGAAAAAACGGCATTCCGAATCTATCTATTCTAGAGTCTATCTCTCTTATTTTATTTCTATGATCTGATCTATCGTAGTATTCGTAAAATATGGCTAACTTTGTCGTAAAGTTTACTGCTCTTAAATTTACCAAATAAGTTTAGTCTAGTTTTCAGTCTATGGTCTGACAGAAATTCCCATCCAAGTTTATCTAATTGTAAGAGGCCAGCAACACTAAATCGTAACTACTTTTCACGTACCTGGCAGCTCTTCTCTGTACGCGTTCTAACTCTGTTGTAAGCCTGTTTCATGACGATCACAAACACTGGCATCACAGTGTATTCCTAATAGGGTATATCCAGGGAGAAATAGACTTTTTATTTCTTTGTCGTCGCACTCTCCTAGTATTTTTGTAACAAAACCCAGCTCACGGTTAAATTGACCTGCTATTTCGCGAATACGTTTATTCGACGATAGATCATTATTGAGCCTAACTCCAAGATATTTTACGGATTCTATAATTTTTTGTGATAGATTGAAAACTAGAGAGAGCATCATTTTTCTTTTTTTAGATTCTTCACCTACGTCTCGAGTTATTCGCGACGTGAAATCTTCAGCCTTGACCATTTCTCAGACACGTTGATGACGTCACGGGTGCATGCATTGTCGCCACTTGTCCTCGCTCCAGCGCATGGGCCGCGAGTGGTTCGTTATTGTTTACGCTCTTGATGATGAATAACATCCTCAATGAAAGATTCTCCCTGAACAAATAAATTATTATAAACTAACGATGTCATCAACTTATGAAAAATGGGCGATCATTTCTTTATTTCATTATCTTGAATTTAATAGCCAATGGCTGAATGGGGGATTTTCATTTGTTCATTACATCTCACCTTTCCCTTCTCTCGTTAGAATTATTTTAATGAGTTGCAGTTGGGCGCCCGAGGGAAGGACCCCAGTTCAATGAGTTTAACAAATGGGAACTTCATCTGAAAATTGCGCTCTTGCTTCAATGATTCTTGCGTTAACATGCATATTTTTGTGAAATCTGTTTCGTGGAAGGTTGCTTATTGACAGTAGCTGCTTGGATAGGTCGATTATTAGGAAGGATAACTCAACTGCCAGTTCGAATTGTTGAAGTCCATTGGTTTAAATTGCGCATCATATGATTAATTGAATTAATGGTGTGAGCGAGTACTTTAATCAAAACGTACTTGCATTTTTATAATTGGAGGCAAGAGCTGGCCAGTGCTGGGACGTTGAAAATTCTTCTGAGGAAGGCACGAAATGTTCGTAATCATCATTTATCTTAGTCTTTCTCTCTGTTTTGTAACTAAAAGGCCTCTTTAAGTTTTGCCGAGAAATTTTCAACAATCATATGGGAAACTCTCATTAGACAGCCTTCGGGGTGGGAACTCGGGAGAAATTACATTAAGAGAAGTTATTTGCGGGCATACGTCAGAAGTCGTCGTTTTATTTTCTCTTAGTAAGTAATTTTTATAAGTAACTGGACAATTGATTGCGATTTAAAGAGCACAACTTCGAAGTGTTCGAAAAAGAGCTGTCTGAAGCCTTTCCAAAACATGGTTGTTAAAACAAAAACCAAGGATTTCTCTTTGCAGTCAAATTATTTGTACTTTAATTCTCCATATATATCTTCTTCCATTCCGAATTCTTGGCTTTTTGACTGATATTTTCTCTAGTTCACACCCGTGGGTCTTTCTCTCCCATTTATGCTTCCGACGTTATTGTCCTGTTTCTTGACGTTGTCAAGCCAAAGTGTAATTCTTTTGCTCATCGGCTAATTCATTGTTTCTCATTCTCTTTTTTGTTTTTCTCTCCAATTGTTCCTTTAACCCATATCTGGGCACCTTAAATTAATAACGTATCCTCTAAAGGTAAACGATTTCGCAATTACTAGCGCAGAAAGAGATCCAGAGTTAGTAAAGATACCAAACAATATTAACTAGTGGTAATTTTATATTTATCTAGGTCAAATGTGGTAAGTTGTAGTGAATATTCATGCAGAAAAGTAACTGATTTAAGTGAAAGAAGAAACTTTTACTTCAAAAGATATATTTTCAGGTCCTGTGAAAAAATGATGAAGTTACCTTATATATGCATTTTCTTCGCATGACGATAAAAATCAATTCAAACTTAGCGTTCAAGAAAAATAATTTTTTGCTTGAAAGGATTTAAAATTATTATTGAGATTTTCATTGCAGCGTTGTCAATCACCGAAGCATGATTTAGACATTTTGAGATTCCCTTTATGTATTCGATTTTAAGTAATTGACTCAACAAAAAGCTCATTAGGTGCATGAAATATAAAACGGAAATACCTGTTATTTCAAAACAAAAATAAATGTACCAGTACAGAAATAGATATGTAAGTATGATACTAAAATAGCGACAGAATAACAAGGAAACAATTGTTTAATTTATACGGCATTCGTAATAAGTAATCTATAATTTATTTTTCGCAGTGATTTTAATTCTGCTCCGCGTAGAATGGAGCCTAGTCACTAGGATGAGAAGTCTGAAATCCTAGAGTAAATTGAATTTCATATTCCTTACCCTTAATTTTCAAATCTCGTTCTAGATTTCTACGGTTCACATCACCTCGCTTTTACTCTATGAATGCCTTTGAGCTTCAGCGTCTATTCTTCGTCCTAGATGGAGTCTAGTCGCTTTCTCGGAAATAGCAGACAGATGGGTTTGATGGGTCCTAGGCGAAGGGGCGTTTGGGAGCGGCTGCAGGTCTCGCGCTTTCTTCCACCCGCTGATTTTTTTCCCTCCGCAGTCGTCTTTTAAGTCTTTCGACGCCTCAGTTAACCCGCGCTGTCGACTCGAGGAAAGCAGCCGCTCGGCATTTTTCATGCGGACGATGCCGTCTGACTAAAAGGACTCGTCGATCCGTGGGCTATTGTTCGGGCCACGGACATTTGAGTCTGCACCACGGAGGATGGGAGTACTGTGAAGACTTGAACACGAAAAGGCTCTCTTCGATCAATGGGGTGGTTTCCTATTATTTTTTTTATTGCCTAAATCGAAAGATCCTGGGGTACGCATTTCACGCTTTTAGATTTTTAAATGACGATATCTATTTTTCGCGATCAAATGAAAAGTGAAAAATTTCAAGCGCGCGTAAACGCTGCGGATGAGTATGAATGATGGGATAAACACGTGTGACGTCATTCTGGTTCCCGCTGTCGCCGTGCGAGATGACCTTGGGGCGAGGGTATGTACGCCGCTGCGATGCAGGATGCTAGCAGGTAGCAGAGTACCCTACTAGCAGGTAGTGCTTGGCTTAAATAAGGATTATTATTACCTTATCAGACGAAGGAAAATTTCCGACCTTAGGCAGTTTTAATAGGTAATTATTAAGAGATTTTTCCCTGAGCTCTGTACCTCATGCATGCATTGGTAATCTTAGACGATATAAAACTCCTATGTAGTCGTATAGGATCTGGGTCCCTGCGACGTCAAGTGGAGTGGCATCGCATGGGCGCCAATCTGGCCTTTTTCAAATGCGATTAAAATTGACCATTGCCATTCGTCTAAACTGGAATTTTTAAAACCAAATAATTTTTATATTATGAATACACTAATGGTGGGTAACGAATCGCAATCAATGCCTTCCGTTTTCTTTGATGAAGGAAACTAACCTATTGGACTTCGACGAAGGAAATAACGATCCCATTGTCTTCGGATGTTGTTATTCAAATTGATGATTTCTCTGAATGTCAGCTCGCGTGAAGGTGATCTGAGGTTAATGTCTCTCGGAATTGAAATTAAAACGTGCATAGACAATATTTGTTTGCAACTTGCGACCAGAAATGTCTATTAAAGTTGTCATGAAAATTATTTCAATATCTGACTTATGACTAGTAAGTTGTTTATTTAGGTAATAAATATACTAATTTTTAGTAAAGCTCTACTTATTTACTTGAGTGGAAAACTAAAAAATACGCAGGCCCAACGCAATAACGAATAAGTGTCAAAAATACTGCCGTTTTTAATTCATCATCATCATCATCATTAGTCAACAATCCTAAGATTGGTTTGACGCAGCTCTCCATTTCTCTCTCCTATCCGCTAATCTTTTCATAGCTACATATTTCTTCTCTTTTACATCCTTTATAACATGTCCTATTTAACTCATTCGGGGCCGTCCCTTGCCCTTTTTCCCTTCCACTTGTCCTTCAACGATTGTCTTCATCAGATCATCGCGCCTCAAAATGTGGCCAACTAAGTTGTCCCTTCTTCTGCATAAGGTTTTTAGGAGGTTTCTCTTTTCTCCCACTCTTCTTAGCAATTTCTCGTTACTAACACGGTCAATCCATTTTATCTTCATCATTCTTCGGTAGCACCACATTTCGAATGCTTCCACTCTTGACTTCTCTGCTGCTGTCAACGTCCAAGCCTCGCTTCCATAGAGAAACATACTCCATATGTAGCATCTGATGAATTGTTTCCTCACTTCTATGCTGGTATTTTCAGCTGTAAGAAGATTCTTATTTTTGTAGAAAGCCCTCTTCGCCTGCGCTATTCTACTGTGTATTTCTTTCTTGCCCCGTCCATCGCTGGTAATTCGGCTTCCCATGTTAGAAAACTCGTTCACCTCTTCAAGCTTATGCTTTCCTAGGTTGATGTTTGTTTTAGCCTCCTCTCTTTTGCTACAAACTAATATCTTAGCCTTCTTTTTGTTGATTTTCAGCTGATATCTGGCCATTGTCCTTTCCATCTTTGTCAACGTCTTCTTCAAATTCTTCTCTGCCTCGGCTATGACTGCTACGTCGTCAGCAAATCGAAGCATGCTAATTTTTTCTCCGTGGATATTGACACCCGAAGCTTTCTGCTTGATTTCATTTATGGCTTTCTCTATGTAAACATTAAAAATTGAGGGGGAAAGCGCACAACCTTGCCTCACCCCTTTTCTTATTCTTGCTTCTGCACCATTTGGTCCATATTTGATCACAGCTACTTGGTTTTTATACAAACTATGAATAATTCTACGATCGTTGTAGAGTACGCCCATTTCTTTCAGAAATCTAATCATTGAATTACATTCCACGTTATCAAATGCCTTCTCTAAATCGACAAATGCTATGAAAGTCGGTTTGTTTTTCTCCATTCTCTTCTCTATGAGCATTCTAAGTGCCAAAATTGCTTCCCTTGTGCCCCTGTTTTTCCTTAATCCGAAGTGGTCCTCATCCAGGAATTCTTCTGCTCTTCGTTCAATTCTCCTGTAAATGATTCTTGTCAGAATCTTCGACGCATGTGTCGTCAGGCTTATGGCCCTAAATTCTTCGCACTTCTCAGCTCTCTTCTTTTTGGATATGGGAATGATAATGTTCTTCTTGAAGTCACTAGGCAAATCTCCTGTTGAATACATATCTCAGATAGTTTTTTACAGTTGAGTTAAGACCTTTTCTCCTGCATTTTCTTGTTAGCTCTGCTGGAATGTCATCTATTCCTGGGGCCTTATTCTTTTGCAGGTCTCTTATTGCAGCGTCAAATTCCGATCTTAAGATGCTTGCTCCAATGTCATCATTTTCAACTTCCCTTTCCTCCTCGATAACTTTTGAGCTAAGCTTGCTTCCGTTGTATAATTCCTCCAGGTATTCCTTCCATCTCTCGGCTTTTGCTTAATTTTCAATTAGAATGTTTCCATTCTTGTACCTTATGGTATTACATTTTGTGTTTCGTTCCTTGAAATGGTTCCTCACTATTCTATAGGCTGCTTCCACTTTCCCTTGAACGAGGTTATTTTGTACGTCCTCACATATGTTCCTCATCTACGCTTCTCTGGCTTTCCTCGCTTTGCGGCAAATCTCGTTCTTTATTCTCTTGTGGCAAGCCTGTCCTTCCTCAGTACTCGTATTCTTATATTTTCTCCGTTCTTCAATGAGGTCTAGGACTTCATCCGTGATCCATGGCTGTTTCTTAACACATTTTCTTATCCCTAGAACTTCTCTAGCGGCCTCCTGAAACCCACTTTTTATGTTAATTCAGTTATTTTCAACTGAGTTTTCAGACTGATCTAGTCCTATCTTGCGCTCTACTACTTCTTGAAAGGCCTGTTGATTCTTAGGCTCCTTTAGTTTCTCTAATTGCCAGGCGTTCTTTGCTGATTTATTTAATTTCTTGAATTTCAGATGACATTTCATCATCACTAGATTATGATCATGGTCGATATCTGCCCCCGGGTAGCTTTTACAGTCCTTTATCTGGTTCCTAAACCTTTGCTTCACTAAAATATAGTCTAGTTGAAATCGTCTTTTGTCTCCTGGCATTTTCCATGTGTATCTTCTTTGCATGTGATTCTTAAATAGTGTGTTGGCAACCATTAATTTGTGTTCTGTGCAGAATTCCAGGAGCCTTTCTCCTCTTTCATTTCTATTTCCTAATCCATATTTTCCGGTTATTCTTCCATCCTGATCTTCGCCGATGACAGCGTTCCAATCACCTGAAACAATAAGGTTTTCTTCACCCCTTACCTGTTTGATTACTTCCTCGATATCATCGTAGACGTCTTCCACTTCTTCATCCTCTTAGTCCGTCGTAGGTTTTTAATTACTATTTAGTTTTTTTGAGTGTATTTAGTGATGATTTTGGTATTGCTCGAAGTTTCATGGTAAAAGGTGGTCCTCCTTCTGAGATTTAACCGAGAAATAATATTTAGATGATTTGAATCGATGTTGTTGAAATGGTATGGAATGGGATGCACAAGTCACGAGTGGAGGGCAAAGGATGGGAAGATGGGGTGGATGATATATGTACAGGAGCAACGGAAGCGAAGGCGAGCCAGTGATAACATTGGACAAGTGAGTTACAATGGCGCCTCGTATTTGATGAGAGATATGAGAAGGTGTGGGACATCTTAAAGGGTCTCTCTCTATTCGGGAGACGCCCACCCGCCCCTGGCGGAGGATATCCCTGAGGGCGACGGGGGGATGTCCCTTGCTAGGAAGTAGGTGTGGGTCCAATTTCAATTGTTTTTTTTCTTGAAAAAAGCTTTGAATCATGGGCAAGTGGAGAGCTGTGTTTTGTATTTCACTGATAGTATTTATAGTAATATCATCTAATTGCTTTTGAACTCACATTTTTTCTATATTATTCCGGATAGCCAGCCATCGTCATTAGTCAACACTTCATTCCTCTCTCCGATTCGCTAGTTGTTTCTTAGCAACGGATTCGATCTCTTTTACATGATTTATAAAATGTCCTTTGTAACTCATTCGTAGCCGTCCCTCGCCTTTCTTCCCTTCCACCTATCAATCCACGATTGCTTTCATCTGACCATCATGTCTTAGAATGTGGCCAACTAAGTTGTCCCATCTTCTCCTTAAGGATGGCGAGTATAGGCCCTTTAATGAAATAAATGTTCTTAGTCATTGCTTCGGACTTCATTGAGTTCCATTCTCAGGGCTATCCATATAAATAGTATTTGACTCTACAACAAGACATTCATAGTTTATTTAACACAGGTATAAGCAAACATAAATACTCCATCTACCCAAAGGTAATGTATCCGTAAATGGTATTTATGATTACTTGTGTCCGTGTTGAATGTTTTATGAATATTTGTTTTGCCCTCAAACATTTTTCATGTGGCCCTGAGGATGGAACTCACACAAGTTCGAAAGTTGGATTAAAATAGTTATTTTATAAAGGAACCTAAACTCGTTATGCAGAATAATGTAGGCTCATGCTAATAATATCGTATTACGTCTTGGAAGTTGGTTGGTATATTTTTAAAGATTCATTGTTTTCTTTTTGCCAACGCTTAGGTTTTTAATTATTGAAACCTTGAGGTTTCAACGTTATTACTTAGGTCAGAGGTTAGGTTTCTGCTCAGTTACTCTTTGCCAACATTTCGGTGTGTAATTAACACCATCATTAGAACTGCTATCGCAGGTACAACAGAATTATCAATTAAGTAACATGAAAGAATATCAGCCGATTTACATTGAATATCAACGTATCGACGCGTAATTGCAACATGTAATTAAGAATTACCTCATCATGAAATGTAAAAAAACTTTATCACCAGATGATGACGTGCCATGTCTAAATGTGAGACATACAGTACTAAATTAAAGTGGAATTATAAAGTTTTTTACACCTCGATATGTTAAGTAGATTCCATGAAGTCATGCCCGAGAAAACGGAGAATTGCCTCAGCTTGACTAGGAACATCATACTTCAACAATGAATAGCCTCTTCTAAAACTGCATCATATTTTTCCGATAAGTAGCTCAAACAACCAATTTTTAAGTAGTAAATTTCTACATTACAACCATATTTCAGTATTGGATACAATTTCGTTACCGCTAGGACTTTTGTTAATACAAATGGCGATAAAAATTCTAAGAAGTGACACCCATGTATACAGCCAAAAGATATGAGCGCGAAGTAGAGAGGAGAGGATATCCCGTGAGGGTTGGGAGAGATACCGTTTGGAGAGAAAGGGAGGAAGGGGTGGGAGTAGTAGATTTCCCTGGGCGAAGGGGTGGTTATCTCCCATTGTCCCGACCCGCCGTGGACGAAGAAGAAGAGGGAGAAATTGCAGAGGCTGCGTTGCGTGACCCCAAGAGCAAGCGATGCTATCTTTCGCGCGCTGTTGCTTCCCGGGAAATATGATACACGCGAAGGGGTGAGGGGTTATTTATTGTCCGTCCAAAATGGAGAGAGGGAGGGTGCAGCCAAGGATTTCGGAGGGCGCAATAAAAGTCCCAGGCTGCCTTTGCTGTGCGCGGTTGTATTTCTTTTCGTAGAGATCGTAGCAGTTTCCTCCCAGATACGTATACAAATATACATGTATTATACTCGAGTAGTGTCTGTCTGTCCATCTGCTTCTCAATCACTCAAAAAACTACCGAAGCGATTGAAAAGAAATTGGCAGGAAGATCTAGGTATACCGGGATCACATATAGGCCATGTAATAAACGGCTATGGAGGCCTGCCATGATTCCCTGGAAGAAAATATGGGAGTTATGCAGAGGCTCATTTATTGCCTTTTGTTTAATTTCCTAAAATTGAGATTGATGGCTGTAATTTTCATAGTTTTGTGACTATAGAAAAGAAGTTTTTTAGTACTTCTCACAATTTTATTCTACGATACAAATTTCATGAGAAATTACGATTATGAGGTGAAAAATAATTAAATATTCTCTTCTAAAAAATAGTGTCTTTGCTCAAGTGGAATTTTTCTAGATAAAGGTCCCGAACATTCACATTGAGGGATAAGTGTTTTAATTATTTTTTTGTTTAAAATTTGCTATTCCCATGTTTAGTGATTTTTTTACGACATAAATGGAGAGAGGGAGGGTGCAGCCAAGGATTTCGGAGGGCGCAATAAAAGTCCCAGGCTGCCTTTGCTGTGCGCGGTTGTATTTCTTTTCGTAGAGATCGTAGCAGTTTCCTCCTAGATTATATTACTCTCGCTGGAACAAAAGAGAAAAAAAACCGGTTCATTAAACAAACTGGTTCGGCTGAAAAACCGGAACCGTGAACTGAAGTCGAAAACAGTTTATTTTAGAGCCGTGAACCGCTTCAGGATTTCCTGAACCGCACTGCCCTTTGACGAGAGTTCGACGTTAGTCACTGCTGTGGTCGGGGGCTTCGCTGAAGGAATACAAAGCCGCCACGCGATGAAATTAACATCCATGCGAGATTTGAATTATTGCATTCGTAATCTGAGTCCTGATGCACGTGTGAACGCGGCAGTGTTAATGGACGGAGAGGAATTACAACGAAAAGGAATGGTCTACCGGAATATCGGAATTGTTGTAATGGCAATGAGGAAGTTTTTATTATCATTAAACTGTTTCAAGTAAGCCATTGGCCTGGTGGTAAGTTGAACCTACTAACATACGATGAAAAACGATTTAAGACATTATAGGAAACCCTTGATATCTACATCTTTAACAGATGTAACTAAACTATGTAACTTTTTCGTGAAGGACACAAATATTTTTGCTGGTAGTTCGTAAACTCTCTGTAAACTCTCCCATCCCAGTAGTCTGAGCATTTCTGTCACGCTCTGTGTCTTTTTTAGTTTTCCCAACACATGAGATGCGTAAAAAGGAGCCACTAAAAACATTTCCAAGTATAAATCAGGCCACCATAGGGGAGGGAAGAGTCACGAGCCTATCTATATACAATACAAGTCCCCTGTGAGGCTTACTCAGTCACCTACAAATTTCTTGGCCAATCCTGGAAAAGGTTGGAGAGCAGAAAATTTCTACGGACACGGGGGCCCGAAAACAGGCGGAAATTCCAATTTGTAGGTAGGATTTCCCGGCACTCGAATGGCTATAGCACGAAAATTATTGCACTTACCCTGAACGCCATAAATTATTTGTATACTAGATAAACATACATTTAGTACGTTTTGCAACCTATTCATCTTTACCCAACGACGGTACTGCAAAAATCCACCAATATCAAAGTTTAGAGCCAAACTTTCGGAGACTTCAACTTGTTAACGAGGGTCTCCTAAGTTTCGCGACCCGCCAACCACAGGCTTTCAAATTTTTTCCGAGTTTCGCGAATACCCATAAACGAGCGTGAGAGGCGCTGCGAGTTGGTTTAAAACAGGTGAAGAGCGGGAGAGTGATCATGTAATTGATCACGTGGCACATGAATGTTATGCTAGTAATAGTGAAGAATGGGGAAGTTTTCCTGGAGGACGTGTCTTCCGAGTTCCTCTGGTTGCTCGAACCGATTTCAAAATAATATCTCCTGAGTTGAATACGCCAGACATTGCGAGTCGTCTGAAGGATGGTTGCAATGAATAATTCATTATCATCTAGTGGTAGCATGTCATATAGGTACTTTTAATGCCCATAGAACAGCTCTTAAATCAAGAACTAAAGTCAAAAATTAATAAAATATTTGTGCTCCTCAGATAAGGCAAATATAAAAATATTCTTCAAAAGCAAGTCGGGAAAATGCTTAATTTCGCTTGACAGTGGAATAGGGGTAAAAATGTGATTACCTAGCACTTGAACGCTCCCTGAATACGTTAGGCGCATGTACACACAGCACACAATACCCTAACTACCTTCATTTTTCAACTCCTCGCAAGTACACATGCAAACCATTTTCTCAAACCGAAAACCAAACCTCTAAATTTTCCTATTTTCAGGAAAAGGCCTCACGTTTTTCGACTTAGAGGTAACTTAAGGACCAAAACAAGACGTGTGGCTGGTACATCTGATGACGTACTTAATTGCTGTACTGCCCTAGCTAAAGTAACATAGCGGGCTCGGGAAAGCGTATCGTCATATCAGGTTTTCTTTAATTATTTTTTTTCATCCTCCTAAGCTACACTTTTAAGGTGAAAATGGCTCGTAAACATAATTCAATTATGTTTAAAAGCCTCATATAGAAAAATACCTCCTTATTTATGACACGCATATTAATCTGGTGTGCTCTTGAGCTTCCAAAATGTTCGACTATAGATACGATGAATCGGTCGAATTTAATGCATTTTTTTACACTCTCGCCAAGCTGATTGTTGAGATTTATGTTTTTAAATTAAAGTAACAATAGCCGATGTTAGTAGTCCGTTTCTCATGCATTAATAATGTGTGCAGCATAACGTACTCCAAATAAATTTAAGCTCCACGTAAACACTTATCATCCTCCTTCCCATCATTGTTTTTACCTTCCCCGAAGATGCAATGATTATCTAAGCAACGCTTAAATGCACTAAGATGATCAATATATACTAATCACCATTCATAACCATAAAGTTTATGCATATCCTTCAGCAAAGAGCGGCGCTGAGCGATTTGTTTTGGTTTATAGTTCATAATTGGCCGCTTCGGTGTACGAGCGCTTCGGTCACACGTAGATATGTTTCGGTTCGTTATTACGCTTTGAAGAGTGCTTAAGGCAGTACATAGTATACCTATACTATATTAGTATTCTTGGACTGCTCTATGGTCACTGTGAGCGGCCACCAGATGGTGCGAAACACAGCTGTATCTCATTTGGACGGAATGGCCTCTAGGAGGGTGGTTGTGCGGTAGAAAAAATGTGCTGGGGAGCGAAATAGAGGAATAAAAGAAGAAGCGCATTTGAAGTCGACAATGACCACGTGAAAAGGAGGCAGCGGTTGCCGGGCAACGGACCCACCCCCCGTCCCACCCGCAGTCGAAATTACGTACCTGAGCCTCCATTCTCGTGAACCGCAGAGGATCTTCTGGCACAGGAGCGCCGCATTACGGAAGCACCTTTTCTTTCTCTTTCCAGCATTTCTTTTCTTCTCCTTCATCTTCCTCACTTGGCTGGTATCCTTCTCTCAAAAGTACTGCCTTCATGCCTTGTATTATCTCACTCCTCGATTATCAAAATATTTTTTTTACATGGTATTATTGCTCATTAAACTCCATGCTGTTTTGAAGAAATCTTTGTGCAAAAAAAACTTTGAATCACTATATTGGTCTTCTTTTAATGAAAATGCAAAAAGTGATATAATCAACGATTGAATGAAAGTTTAAGCTTTCGATACAAAGTTTCCCCGGGGATTGATTGTGTCCATTGAGTGTTTGTTTTGTTTCCACTTCCGTTCGTTGCTTCAGTTATTGGTCCCGCTTCTCAATGAAGGGGTTCATTTTTACTGATTATTTTTCAAAAGTTATCAATGACTTTCGTTTGCTTACTATGAGAAATGCCCAATGAAGTAAACCTTATAATGACACAGGAATACTCGAACATAAATTCGGAGCATGCTTCTTTATGATTAGTGAGGCATGGACGATGACAGGAAAAATCAGGGTTGGAGACTATGGAAATGTGGTGTTGTATGAGAGTGAGTATGGTGTTCAAATGGATAGATCGTGTGAGAAATACGAAAATGTTGATAAGGGTAGAAGACGGGATTTTTTAATCGGCCATAACATGAGACCCGATAGAATAATACCTAAAAATTACAGTTGACGGACAGGTGGAACGGAGGAATGGAAGGGGTAGGTATCGGATGAAATACATAAAATCAATCGTTTATAAGTATGTAGCGTAAAAAGTGCCGTAGAAAAGTTTTCGATTTGGGTTTTGGGTTTATTATTTCGGTAACGTTTCTTTTCGGCTTCGATTCCAATTCCGGTTCTTTGATCAAAAACCAAGTGAGCCGAAGGCCGGAGAACGGATCGTACTCCTTGCTAATTTAGATTTATCATTTTACTTCGCCGGTTTTTTTCTTTCTTATTACTCAAGTTTTGTAGGTTTTTATTAATAATTCTTCCAAAATAACGAATACCTACTCTATGATAAGATTCAGAGCGGTTACTTAGAATTTAATTTTGGCCAAGTAAATACGTAGTTTGCTCTTTTTACTGATAGTAGGTACTTTACGTATCCCCAAAATGCCTATTTGAAATCATCTACAATTTTATATGAAAGGTAGCTTTATCAAGGTCCTGTGTTGTTTGTTTGCTAGCTGATTTTTTGGCGTCGGAGATTGGAGTAAACGTTAATTAATGTCTTGCTCCATTCTGCATCTTTATTGTATTTAGCAGCAGGTTTTCGTGTCTTGAAATGTAATAATTACCTGATCACTGTGACGTCTCAAAAAACGCTGCGTTACATTAATAAATGCGTGGAAAAGTACCTCGATTGACTTCGGTTACGTTTTCATTTGGTGTAGCTTAAATCTTTGATCATTGAACTTCCTTTTCTTCCGATTGTACAAGTGTTAACCTCCGTTGGAATAAATTAATTGGCCTGTGTAGAATTTTAGTTTCCTAATTTCTACTATGCCAATAATTATGAGTTATTGACCAAAATATTTTGCGTCTGGCAATATAGACTATCAACTGCTGTAAGTGTCCATGAGTACATTATGAAAGTAAAATGGGAAAAATATAATTTTCACCGACATGGAGATACAAAATGCCAGACCGAAAGGGCAATTATTATCGTCAAGTCAGACTCCATTGATGCGTAAATTGAATACGGCTTTATTTTAATGAGAATTTCGATACCAAAGTTTGATATGTAGCGAATATATGATCGTTGGTTTTGAAGTCATGAAAAGGCCTCAGTCTTAGCAAATAAAATGCCTCGTAAAGTACAGTTTTTATTTCAATTTCTTATGTTTCAATCGTTGGTCTCAGTTGGTCTTGTATTGGTACTGTAAAACTCCCTCGACTCGCAATATCTAGAATCCTTATCACCTCCATCCCCCCTGTCTTCTTTGGGACTCTAGTACAATAAAGAAAGAGAATAAAACTTGGGATGGGATAGCCTGTTTACGGCTTAATCCAATCCATCCGACGCCATGTCTCAAGGCATCAGTGCTCACGGGTAATGTTCATTCTATTCCGGCCTCTGTCAACCCATAATATATTTGCTTCCTATTCTCTTTACTTCTCACTTCGGATTCTGTGCGAAGGGCTCCCCGTCTCCTTTCAACATCGTTTCCTCTTTATCCCGTCAGTCAGAGGTCTCTCTGTCTTTGGAGTCATTTTCATTTTTTTCCCTTTTGCCGGTTCGCATTTCAGGTTTTGGAAGGGTCAAGTTATACATTGACACTGACATCTTAAGAGGAGCACTGGTGTTTTGCGAATTTTCTTTTCGTTGGAGATTTATCGGGGTTCAGGGTTGGGCAATAAGTGAATTGTCAGCCTAGTTACATTTCCAAAAAATCAACCCTGGCGAATAATATTTTTCCTTCCATACAATAAACAATATCAACCATTAAACAGCACAGTTTTCGAACGGCACTGAACGAGCAAAAATGATACGCTGACCTCGGGTGCCTTGTTTGCATGGGCTATGTTTATAAATGCTATCGATAGCTTGACAGGAGTATGTAAAATAACATCAGGCTTTTACTTTGTGGAAATTCTGAGCATCCATATCTAAAAGAGAATGCTAGTAAGATCCTAAACTAAACGTTTGTTATTTCTAAAAATCCATGAAGCATCAGCCAAATTTTTTTATTAAAAAAGTTTCACCACGCATACATTTTTATTATTCTAGGTGATAAGCGGAATGCATGTTTTGAAAAAATAAAATATTGTTTTCAGAGTTATCATTGGTGTTGGTAGAATGTGAGGGAAACCTATATTTTAGGCATAATGACATTAGTTATCAAAAACTTTTCATAGAAATAAGATTCGGGATTGCCATTTAGTGGTTGAATTTGACCAAGTATCATTTAAGCTGATAGTATCTACATGTATCGCTAAAATTCCAATTTTTAATCATATTACCCCTAATAAATATCCAAAAATTTTGCTATAATAACATGGTACAACCTGAGCAATGAATGGGTGGATTGAAGAATTTTTTGTTTAGCATAGTGCTAATAAAAAGATACAATTGAGCCTCAATTTAAGTATTTGAAACCAAGAGTTCGCCTTTTGAATGCGACTTGGGTCCCACTAAAATCCTTCTTAGTGTTCACAATCGATACTTGTTGCAGTAAACTTAAAGATTAAGATTTATGTCGTGATACCCTTTAAAAGCAAGAATTTCTTATGTATACCAGTTGAAATAAATACAAAAGCAGAGTAGAGTCGGAGATATTAGGTAAAATGTCTGGGAATAGATAATGAGCAGTAGAAAGCTTTGTGTGAAATTTGATGAGATTTTTCTGTGCTGCAGGAAAATGAAATCTTTCAGCCGAACACATTCAGCCGAAAAATATAAATACCTCTCAAAAAAGGACATTTTACCTATATATTGATATTAACTATAAGTTTAGTGGGCCACATAATATTTCTACGGTTGTTGCATACAACCTGCGGGTTGCAGGACTTTGGCTTTTAGCAAACCATATCGAACGATGACAGATTTTATCTAGATATATCGACTTTTGCATTTGGGCATCACTCTAAAATTCCTTGCTCATGTCATTATTCCCATTATTCAAAACTTTGTCCTGTATTGTTCAAATATTTAAATCAGGATGCCTTAAAGTAATAATGAAATAAATCCATCTTTAAAGAGAAACTCACGGCTAAGGTGTAAGAAGAACAAGAAAAATGTTGCAGTCTTTTGCAACTATGAGAATGACGGTTACCCATCGAACAGAGGTTGGTGTAAGTTTTTGTTAAGCGATGA
Source organism: Ischnura elegans (assembly GCF_921293095.1). Taxonomy (NCBI): domain Eukaryota; kingdom Metazoa; phylum Arthropoda; class Insecta; order Odonata; family Coenagrionidae; genus Ischnura; species Ischnura elegans. The sequence continues at coordinate 128,263,392 of NC_060250.1, forward strand.
TAATTAAAAAGGTTTGCGTGTTTTTCTATCATCAAGATCAAACTTTTCCAACACATAAAACATTACCAAACTCCCTCATAGTGTTGGCAGTCGATAGTTGTTGCTGTGAACTTATAGATTTAGATTTATGTAATGCTACCCTTCATAACTAATATTTACCAATTTCAATAAAAACTTACAATAACAAAGTAAAGTCGAAGTTGTTCGGCAAAATATCCGAGGGTAGAAAACGAGGAGTGGATGATTTGGTACGAGGTGAGATTTTCCCGCGCCTTGAAATCTTTCATCCTAAAATTTGAAAACATGAATGTTTCGCAAAAATATATTTTCACCTATATAATATATTTAATTCACAAATAATGCGCAGGACTACTCCAGCCCTGAAAATTCAAGAATAGGTGGATGTAAGCTTTAACAAAAAGAGGAAACTACTAAGATTTGCGTAATATTTCTATCATCGTGATCGAAATTTTCCAGCTAACAAAACGTGAGTAGATTTATTTTAATTCATGAATAATTCACAAAATTTTCCTAGCCCTGAAAATTCAAGAATAGTTCCCGATATTCCAGATTTTCCATGGCCTTTGGATTCGCTGGATAAGAAAGGGAAGTGTTAGGGGCAGGAATAAAAGGCGAGTTGAAAGGGGAAAGAAAGAGGCTTGGGGGGAAAGGGGTTTAGGAGTGACTTGGGATTATAACGGAGGGCACAATGCCGCAGGGGAGGAGGAAAGAAGGAGATGGGAAAAAAGAGAAGGGGGTGGATATACCTCACCCCCGGGGGGAGGGGTGGCTGCGATGGACGTCTGGGGAAAAAGGGCTTTAAGGGAAAAGGAGGAAGGTGCTGACCCTGAGGAACACGAAATAGGGAACAAAAGCGTTGGCAGGGTTTTTTGAAAGAACTCGAGTAAAGTTCGGTAAAAGTCGAGGAGGAAAGGTTTCTAAGGAAAGTTATACTGTACGGTAATGGATCACGGAAGGATTTAGTTTGCAAACTTAGATAAGATACAGATAGGTGTTGGAAAATTGTAAATGGTTCATAAAAAAAACCTTTATACCTATTTAGTGGTATTGTTATTAACTATAAGTTCTGTGGGCCAAATGATATTGCTGCGGTTGTTGCATAAGGCCTGAAGGTGGCAGGAATATGAATGTAGGCAAAACATATTGAACGATGACAGATTTTATCAAGATACATTGAATTAGGCATATACTTTGCCGATAATATTTTTTGAACTGGGGAAGGGGGACTTCTTATCTGCACTCACTCATTTAGTGTTACGGTTGAATGGTCTGTCAAAAAGATTAGGGGGTAGAGTAAAAGCCCGAACTAAGCCTTCGAAATCACGAATTCAGAGTAAGGTAACGAGATTCTTATTGGAGGTAATCCGCAAAATAAAAGAATAAAATTTGTACCTCCTAAAACTACTGAAGATAAATTATTTTAGTAGAAAGTGAAATGATGAATCAGTTCATGTTACTTTGCTAATCGATCAGCTAGTAATACATAAATTGTGAGGCGCTTAATTATAGCAAATACATTTTTACAATACGTCAAATGCAAGTATGGTATTTTGGAGCGGCTCTGATTCTTTAATCATCAAACATACAGTTTTTATTCAATATTTTAGACTCAATTTGTGGACTTCAATCCATTTTTTTCACGGATTCCAAATTTTTTCCAAATTACGTATCTCTTTAGGATTTTTTTCACTGTGGAATTAGGTATTTTCTAATTTTTAGCTCATACTTTAAAACAGTAATGCTTTAAAAACACATGAATTGGCTTTATTACTTATTAAAAAATATCATAGTGAAGTAACAGGTTCTACAAAAATTTTATAATTCTCATGATAGGTAACTTCTCATCAAAGACTGATTCGTCTCTAATTTTAAAATCAATTATTTTTGGATTTCAACGTATTTACTAACTTAATCGCCTTTAGATATACTGGTCTATAATATTTATGATTTTATTGAAGTATTCTATCGATTAGGGTAGTTTTCGTGGAGTAGATGCGAAATTTAATGTAAGTCTTCCCTCTCTTCATTGACTTTCATTCACTATAAGGCCCACTCCCTTTCATTCTGCCTAAAAATCCTATTGTTCTTCCTCTCCATCGTTTACCCAACATTCTACCCTCTAACACTGCTTTCAACATCCCCTCCCCGCTCAGTACTCGCTCCATCTAAACCTTCTTTCTCCTCCGTATCTCATCTAGAAGCCCCCTCTTCTCACCCACCATCCCAGCACTTCGTCGTTCCTCCTCCTCTCCGTCCACTTAACCTTCTCCATCCTTCACCTCACCCACGCCTCCAACGCCTCCAGTATTTTTTCGACCTCCGTCTTAAGTGTCCATGTTCCCGCGCTTTAAAACACTACGCTCCTAAATATTTAGGGCTATACTGAGATATTATATTTTTTTTAATTACCTGGGATATTACCACATCCCTCGAAGAAATGATTTAATAAACATTAATAAAATGGGAATGTTTTTTTCCCTTTAACGACAAAAGGACTTAGACACATACTGGGCCTCAGTCAAGTCACCTCCCCTAAGCACACTCTAAAGGTCCCACGGTATATAAACTCACGTTGTCTGACACCTCCTGCCGTACGTCTAAAGAGGCGACTTGCTGAGTTATGAGTAATATAAATAAATTTTTCCTTGTTTTTCCCGCGTTTTAATGCCAATATTTTGTATTCATTCAAAACCAACAGATGAATTCAACTTAAAGACCAATAGTGAAATGGATATCGAAGAGCTATTATCAAAAAAGAAAGCTTTAGGTATATTACCATTTATTAAAGGCACCACTTTAGTTACAAAGTTTACCTCGTCACACGTAAAACTTGTTATTGCAGACAGACCGCGAGAACCATCAAAACCTGAATAGAATAGCATATTTAGGCAATCAGACTGAGATATGTTGAATGCTCCGCTGTACATGCTACTGAAAATGTAATCACACTGACACTATGTCACTTTCAAAGGAGAAAATACACATTTTGCGAGCACATTATACCGTTTTGGTCGGTGGGGAGGGGTAAAGACAGGTCGTTTGACGGTGGGATGGGAGAGATAACAAGGAGATGGTTTTATAGGGGTAAGTAGGCTGATTTGTTTAGCTTGCAGTCGAGTAGACATGGCCGCAAAGGAGAGGAGTGGAAGGGGTACAAAAGGTCTTTTATCGGATATTCATTTGTGTGATTATGCTTTCTGTTACACAGTTCCACCAAGTATCGCTAACCACCCTTTAGATGCTACTGAATGTTATTTGTTTGACATGGATGACATTAATGATGTAGCGAAAGAAAACAAAACTTGAAAACCTGTCTCGTCAGGGAGGAAATTGAAATCCAAAATCACTGGGGTTATTTAATCCGAGACCAGGGGTTGACGCTCAGTGAAAATGATGACCGTTGATTACGAAATCAAATTCCCAGCAGCACCATGCCCCGTAGCCACAAAAATCACATAACCGTTACACTCTGAAGAAGCCTTCAGTATAGGAGGGAAAACGTCGGTATATGAGGAAAACAAAAAAGATAAGTTTATTTATGATGAATTTGTCCGCGACAGATTCAATCAATTAGTCACATGCATTATCTCTATCGTCTCAGCCTTAATGTTAAAGAAGTTTATTTTAAAGCAAAGGAAAAGAGAATTTAAAAAATATATTTTCAGGCCCAACTAGTTTCGATGCAGTGGCATCATATTTAGAAACTATTCAAACCTTAAAATAAATTGGCGGAATTTAACAATCAAGTCTTTATTTTAATTTACGAGAGTAATATGTAAATGTAGACGAAGGAGTGATGATGCAGGATTGCTTCAGGAGTGAAGCAAAGACCATCTTCCAGGAATCTTCCGAGTGAATGTCCCTCCTTTCTCTCCGTTATCCCACTATCGCCTCTCTTCTCTTCAGCACTCTTACTCACAACCATTTCCTTCCTCCATCCATCTGTAGCGTTTTTACTCCATGACTCTCCGCCCACGATTTTTTTTTCGCGCTTCGCTGATAACCCTATTTCTCTCGTCTTAATGGCTCTTCAACAGAGGAGGCTCAGCCTTTATTTATACCCATTTATCACTTTTTTTCTGCTAAATATCTATTTTTGGTTTGAAGTACATTATGTACGGATTCTGGCAAGCACATGAACGGCAAAATGTATGCAAAATTCATTGCCATTATATTTATGTTAGATAACTTGTGGTATTACAGTCATTTTTATACTAAGAACGGCAATGAGAAGTGTTAAAGGTAAGTTTCAATATTAATTATGTTGTTCACTTAAAATATTTGAAAAATACAATTTTTCGTAAAAATGCGTAATGCTGTAATTGCTAGTCTAATTGTCGTACCAGTGAAACGATGGGAAAATCATTAATAAGAAACTATTTATTCTTATTTTAGGCATAGTTGATATTTCGACTTCCACTGTCCGAATTCGTTTGCAGAAACGTAATGTGTTCATTGTTCTTTAAGGTATTTTTTTTTTAAATTCTCCCAATGAAAATTATGAAAGTTTGATGCATTGAAATGCGAGGACATATAAAATCAACTCCAATCGGTCGATATATTTATTTTTACTGATGTTATTTCCTTTTAACGGTGCTCTAAAAGTGTTACTACATCACAAGATATATTGCTCTGTGTGTCTCATATGCGGATGTTGACCAATAATTAAGAGATAACAAAATGAGCCATTACTTCACCTGCCAATTGAGCGTTCATTAACCTATATACATATTAACTTATTTTCTTACTGTTTTTTTTAATATGCAATTTTACCTTTGGAAAGCTATTTCTTAAGAAGTGTCATTCCCTTTCAAGCAAACATTAATATAAGTGATCCGGTTGATGTGGTGGCTAGAGTGTTGGCTCCCCATCCCGTTGGACCGGGTTCAAATTCCGGCCTTGGTGGAGATTTTTCTGAAACTGTCCCATCCCTACCTGAGTGATATGTGGAGGCCTCCTTAAGAGCAACAATCCATTCATCGGATTGGACGCGCGCCTTTCGCTAAGATCACGCTTATGCTTTCGCCAGGTTTTCCTCCACCCTTCCTTTCCTATCCTTCTCTCTTGGTTCAAATTACCTCAGCTGTCGGTTGCTTCCTTCAAATAATATATAATTCCACCATGGAATGAAGTGAGAGGAATTTTTATCCACAGTTTCCAACGGATGTCTACAGATACATATTATGATGCGTGTTAAGACGTAGGTGACTTACGGTATATTTACATTTAAAAACGTTTAGCCCTTACTTCTCATTGTTTTCAATTTGTCTTTAGTATGTAAGCTCCATTTTGAAAGAAAAAGATTCTCTTTGAGTTTGGGAAATTTCCTCTTCAGTGCCGCATTTCATTTGCGGCTGAAAATAGCCTCAGAATGTCGTACTAGAATGCGATGTATCAAATTCGTAACTCTTTAATGCTAAAGGTATTTTAAAAGAAAGATTAATTAAAGAAATGATGCAAATTCCCTAAAACAAAAAAGTTGCAATAAACGATAAGACATTAAGGATTCAACCAAAATTTATTTTTATTTAATTAATCAAAATTTTTAGGTAACTGTCAACTTTATCAGCTTAGTAATCACGAAAAAACGAAGCCAAATCATTACAACATAAGGTATGTCAAGATTCTTGTCTCATCTAATTTTTAATTAATATACATATGATTAATTTTTATTTTGTATTTTATCATTGTAACAACATATTATGTTTTTATGTCTCAAATTTATGAACACATATTCATTCATAGACCTGAAGATGGTGTTGAAATATATCACAACGTTGGCAAATATTTGCATTTAAATTATTCGTGACATGCACCCAAAGACACCAATCAATGTTAAATTTTAACTGCTATTGCATATTGTGATTGCAAATGCTTTATTTTAAAGACTGCGAGATAATGGATGGATCTGCTCTCATCACCTCTCTGCGAACGTTAAAAAAAGACTAAAAAGCGCCAAAAACGGCAGATTAAATCAAGATTCCACAGGATGGAACGGGGCATCCACTAAGCAGAGTCCCCTCGGAATTTCACATAAGAGGTCATTCGTTTCCATTCGGAAGCCATGGTGATCGACCTCGACAATCGAGAAAGACCGACCTCCTCCGGAATCGAAAGGACGACGACCCAGTCATTTGAATGAGCACTTTGGAAAGCCTTGTTCAAATGAGAAAGAAAGGTTGTTTTTTTAGCGGAGCCCAATTTTCCTAATTGCTGTTCCATCCGAACTCACTCTCGATATTTCTCTCTTTTATCTTATTCATTCCTCATGCTTTAGGTTCGCTCAAAAAAAGTACTTCATGTTGACATTCAACAAATACCATTTTTCCGATACTTACGCTTATTATCCATCCTCAAGAAAACAATTTTCTCTTTATTTTGTCGAAAAAATAAGCGCAAGTTTTACGCAAAATCAATTTTATGAAGACGACTTGAGCAGAGTTTTGATTTTTATCTCGTGATTAGCAAGTGTACAGTCGTCACGAGTGCGCGCTAGGAGTATGAATCCTGAAAGAAGACGAATGGGTGTATTAGAAGAGAGAATTGGAAGCGGTATTTAATAGAGGAAGAGAGGAAGACGGAGGATAGTATACTATATTAGCAGGGTGAAAAAATGAATAAATTTCCATTTAGGCTAGGTAAACCCAGTGCCGTACCTAGATACATGCTTTGGGGGGGATGGAATATGGCCTGGGGGGCCCCCCATAGGAAACGGGGTGTCCAGGTGATTGTTTTTTAAAATGACTCATCTTAATGACTCAAATGACTTACTGCCGTGATATTAATAAATGAAGTTTAACTTAAAGCAGATGTAATTAATATATGTCAAAACTAGACAATGGCTTAGTTACGCCACTGGTTAAACCAATGTACGGAATGGTGGTTATTGTAACACGTTTATTGTGTTGTGTTGTAAAGCATTGTACGCAATTCAGCTTTTATATCCGAATTTAATAATTTGGGTTAAATTAAAAAAAAAATATTAAGGCAAATCGATAGCATCTTTATTTCTCTTGCTCTAGAAACAGCCTCCTATGCTACGACTTTATATTAAATACATCTTTAATAAGAGTAATAATATTGGCACTGACCGGTAGTGAAAGAAAGCACTTTCATGTTTCTTTACTATTATTTATTCCAGCGATAGAAGATCCCTTTTTTACGGCCCGTTCCTACGAAAGATCGGCTCTCTCTATCTCTCTCTACCTCTCCTTCATTTCGTCGGCAGCTTCGCTTGGAACGGCTCCTTGGACCTCCGTCGTGTGTTATCCTCGCTAAAACTGTCATTCCTCTTATTTGGATAGGGGAAGGGGCGGCAAGAATCCCATGCCCTGGGCGTTTGACCTAAAACCAGTCCCTCCCCGCCCTGAAATTGCTGGACCTGTACGCCCTGCGCTTGCCGCTGTTCAACTTGCCCCAAGCAGTTTCCTCGACACCTGAGACCTCTGCGAAAGCGTGGGCAAATCTCAACCTATTCTGCGTGCGAAGGAAATTTGTGATGGTGGTATCTTTTCGTACAGAGGCTGGTTTAATGTGTGCTTTATGTTTTCTTTCGTATTTCCACGTAAGAACTCGAATATTTACCCTATAAAGTTTTCATCATGCATGTTCTGCGTCTTACATTATATCTAAAATGATTTATTTTACATGATTCTTATCATTAATTTCACATTGCGGACAAAATTACAGTAGAGGACGCAGAAATAGAAGTATTTTGAAAGGAATAGAAGCTTTTTTACTAAAGAAAAAGCTTTTCTATGTGTTATTAATTACAGAACGCCCATTGACGCTTCCATCCTGGGGGTAATTGCCACCCATTCTCTGGGGTGGATATTTTTTAGAGGACCGAATTTTAAGTAAAAAATTTACCTTCAAAATCACTGTGAAACTAATGTTTTTTGAGGTATTCACGATTGCAGTGTTAGAATTTTGATATAAAATTTCAAGCCGTTCATCATGAATAGCTCAAAAATTACCCCTAAATGCAAAAAAACATAATGCATAAACATTAGTCTTACAAAACAACAAAGAACCTTTTTTTTGGGGAAATATCTTAAGTGAAGCACGAAACTAGAAGAATGGTTGGTAGAAGAGAACTTCTTTTGGAGAATGAATCGATTTATTCAACGTCAAACAACGAAAAAAAGGATCGAATTCATGAGTGTAATGACCGGAAGGTTTTCTTTTGTAGGGCTTAAATTGACCTTTTCAATGAACAATGATAAACCAGTTCACCCCCTGGAAGGACATGAAACCACCCCGAGGGAATCCCGAGGGAGGGATGTGGGATCGTCAGTCGGCTGTATGCCAGAAATATTAGTTGAAGCATTCCCCAACTAAGTGAGGAATTTCAAGTCTATCGGATCTATTTCAATGAATTCGGAGGATACTGATGATTTTCGGCTTCAATGACTGACCTAATTACATTTCGAGGGAAAGTCATTCACAATCTGACGGTTGGTGTTGATTTTTGCACCCCGCTTTCTTTACATCCCTCGCTGGTTTACGGCATAGGTATTAATTAGTATAGATGGCGATGATGAGGGCGGCCGTTAAAAGTATCATTAGTCTATCGTGGACTGCCTTCCATTTACGCACGTATATTCCGTCCCATCGTCTTAACCACCACTTTCGTCTGATGATACCCACTTGATCCCTTCTCCTTTTGACCTTCCTTCCTTCCTTGCTAACCACCTACCTCCCAGGGGCGACTGCCGTTTGCTGTTCTCATAGGCGTCATTATTGCCCGACCCACCGCCGCTACAACTCCTTTAATCTCTCTCCGCATCGCCTTCGCCACCCTCGCGCCATCTGACGCCATCTTTCCCGCTCATTTAACCTCCTCTCTTACTCCCTTTTGAATTTCTCATCCATTTGACTTTGCCGCCATTTTTGGAATCCCTTCGCCATTTTCCAGTATCTCTCTCTCTCTCTCTCTCTCTCTCTCTCTGTTCCTCGCCCTACCACGAAAAAATGGGCGACTAGAATAGTGGGTATGGGTGAGGAGCATGGGTCGAGTTTTGGGGGGTACAGAGGGGTGCCTGGCCTCTTTACTTAAATGGTAATTTGTGCGATAGAAGTACGAAGCCTTTAAATTCAAGCACAATGAAAACATAAATATCAAAGGATTAAATAAATATTAGCATTGGATAATACTTGAAATGTTTTTTTCATAAACTTATTTAAACAGATTTTCCAAGGGCGCATATGGGCTACGGAACACACCCCGTTTCAGTCAGTCAGTGGAGTCAACTCCCGCCAGGATTGCTAGCCCTCCAATATAAAACTCCGTCCATGGTGAGGAGTCTATCTATTTTTCCAAGAGTCTTTGCGAAAATAGAAATAAGAGACGATAGCGTAAGAGAAAGAATTTCGGACGCATATTTTTCTTTTGAGCAACAAGGTGTAAACGTCTTCACTTGCCATGGTTTTCCAGAGGCATGTCCTCACTGGCCTCAGTTATGTTTCAATATCATTAAACATAAACAGTCATTAACCTTCGATTGGATTGACTCAGCACTCCGCTCAACTTTCCCTTCGGCCTACCTTTCAATGCATTCAAAATTCTTCTGCTCTCCATCCTTCCTCACCTGCTGCACGTATCTCTCTCGTAGACTACCTCTGCCGGTCTCGCAGCGGTAATTTTCATTAATCCATTTTGTGTCGTGATTTGGCCTATCTTCTTCATGTCCTTGTCAAGGTGCCCTTCAAGTCCTTCGATCGTTGTCAATTTGGCCAGTCTTCTGCGACACCACATTCCGAAAGTCAGACAAACAGACAGAATCTCCACTTCCGTCAGCGTCCATACTTTACTGCCATAAAGAAGCATGCTCTTAATGTAAGTCTAAGTAAAGGCTCGATCCCTTTAATAATAAGCACGAAAAACAACTTTTATCATCAATTTTCATATTTACACTATAGACCTGTTTATGAGTAAATGGTAAATGCAAAAAAGTTAAAATGTTTGCTAATTTTGCACAACATAGAGGCTGGTCTTTTCATTGCTCCTTCTACTCGTACGTTGTCCTCATGCGAGACTTTTTCGTTTCAGCGGCGTACGAAATATTTCTACCGCGTAAAGTGTAGGATGTATCCTCCACAGTTAAATGAAAACGTACTTCATTGGAACACCTTCACCGGCATAACACTCCCTTGTCATTTTCTGGAGGAAAAACCTTGTTTCCTCTAAAAAAAATGACACGGAAGTCTTGACACCGGTCGAGGCGTGCCAAATAATGTCTGCGGAATGGAAAAAGCTATCAAAATGTTTAATTTAGCATGAGAAAATTCTACACAGTCAGCTTTCTTAAATTTGGAGATAAATTCATATTCCTCGCTCCCAACGAAATATGAAGATAACATTTTCTGAATATTTACAAGTATTTAACGTTTAAGGGAGTTTTTGTTCAAAATTGGAATTTGTATGGATTTTGAAGTCAAATTTAGCTCCGAAATAATATTTGGTATTTTAATTATCGTGATACCATAAATAAAAAATGATATGATTATTGTCCTGAGGAGTTCCCAAATTCTAGTTTATTAAAAGCTAAACCAGAGACTGCAAAATCGGACTTTTCAGAGTGATAAACATATATTTTGAATAAATTATTACAATTAAGCACATATTTTGAGTAAAAGATAGTTTCAGGTAGTGTTTACTGTCAGTAAAAAAAGTGCCGGGAAAACTTCGAAACATGGCTGCGGCGATTAATAGAGAAGATTGGATGGAAAGATAAGATTACGAATGAAGCACTGTTGGAGAAGAAATGAGTACACTGATGGAAATTATAAAGAGAAAGACAAAATGGATAGGGCATATTCTAAGGAGTGACTGCGTACAGAAGTAATTAATAGAATGGAAGAGAGGAAGAGATGAAGAGGGAGGCCCCGAATAGATTGCAGTAGACAAAAGACCTCCGTTGAAACCCGTCAACGAACAGAATTACCAATGATGATTATGATTACTTTCAGCATGAAAATAAGAATACATCGATACATGTAAGTGAGCGTGACAAATTTCTTGTGCATCACATTTAAAACCTAAAACATAGAGCTGATTTTTGAGGCATTTGCTTCTGTCTGTTGATTCAATTTACTATTAATAACTTCATCATCATAAGTCAACAATCCTAAGATTTGTTTGACGCAGCTCTCCATTCCTTTCTCCTATCCCTTAACCTTTTCATAGCGACGTATTTATTCTCTTTTACATCCTTCATAATTTGTGCTATGTAACTCATTCGTGACCGTCCCTTGCCCTTCAACGATTGTCTTCATCAGGCCATTGTGCCTCAAAATGTGGCCAACTAAGTTGCCCCGTTTTCTGCTTCAGATTTTTAGGAGGCTCCACTTTTCTCACACTCTTTCTTAGAATTTCCTCGTTGCTTCCATTCAGTCGATCCATTTTATCTTCATCATTTTTCGGTAGCACCACATTTCAAATTCTTCTAGTCTTGACTTCTCTGCTGCTGTCAACGTCCAAGCCTCGCTTCCATAGAGAAACATACTCCATATGATCCACTGTTTCCTTACTTCTATGCTTGTATTATCAGTTGTAAGAAGATTCTTCTTTTTTCAGAAACCCCTCCTCGCCTGCGCTATTCTAAAACTTAAGTATCCAAAGTAACATCTGATGAATTGTTTCCTTACTTTTATACTTGCACTATCGGCTGTAAGAAGATTCTTATTTTTGCAGAAACCCCTCTTCACCTGCGCTATTCTAAAATTTAAGTATCCAAAGTGACGTGATTAAAATTAGAATTTAGATGGGGCCTACCTTATCTCATTAAGCTTCCGCGCACTCCCTGCTTGTGCGATTCGCCTCTGTCTCTCTCACCACATAATCCCCTTTCCATTCCCTCTTCTTTCCTCCACCTATTTCTCTCCTCCCTCTGCATTCCATCGCGAAGATTTTCTCGCTCGCTTAGCACTACCACGGGAGGCGGATGCAAAGGGATGCTGGGATGACTGCAGGGGAGGGGGGGTGCGGAGGGGTTTGGGAGCAATTCTTCGCCTTTTGTCTCCGTCCTTTCTCTGCGCCCGCCATTTCCTTCCAATTTTCCTTTCCGGCTTGTGTATGCGAGAGAGAAGGAGGGGTTGGATGAGGTCGCTTCGCTCTAAGGAGAGAAAGGGCAAGGCCTCTGAACGGTCTCTTTGCGACTTCTTGATCTCCCCGCGTCTCAGAATTGAGCGGTTTTAAAGGGATGCGTTATGATCTAGGGCTATTGCAGAATGGTGATGACAACGAAATCCGTTTTACTTTATGTTTATGCTTTAAATGACTGTACAAAAAGGGGACCGCGATATTGTAAGAAAAATAAACTTGCCAAAATGAATATTAAGCATTGGTTGTATAAGCATTGGCACTAGAATCATTATCACAATCACAATCCTTTGATTCGTTTGACGCAACTAAATTCTCTGTCAGCTAGCCTTTTCACATCTACGTATTTCTTCTCTTTCACATCCTTGTTTACATTTTCCATATATTTTATTCGAGGCCTTCCTTTTCCGTTTTTGCTATCGGCTTGTCCCTCGACGATTGTCTTCATCAGGCCATCATGTCTGAAGACACGTTCGATTAGGTTGTTTTGCCTTTTTATTAAGGTTCTTTTACGAGAAATTCCTCATTACTAACTCGTTCGATCTATTTAATCCTCATCATTCTTCTGTAGCACCACATTTCGAAGACCTTTTATTTACCCGCTGCTGTCATTGTCCATGCTTCGATTTCGTAGAGAAGTGCACTCCAAATGTATGTTCTGATATTATTTTCACTACTTCTCTACATAATTTTCCTGATGTAAGTAGGCATTTACTTTGGCAGAATGCTTTCCTAGCCAGGGATATTCTACCGGTAATTTCTTTCTTGCTTCTCCCATTCCTAGATATCCCTCCTCCGATTTTTGTCCCTCTATTGTTAATGGTTATTTTCACTTCCTCTAGTGTTCTGCATACTGATATATTTGTTTTCTTTGTGCTTATTGTCATCTGATATCTACCCATTATCCTAATCATATTTCCAGAATGATCTTATGCGCGAAAAAAATATTTGCGTGAAAAGGGGGCATCTTAATCAGGAAAAAATATTGTTGAGGTAGCAGAAGTGTAGATTTCATTAAAAAGTAGGATAACAAGCTGAATAAGGAGAAAAAATAACGACAAATTGATGAGCGGCTTAGTTTTTGAGAAATGAGGTAGAATGGATGAGAAATTTCGTGGCCGTATCGCTTAGAGAAGATAAGGGTAATGCATCAGAATGGCCGTGGTCTTTTGCAACGCCTTGCTCTTTTTGAATCTCGGAATTGAGATATTTATGGAGTAAAGCAAGTTGCTTTAAGGCTAATCCAGCATGATGGTGAAAGGGAACTTCGAGTTTTCCTGTATTTAGTTTTGATGGCAGTAAATTGACCCCGAGAACAAGAGATGTAATGCCTTTGCCTAAACGAGTGTGTTTATCCATTGAAGACTGAGTTTACTAACAAAAGATCTTTTAAAAATATCGTTACCAGACATTTTCTATGAGGAAATTAGGAGAAAATAACGCTTGAGGCAGTGGAACTTGAGATTTCTAACTGATGTATAAAGGAAAAGATAATGAGGAAGGTTGATGTAAATAGTGTCAGAATTAGGAGATGAATGGAAATTGATGTGCCTAAAACATTTCCATAAGCACAATTGAAATGAATTAACCTGTAGTGATATGTGGTCAATTTACATGTATCCAAACTGCTCAGAAGAATCCTTAGTAAAGGCATTTGCACAATTTTAGCAAAGAATATATACCTAAATGAACCATGTAATATTTGATCCTTTCAAAATCCCCTGCAGAAAACTCAATAGATGCTCGGGCATCAGGTTTTTACGTCTTCATGCTAGAGTATCACTGCCTGCAATTGACTTTCGCAACACACTTGTGTGAATGGACAAGTACTTTCTTGCCAAAGAGCTTCGGGAAGTTTTATTAACAATTTTTTATGGATCTTAAATCTTCATGGAATTTAAGTGGACGAATTGAACGAACTATGGAACAGAGCCTTAGCTTTGCGGACCAAAATGTTTTTTTTTTCTTTTTCTTACTTCGTTTACGAAACCATAGCAACTTTTTTTTGCAAGTACAAAAAGGCTAAAAAGGCACCCTCTTGTTACGTCAAACACCGGGGAAAACCGGCATTGTCCGCTAAAACCTTAAAGTTGCATTTATTCCATGTAAATTTTAACAATTTTTATGTATTCCCTCGGCGTTTGAGTGAAAAAAGTAAGGTCGGGTATGTAAGTGTCAATTAAGAAAGTATGAGCGATACAGCGATCCACTCTGATTACGCCGTTGCGTTGGATCGGGAGACGGTCGGCCGCCGCGGCTGACGAAAAGGCATTCGGCACCCACGTCGACTACTGTAGTAGTTGACTGCAACGTAAACAACGAACTGAATTTCCCTGGCCAAGGCATTAGAACGACTTATCGAACTAAAAATACGATATTGTTCCCTAAGTTTTATGATAATGCTTCCTGTCGGCAGATTTGTGGACATACTGGCCTCGACAGCTCTGTAACAGAAAGTACATACTCGACTCCACCTTCGCAATGCTACTCGAAGCACTCGAGGCGGGCTCCAACCACTCGACTCAACTCGAATTTTCAAATACTCGCACATCCCTAATTAAGTGATAGATTAGGTTGTTCACATACGAAAACACTTGAGGTTTTTTTCTAGTACCTTTTCATTGTTCGCAATGAAATAGAAAAATTATGGTAATGACTAATTACCAAAATTTTCATTTCATTCAAAGGTGGAATTTACATTTTATGTCGATACAACTTTGATGTGAGTTTAAAAGAAGCATCAATATTTTAGGAGATAACATTGGAATTGTTCAGAGAGTTGCAATACGCTTTTTTAAATCACTTCCATTTGATGTTGAGGTTAATGTCGCTCTCGTGGGGACGACCGATGGTCAGTCCCGCTAATGAGGGTTCAACCTCGACTCCGAGCCTAATCCGACCCTTTTCCGAGGGTCCGAGCTCGCGAGGGAAGGACCCAAAACACCGGGAGGGCCCCCACCCATCTGGGCCACGTCTTCTTGATCACTCCAGAAATACGGGCGTTTTTTGATCGTCCTTCTACGATGATTTTTAAGAATTTTATCCAATTTGCGATAAAAGTCCCCTTCTGACTTGGCAACGCTGCAGCCATCAACTGTGGGCTGGGTAGTGACGGTCCTCTCGGACCCAAAGCGCTTGACGCCCGAGAAAGACAAACCCTGTTCTGACCTGGGAATAAAGGGTTCAGGAATGCATTCACGAATTTTCAAGGAATAACACTTGTAGAGCAGTTACGGGATAACCCAAGAGCATTTTGGTCTTATGTTAAGTAAGTTCACGGTAAAAGATCTACCGTGTGTTCGCTAAGAAACGATAATGGAGATGTGTTGAAAAATAGTTCGGATACAGCGAAATTATTAAGTTACTACTTGAAGAGCATGTTCACCGACCCTTATGAGAACTCATCCAAGACACTTGACAATCTCTGCGTCTCGAAAGATACCTCCTCTCGACATTCGTGCGCACGGAATGGAAAAGTTATTGAAATCCAAATACGAGGGCGTCTTTTTCAACCTCAAGGTGGGCACTGCGCATCTAGGGCAATCGCGTGCCCTCCGTACCAAACGCTCAAGTCACGAGCCACAAGCTGAACGTAAGTTGTCAGTTTAAGGCTAGTAGCAATTGCACTAACTACACTGCCTCAATTGATTCTCCAGACAAGATTGCACTACGGAGATACAGACAGAAAACTCACCCAATGGCTTAAGAATTGACATGTCTTGACTTTACTGCCAATGAAAGAAATTTATTTTAATGACTAGATTGTGAAACAATGTGAAATATTACGTCCATTCCTATTCAAAACAAAAGAAGAGACAAACTGACTTCTGGAAGTGTTCTGATCCATGATAACGCCCGTCATCTCATGTCAGTGCTGATGCAGTGCAGCCCAACAGCTGCTTGAGCAATTTCAATGGGGCATTTTTGGTCACCAGCCGTCTCCCATTTTTACGCTGACACGAAGAAGTTGCTAGGATGAAAGCGTTTTCAAACGGGCGATGAGCTTCAAGGCTAAGACAAAATTCGTAGTAAGTCATTGGCGGCAACATCCTATGAAAAAGTATTGTAAAGCTTGTCCTCAGGCTCGACCAATTCCTCAATCGCCGAGGCGATTATTTCGAAAGGACACCACAACTGTACTCAAGATTTAGAAATGGAGTAATTTTTAATCAATCGTTTCGTCTTCTGTTCATGGCCCATCGGAGCTTGAAAAATAGTCCCTCATAAAAACCTCTATGCACATGCAACCCCTTCTCGCGTGTATAAAGAAGTAGCCACAGAAATTGCCCTCTATTTGCATTCAATATTCATTCAATCCAACAAGCACCATGAAGTACCTAACGACTGGAAATTGCCGTTAGAAAAGACTGCTCTTGAATTTATCTAAAAGGTTTAGTCTATTTTTCAACCTATGGCCTAACAGATATTCCCATCCGAGTTTAACTAAGAGGTCAGTTACACTAACAAGACTATCGTAACTACCTTTCACATACCTGGCTGCTCTTCTTTGCACGCGTTCTAATTCTGTCATTAAGCCTTTTTCATGAGGGTCACAAACACTGGCAGCGTATTCTAAATGGGGTCTAACGAGGGAAAAGTAGCTAATTTCTCTCACTTTGTCGTCGCAATTTCCTAAAAATTTTTAACAAAACCCATTTTACGATTAGCTTGACCGGTTATTTCCCGAATATGTTTATTCCACGATAGATCATTATTGCGTCTAACTCCTAGGTATTTCACGGATTCAACTGCCTTTAATTGGGTGCCCCGAATGATATAGCCATGTTGTCGGGAGTTATTCTTCTTCCAGAAACTCATTACTACGCATTTTTTCAAATTTAATTCTAACTACCATGCATCGCACCACGCTTGGATATCAGCAGAATGGAGTACAAACTAAAGGAATGATACACGGCGTTATCGAGGCATTTTTCTGTCACCCATATGCATTTTGTTTTAATTTCTTGATGTTGGTAGAGCTTCTAAGTCGAACTAAGAGACAGTTCCATATTCGGGAGTCGATTACTGAGAACGATTTATTCATATGAAGCGTGCGATGTTGTGGGATATGGAGATCAATGGTATGTTTTCGGGTGGGTATGTTGTGTACTTAAGTTTTTCTTACAAATTACTCATACAGGTAAGGCGGTTAACCGGTCGGAATATATTTCTACTTGTCAATAACTCTTTTCGAAATCATGCACAATGTACATGAAGGACAGTAAAACGAGAACAGGAGGAGGAGTAGCTCAAATAGGAGGAGGCGAGGGCCAACTTGTATGAATAACAAGTAGAGCCAAAAATCTTGCAGATAGTGCATTGGAAGGTGTTAGGAGCTCAATTGAGTGCTCAGCTAATTGTAAGGGATTCTATTTATGCGAATATTATAAACCACCATATTCAATCCTTAATTCAGTTTTAGAGTTAAATAGTTAGATAAGGCGTTTAAATTCGCAGATACATTTAACATTGTCATAATTGGCGGCTATTTCAATATTCCATCTATCGATTGGGAGAAACATTGCCTTGAAAATGTAGGTAAAGACGAGGACCTATGAGAAACTTATCATACATCAAACATATCCGATATAAAACCTGCGTCGAGAAGAAGGGTCCATTTATTTCGTAAGGCGGATTTTGAAGGGTTAAAGCAGCACTTTTCGAACTCATTCACTGTTTTCAAAAACGCCACTCTCAACCTAGGGGTAGACGAAGCATGGAACAACTTTATTAATATTATACAAGAGGCCGTGGATAATACAATACCGAGTAAGTTAAAATGTTTGAAAGCTAAACCGAAATGATACAATGCTTATGTCCATGAAGGTCTCGATAAAGACAAAGACTCTCCATAAAAACAAAGACCAATCGCTAAAATGAAAAAGCTAAATACCGGTATTACTGGTGATGAAATACAAGAAATAGGTGAAATTTAAAAAATCGAAAAAAGAGACAAAGATATACTTTGGGAGGCACTGAGTGAATTCAAAATAAACTAATTGGTCGAATATTTAGACGACATTTCTAAGGCTTTATGGTCATACGTAAGAGAGGTACAGAAAAATGGCTCCACAGTCTGTTTCTTATAAACGAAGGAGGCGATAGAGTGACGAACAATCGAGATTCGCCTAATTTCTTAAATTACTTTTTTCATAGTGTCCTCACTAATTTCACGACAAATATATCAACACCTTTACCTCGACTTACTATACTTCCATTCCTTTCAAAATATTGGAACACATTATTTTCCATTTGATAATGGGTCATCTAAACATCAAATATCTGTTATTAAAAGAAAATCACGTATTTGGAATAGGGAGGTCTTGTGAAACTAACCCCATTCTCTACGGGAGCGTAGATCGAAGTGTATGCATAATTTTATTAGTAAATTTGGAGAAAATGTTTTCTCAGACGACGTGTAAAAACTGTTACGTTTACCGACGTACTATGACGTGATCACGAGAAGAAACTAAAAGAAATAGACTGCAAAGTAGAGAGATTTGGAACGCCATTCTTCCTTCGTACTAGTAAGGATAGCAACGGTGTTTCAATCAACAGAATTATTGGCGTCACTCGCTTGGACGACTCACTGCATGTTTTTTTTTCTTTTTAGTTAAAACTTGCATGGATTCGCCATAGGAATTACTAACCATTGGCAAGTTATGTCTTTACATGAATGTGTAGAATATTTATATGAAATTGCGACGTGAAATGCGGCGGACATCTTGCATGCTGCATGTTGAAGATTGGTCACCCCCTGCCAAACACCCTAGAGGTGGCTCGCATGGTATTTCCAATTCCCAGGTCAGAACAGGGTTTGTCATTCTCGGGCGTCAAGCGCTTTGGGTCCGAGAGGACCGTCACTACCTAGCCCACAGTTGATGGCTGCAGCGTTGCCAAGTCAGAAGGGGACTTTTATCGCAAATTGGATAAAATTCTTAAAAATCATCGTAGAAGGACGATCAAAAAACGCCCGTATTTCTGGAGTGATCAAGAAGACGACAAAGCCAATACATTGTTGATAGCACTAAAAGAATTGTAAAATGTAAAATGTACTACACGTGGCCCAGATGGGTGGGGGCCCTCCCGGTGTTTTGGGTCCTTCCCTCGCGAGCTCGGACCCTCGGAAAAGGGTCGGATTAGGCTCGGAGTCGAGGTTGAACCCTCATTAGCGGGACTGACCATCGGTCGTCCCCACGAGAGCGACATTAACCGATGTTGATAATTATTATTTTAACTGTACGGTAAAAAAATACTGATTTTGGTATAATTTAGCAAATCAGAAAAGAAAATTCTATCAGAATGTTTCTTTAATCTCCAATTATTTGCATTTTAGTAATCCATCAACGATATATGTCCTTGGAAATCGTCTGATTATGTGATTAACATTGAAACACTCGAGACGTATCTTGATAAATGAGAATTGAGGTAGTATTTTTCGCGGAATTCCTATACGCATTCAAAATAGGGGACTACTTTTGAGGAGATTCACTTTAAACTGCATCGCCTGTATATTTCGGGGAGAGGGGTGTGTTGAGATCCTTAACTACTTCCTGGTCATAGCAGCAATGTATATTTAAGTTCATATGCACAAAACCAAAGTGTCCATTGCCTCTCTGTATATTATCACTTTGATTTGTTGAGATGAATAGACCAGCTTTGGATACCATCGTCCTTCATAAATGAGATCCATTTCAACTCACCCTTATAATTTATTGCGGTACGCTGTGTCCAGGGCAAGGATTGTCGGAATGTCGAGGAAAGCTTTTGTTGAATGAAGCTGATGTGATGGCCTTCCTTCAGAAGCTGCGCCGTTCCATATCTTCGGGACTCCTTGCTCTTAGACCACCATCTCTCCGGCCGTAACCGGGACCCGCTGTGGCATTCAGAATCGTGAAAAGTCTCGTGGGAATTTCAAGATGACGTGGCCTTTAGGGAAATCTTTAAGTGCCTCCATTCAGAGTAAATACTGAGTGGCTGCTGCGAGGCTTATATCTTATGCATTCTCTTCGTGTAGCGGCGATCCGTATTTTTATCGGTTCTACGCCGCGTTCGTTCCATTGTTGCGTGTGTCAACAGTTTTATCTCCTTGGAGAAACTCGAGTTTTTTTACGCCGTAGATGGCGGAATTATCGCCTTTTCTAGTAGTGAATGGGGCACTTCTGCCGTAGAATTGTTCGAAAAAGACTTTTTCAACCGCTTAAACACGAGGGCGTTGGGACTACTGAATGGAATGGAGTGAAATAGAGGGAGCGTGGAAGGAATTTTGCTGAAGAAAGAGAATAAGGAAGTAGATGAAGAGATGAGAAGCGAGATGGGTTTGATAAGAGGTCATAGGCTGTCCCGGCGAACAATACCAATTTTTAAAATCCAGGCGATTCATTGGCCTCTGAATGGATTAATGAGAGTTGTGGACGATTATGGTCTCTTGATTCCTGGAGTGTGTATACCACTACCGTTGCCGTATGGTTACATCAGTGACCCCGCGAGGGGGGCATGTTTTGGGGGATAAAATCCTCCACCCAGAGCTCAGAGAAATTTTGAAGTTTAAACCATTTCACTTGATTGGATTAATATTACTTATAGAATAATGAAAATATTAATAAAATATTCCTCAAATGGCCGTAAAACTCACCGTTTTGAATCATTTATCTGAAAAATTTGCTAAACCTGGACCTCCCGCTTACCCTGGCGGGTATTTCACACCCTCAGACACCTCAGTGTTTTGCGCCTGAAACCTCCCCTAGCCTTAATTCCTAGCTGCGCCCCTGGGCTACATCGTACCATTATGAGCATATGAGGCTTTTGAAGAATACCCGCACTCTATTTTAACGTGAAATTGTCATAAATGGGTTGCTGAAGTATGCAATCACTTAATCCACTTATTAGTTTATTTAGTTTATTTTTTAAGCCGGTCGAAATAAGCCCACTGACGGAAAGAGACGGGTGTGAGACATAGATTGAATATTGGCGCTTACTGTATGCAGATTACACAACGTTCATGAAAGTAAAAAGGAATTGGCATTGTAAATATTATTTTAACTGTCGTTAATCCAGAAATAAGCTTGCCCTAAAGACTCATTCATTCTATCTAGGTCACTCGTACTAATTGAACAATATTAGATTCTGAACCCATTACCGCCCCCGTATACCTACATGGCTACGGACAGAAATAGAAAATGAAATTTATTATTCCAGGATAAGTGCGCCCCTTAGGAAAATACACGATTAAAATATAATAGTGTCAATAATATTACAAACAATATGTAGATTTACATTAAACATTGATATCACAGAATGCGACTTAATATGCGACAAAATAGTACAAAAAATACATAAATTTATATATTATTGGCAATAAAAACGTATGAATACTCATAAATACATCTGATTTTGTTAAATTTAGCACGATATTCAGTTAATTTACAATATTCAATTCACATGTAGCAATATTTCATGTAGTATTTCTTTTTGAATGTACTCGCATTTTTAGATTTTTTTGCATCGTAAATCATTATGGCTACGGATAGCTATGTACGGATCATTTTGAAGGAACTATTCGATGCAATGCCAAAATATTTCACTGGATCACTATAAAGACGACCATGGGAGCAACGTACCTAAATATATATTCGCAATAGAAAGCAGAAAGATTTCTGGGCGGAAATGTGTTAATCTCCTTGCGACTAATGCTTTCCTTACGCTGGAGAGACATCACGCACGATGGAATCCAGAGTTAAGAAAGCATGAAAGACTTTTAAACCTGAAAAATCGTCCTTGGTGGAGCTTTGCACACTCGATCAACTCGATCGGCGCCAAAAATCCTGTATCTATCATTTGAATTCTGGGGTTGGCTAATGGCTGAGGAAATGAAAATAGTTCTGGAGTAAAAGCTTAAACTGGGCTCTGGGCTGCACATCAGAAAATGTGGAGATCGTTAACCTCTGTGCAATGAAATGAAACGGTCATGGAGACAATTGAAATGCCATCCGCCCGGTTAGAGCCGCTCGAGAAGCCGCCACCGCGGCTAAAAATGAATTTTGTCAAATGTTTTAAGTCCTGATTTTTTTCGTATCATGAATAAAAATGTATAATTTTTCGAAGCCTGCCGTTCACATGGCAGACTTTGAAATATTACACATATCGCAATGCGCGGCTTTAGCGGAGGTTTGAGGCTCTCAACCGGTTGTGGCTTCTTGGAAGTCCTTTCTCCCTCGCGTTGCCATCCTTTGTAGCCACGAGGACGTAACGCCTAGTAGCATTAGCATTGCTACCATTTCCGCGAGGAAATTCAGGAACTTTGATAGCATCGTGGTCTGTGCAATGCCCCAGAAACCTAACGGTTCGACTCAAGGTCCAAAAGAATTTTTTTCATGGCGATTCATGCTTAGGAAGAAAAATGTTTAATTCAAAGTAAAATTAATGAATTTGCACTTTTTGTCGATTTATTTTCGAATACTTAATACAGATTAACGGACATTTGGGACATCACCGCCACGGACCTAATTTTTTTTTCACGCCTGAAAACGAGATTTAAATTTCAACTCATGTTAGCTATTTAATTTTCTTTTATATGTTAAGTATTTCAGAGTTTTTACTATAATTACACTTCTTTATATTGTCTTTCAGTCCTATGGATAGATTTAAAAAATCAATTGCGTAAATTTTTTATGAATTTGAGTGGAACTTTTTTGACTCTCGGCTTTCTTTTTTACGAGGCGCAGACGTCACCACTGCCGAAAGTTTCTCACTCTTGCTTCTATTATTATTCCAAACTGATGAAAATGCGTCATAAGCCGTTCTTAGGTAAGTAATGAAGCTTAAAGTAAATAAGTTGATGATGATGCCGGAAAACTGACCGATTCAAGCGATCGTTTCCCGCGATGACTCCAGGGGTGAGAAGTTCCATCCACTTTGACATCGCCCCGAACGTCCCTCTTTCCGTCGCTGAAACAAAAGCTGGCACCGTCTCTCAGCGAATCAGAACGTACACTGTTAACAGCGATTGTAGGGCCACACTCGGCTTTAAATGGAATCATACCTGTAAATACGGAAAGTAATGGGATAAGCGATGTAAAATGGTGCGGTGGGTGTGACCGTGTGAATAATAATATATTATGGGTCGAGCAATTGGTCGCTGAAAATCTACCGCTGGAGCTATCGTTATGAATTGCGGCAAAAATGATCGTGTGATTCAAGGAGACAAATATAACCGGAATGGACTAAACACAGCAATTGGTCTCAAAACCTATAGGTGACGGCGTAGGATAAAGTCGTCGAAACGTTTCTTGACAGGAAATTGACCAATAAGTTCCGTATTGCGTCACTGGACATATTCTTCAATATAATCGCTGCCTTTCTCTGAAAGTCATTCCTAAGTACGTGAATATCACCCTTCTTGATTCCCCCTCCTACACTTCCCACTCATTCACCCAACCCTCCACCCACCCCATCCACAGCGGCGCCTAACCCAGCCCCAAACCCAACCCCTACCAACCGCCATCAGTTTTATTTTTTCTTTCGGGGTAAACTGTAGGAATAGATAATGTTTAAACATTTTCGTTATTTTACAACAAAATATGCGTAGCATATATATAAATGTTGTAGACGTAGCAGGTTTCCCTAGTTCAAGAGTAGAGTTGACAGAACATGTAAGTTGACAGAACGGCTAATTTTATGGTGCGCGGAGTCATTTATTGCACTCGTGAGTCTACATGTTTGAATTAAAAAAAAATCAGAATTGAAAATAAAATTTCCTTTAAAATGACGAATTATTAATTACTATGGCATGCACTGAAGTCCAGATATAAATTTGCAAAGTGCAGCGGCACATCATTTTGACGCCGACAGTAGTGCACATGCATATTATGTTTTTCTTTAAATTCGCGGGCACTGTCGAATTTTGAGTTCCGCACGCCGCCGAACACTAGAGAGGGTATAAGATGGACAGACGTGAGAGTGAAAAGGGGAGACGGAATAGAAAAGGTGACAAGTGTACTGAAGGGACAACGCAGTGGGAAGAAAGTGGCAGCAGAGGAGAGGGAAGGAGACCAGAGGAGGAGGAATCGCCACCACGGAGCTGATGTCACCCGGCTGTGTTCACCCCTTGCGCTGCAATGACGAGTCTAGCCCGTCATGAACTTTCGACACCAAACCGCGCAATGACGAGTGTATCTCGTCATCGGATTTTCATAAGTTTAGCACTATTTAGAGGAACAATATAATTATTTTAAAAGCTTAAAAATGTTAAAACATTCATAGCATACATAAATAATTCATATTCAATGAAACGTGATGCATTGGAAGGATAAAAGTGATTTTATTCGAGTAGCGATAGCTGTGTTCTCCAAGTTTAATTATCACGTTTTATTACACGGTTCTACGTTGATTACAAATTACAAAATATCATTTCATTACATACCATTTAAAAGAGAACCACAAAAAAATAAATAGAGAATAACAGCACGATATTCAGAAAATTAATAGAAGTGGAAGGGGTTAAGTACTGTCCTCTTCTGTTCCCCCCGAAGTGAAGTTCCCCATCCCAGTCAATGTGTTATAGGCGTGTGTGTACTATTGGGTGTGGTTTTTATACTTTTCTCTGCCCTAGACGGTAGAGGGCGATTCATTCATTTAATTTTTTTTCAAGGCAAGTTTCTTTTTTGTTTTGTCCAGCCCAAATGCCTGATCCTGTTGATCCCATAAATTGTTTTTCGATAATTTAAGGAGGCTATCCGTCTCTTATTAATCGTTGTCGCATGCGTATATCCCTCGCGGACGATGCCCAACACCTACCGGAGATTTTTAATTTGGTTAATATTTCCTTTTTTTTAAATAATAACCACTGCTTGGGGCGAAGTTGGTGTGGGATGGAGAGGGCCCTTTGTACGGCAGGTTACAATATATATATGTCAATTTACCTGTAGTTCTTCTCCTTGATAATTTTACGCTGTAACGAGACCATAGTCGGTGTCAGTAAATTACCATATGGAAATAGCAAAGTTATTATTCCTTCTATTCCTACGTCGAAGTTTTTGCCTTTAATAACCTGACCCGGTCGCGAACCCGAGAAGATTTCACACAATAAAGGAAAACATCTCACTGACGAGATTCGTGATGAGATAGAGTTTGGCGGAAGGGCGTTCGTCATTTTTTTCTTCCTCCTCGAGGAATGCACGGAATGTTTGGAAGGAAGGACGATGGGGAATATTCCGAAGGGGCGTAGCCCATTCCCCCTCATGGAAGAAACAGCCTCAAGACATTCCGACATTCATCTTTTTGCAGGAGTTGGGGCAGGATGCGGAGAGTAGGATGGAAGGCTGGCTGGGGTGATGATGAAGGGCATTTTTCAGCTTTTTATTTTATGGACGTTCAGTTTTTTTTCCGCGAGTCGGAATTTTTTCCAGCGATCTCTATTTTCCACGTGGGCGTTTTTTTTTTAATTCCAACCCTCTTTATGCATTATTTTTAACATTCCGATATCTCTTTTGTTCCATATATATCTCACTCTCTTCTCCTACGGTCGTGATTGCTCCTACGATCATGAACCTACCGCCACTTACCGCATAACAAAGATAGGCATCCTGTGTATGCGAAGATACCTATACAGTGTGCAGATATCTTCGCTTTCATATGACTCAGTATGAGTAATTATTATGGGCGTTTACGCTATTTTTTCATTATGTAGATTAATCTTGAATATCAGTTAGGTGAAGCAAAATGAAATACCACCCTAAATGTACTATTAATAGCTACTGTTGTAATGGAACACGTATGGATCAAGATCAGGTGGACCCCGGCTGTTAAAGAATGAAATTCCGTTTTTGTTTTTAAATTTACCCAATGATTTGATGCACTTTAGAGTTTACTGCTGCGTGGGATGAACTTTTATTGCTCAACGTTTCGTTTATTTTAGGATGTTAACATCGTCAGGATATTCTATGAGATTTATCCGTTGGAAAACCGAAATTTGCATCTTGCGCTTTCTCATCTATCCATCGAAGCTTCGGATTATTCATTGAAGCTAATAATATTCATCTACATCTACATAATACCCCGCAAGCCGCCTAAAAGGCGTGTGGCAGGGGGTGTTAGGATACCAGCCGTTTACACATAAAATCTCTAACAAAGCTATAACGAAGTTAAGACTAGCATTTATTTAAGTCCTTTATGGTTCGAGGGAAAACGAATTCCCATATCTATCCATTCGGCAAAACATCTCTCTTAATTTATCGCTTCTATCGGACCTGGAAATATAATGCGGCTCTAATTTTATCTCCGTGTCACTCTTAAAGATATACATTCCCAATTGTTCCAGCAATCTACGCCTAATCCAGCCTTACGCGCAGCCTCCGAGTCTCCAGCGGTTCCCAGCCTAATTCGCTCAACATCTGCGTAACGCTGTCTGTACGCCCGTAGCAGTTTCTGACGAAACGCGCTGCCTTCCTTTGTATTTTATTCAGTTCGCGTTTCTGCACCGGATCTCATACGCTCGCTGCATATTCAAGATGCGGTCGGACGAGTGCGAAATAGCACCTTTCTTTTACTTACTCATCCGAAAATTTTCCCACAATACGCTTGACGAATCCTAGTTTCTTCAGGGCTATGCCGCAAATATTCCTATATTCATAGATAATTACCTGCCATATTCTGTGCTCGTGGATATATCTTCTCAAAGGGATATAGCTACCTTATATTTAGGTAAAAACACCAAGAATGAAGTTCACCACGAAAAAATTATTTGGATTAGCCAGGGTTCGAACCCGGATCCCTCGAATGCCGCTCAGATAGGCTACCAGTTGAAAAACCAAGCCCTATTCTGCAAGGTATATCTCAAACTGGTTTTATCCGAACATTTGTACAACCGAACTTTTGTTCGACCGAGCAAGAAACTATAACGAACTCTTGCA
The DNA here is from genome assembly GCF_921293095.1 of Ischnura elegans. Lineage (NCBI taxonomy): Eukaryota > Metazoa > Arthropoda > Insecta > Odonata > Coenagrionidae > Ischnura > Ischnura elegans. Next base: position 128,290,425 of record NC_060250.1, read on the forward strand.
AGCATAGAATGTTTTGACAATATCACAAAAATACAGTAAACAAACTTAAATGCGGGGCTTCTAATACCAGTATTACGACTGAAGGTTTTGTGATGATTTGCTGGTAATCGGTGGGAAATTTCAAAATATGGAAGCGGTTAAGTGGAAGGAGTTAAAATATGTGTAGGTGCAGGCTTTGGGGATTTGAAGGAGGTCAGGTTTAAATCGGGAGGACATCATAGTGGTAGTTGTAGTCACATATCGGCATACCGTATAATAGTCAAGTCTATATGACCTCAAGCCTGAGAGCGGCAATTGTCTATAGAGAAACATACTCCTCTTTGGTAACCTTGATATACACGTGTCAAAACGAATTTGCAAATTCTGCAACCGACTGAAAAAATAACGAAATAAGTACTCATCAAAAATAGAAAATAAAGATGACGAATTAAGCATTTCGTGCATCAAGTCAGCATCTTCCAAAGATTACCATCCACTTTCTGTAACTAACTATTTTCTACTTTTTTGACCTTCGCTCCGGTCGGCCTGCAATTAAAATTTACGGGACGACCTCATTAAGACGCTATCATTAGCGTTTACGGAACTCTCTAAAATCGTCCGCTGGTACCGAGTTAAGCCTTCTGATCTTTTCACTTGGAAGGAGTTGCCGTAGACTTTCATCGAATGGATCCTGTGTGCGGTCCATTGAATAAGATATGAGAGGGAAAAATAAATCATTTCGAAGTCATTAGCGGGCAGAAGTTGAATGATGTAGAGATCACGGTGTCTTTCGTTTGGCTTGGATGGCGCTCACACACTGATTCTACTATTTCACTGAATACCTACATCTCTTAGTTTTTTTTCAATACGGGTCGCGAGATCGTTTGAAAGTCGCTATTTTTGAAAATGCACTTTTAAATCCGCTGAAAAGGGTTTTAAATTTCGGTATTTCAACGTGGTGCCCATTTTATTTCCCCTCAATTTTAAGCATCAATCGGTCAGTAGCTCAAGTTTTGAGAAGAAAATATTCTTTCTCATTTACGTTAATAAGGTACGATTTAAAGGAGAGTACATATTACTATATTTGAAAGAACACTGGTTAAATATTTTAAAAATTCAATGTGCCTCCTGTGACACATTGCTCAATTAACTAAATGATTAATTTGCATCAGTGAAGAAGAAATTCAAAGACTCTATGATAAACATAATACTGAACTATATGGGCCTCCACTTTTCCATGTGCAATTAAGTACATAAAAAACTTAATAATGATTCACGATGTAGTAATTTTCTCGATTCCATGTTTAAATTCATGAGGAAACAATGTACTTCTGGAGAACTCCTGGAGTTGGTGGTAGCTCACTATGCCTATATAGCACTAGTTTCTTCCGTGATGTGTGGCCCAGAGTGAAAAACGCACGTGGAGGCCTCTCACGCTGGCCAGTTTGAATGGTGTTTCGTAGTGGATGCATTGGCCAATAGTGGATTAAATGATCCTGGTGGGTGTTTATTCAAATGAATGGAACGAATGATGGCCATAGCTGCTGGATTACATTCACCGTGTTTTAATTGATGAATTCGCATCAAAACAAAGTTCATCATAGTTCACGAGGAATATGCAAGTGTAGCATGTCATTTTTCGATGCATTGCTATCCGTTGCAAAATTCTTCTACCAGCGCACAGTGGGCGGAAATCGGAAAAAGCCGGACTAAATTACAAAATGGCTTTTTTTGAGTTATAAACTTGAAACTTTGCAATTATGATCAAAAATGATTGAAATTTATGGATATGTACTTTATTTGACATAGATCCCACCCGTTACTGAGATACAGAGGCTCAAACGTGAACAAATTTCCATAAAAACGCCCGTCTTCAATTTTCTCTGAAAATCTTCCAAAGTAAGTAGATGGTGAAGTTATGGGTGGGTTCTTGCGGAATAAAAAACCACATAATCTGTTGGCATAGGGTTTTTTCTTTAATTTTCCGTAATCTTAAAGAATATCATTGACAAATTGTTTCCGTGCAGTTACAAAATGGCGGAAACTGTTTTTCGACAAAGTTTTACATTTAGGTAGAGTTTCAAATGGGTTTTCGGCAAAGTCACGCGGAGTAACTTATATGAGAGCATTTTTTGAAGGTTTCTTGAGGTGGCTATGCAGTTATCTTTGAAATAAGTTTGCGTTGCCGGAAATTACATCGATTTTTCGAACGCGCGGCAGGGTTCGTCTACGCGCGTCGGGAGTTGGATTAGCCGCGACGCGGTAAGGTTATTGAAGCTTTATGGGTTTTAACGCTCAGCATTCAACACCAGCTGAGACTCTTATACCTTCTTTACTCTCCGGTCCTTGACCCCCGGATTCTACTGCGAAAACGGTCTTTATGACACCGCGGAGCGGAGCCTTTGGCCGTCTTAACGGGGTATTTCCACGGGAACTTCTAGGTTTTTAAAATGTGTATTATACCCTCAATTCTACTTTGACTGTGGTAAAGGAAAGTTAAGTTCTCTTAAGTGCGCAGAATTTGTGAAAGTGATTTGAATTGGTATGTCGATCGTAGAAATTTCAAACTTACAGGTGCCTGTAAGTACGTTTTTGAATAAATACGTGAACATCTTTTTCAAATTAGTTATTTTAATTTATGTTACTAATTTTAACTTAAAATTTCTTATCATCCCTTTCTAAATTAAAATTTAAATTATCAAATGCCAATTGTTAGATTCCAATCGATACGATATATCCAATATGCATTCAAAAATCGTATGTGGCAGTGCAGCGTAGACAAACAAACAAAATATTTATCGATATCAGGTGTACGATACTTTTCATCTTCTAAGTTATTCATACCCGACGCTCTTGCTCCGCAGATTTAGCACCTCATAATTCAGCTGTCCGTCAATGTGTTGCAAACTAAAAACAATCGTTTTTCTTGATTTCGAAATGACCATACTTTCTTGTAGGATAATAATTTATATTGTCATTGAGAATAAGAAAAAATTGGGAAAAAAAGGTAAGAAATATAATTATTATCTTTCCGTTGATCATTGTCAGTAGTGAACAGAACTTGATCGTGTGAATTCCAGAGTTGAAATCATCAAGGTCAACCCCACGCCTTTCAATATAATGTCTTACTGATTTTGTAACTTCTTTTGTCTCTTTTTTCACTTAAAGCGGATGGGACGAAAAAATCGTGTCAACGACGGCCATGGATTTTTCCAGATAGTGTCACCTAAAATTGTAGCGCCTAGATGTGAGAAGTGCCTCCGATGCAAGTTAAATTCTTTATCAAAATTTTATAGATAAATGTAATTAACCAAGAGAAAGTTGAAATAAAACTTCAGCCGTTACCTTTGGTGCCGTTAATCAAACTAAGAGGTAAATGGGAACTCATGACTAGGAATTAGTCTGAAGCATCCACTTGTTACAACATTTCCTAATATTGAGAGTGGCCCGAACTTCCATTAAAACCGTACTTAGAGACTAATATGCATTTCACCACACGTTTTAATTCTTGAGTGGTGGAATTGGTGGCTAGGCAGGCTATTATTCCCGATATAGTGTGGTTCAATAGTGCTTGAAGGTTTACTTCGCACATGGTCTCAGTTATTTTAATTCCTTCGTTATAAGCTGCCTTATTTGCCAGCGCTATTCTGCCATAGCTGGAATACAATTCGTGTCCATGGCTCATAGCTGTCCTACGGAAAGACCGATATCGACTCTTAGTCAACTCTGAGGCCATCATCAATGACAGTGCCTCTTCCACTGTCATCTCAGTGTGGACCTTTTCACTCGCCCTCCACTTTGAAAGAACTCTCTTAGCCCGAGTAGGGGTCGTAGTTGTTATTTCTACAATTAGCTGAGCTGCTGCAGTATCTCACTTCTCTCCCAAACTCACAGATGCCACGAGCGCAAGCTCAGCAGTAGTAGTAGTAGTTGTTCTAAAGTTTCAATTTTTCTTCTAAGTGATCTAACATATGAGGTGCGTAATGTTTTTTTGGCCGCCCGGGAGTTCCTGGCAAATAAAATATGAATTTGGTAGCATAAAGCTGAAGGGAGAATTTTATTTAATCAATCAATTTGAGAGGAATAGATTTTTACAAAAATACAATACCAACCGGCTGTCGTTGAAGTATCGGCAAAGTGATGCATAGCAAACTCTGGAAATGTGGATTCCACGAGGCAATTTTTGTATTGACAAAAAAAATCGTTCATTGTTTCGAGAACTCTCTGCCCATTTCTTAAGGTATGGCCATAATATGAGTATTGTAAGGAAGGAAGTATAGTCAGGAAGTCATTGAGAAATTTCAAAGCATAAGGGTCTAGTGTTAAATTCAGCCCCCGCAATAAAACATGCAGAATATTCTATTTCTGAGTGAATGATTTTTTCCCCAATTTAAATATTACTTTATAGATATCAATTCGGGTAATAATGTGGGGAGGCATTTTCATATGAATGGCGGAAGGAGCCTAAGTCGAATTTAAAAATAAACAATTAATTTGTAGAACCCAGGGTTATCCAATGTTCTAATGAGTACACGGGGAAGAACGTGTGGTAAATGTGTAACAGACACGAGTAATATATAAGTCAAAGTAGAACTGAGGGTATGATACACGTTTTAAAAACCTAGAAGTTCCCGTGGAAATACCCCGTTAAGACGGTCAAAGGCTCCGCTTCGCGGTGTCATAAAACGACCGTTTTCGCAGTAGAATCCGGGGGTCAGGGACTGGAGAGTAAAGAAGGTATAAGAGTCTCAGCTGGTATCTTTCTGGTAGGTCTTTTTGTTTAAGTCCCAGAAAAACAACTCACTTTTTCGAGATTTGAACGCTCTTAATAGAAGCATGGTCTTCGACCGTATCCAAAGAAAACGAAATGAACTTCAATGAAACGTGCACTTACCTCGGCTGAAAAACCTCCAACGTCTGAGAATCCAACCATTTGAGAATCTGTGTCTAGAAGCAAAACATAAAAACGGTGAATGCTGAGCGTTAAAACCCATAAAGAAGTAGATATTTGGGGTGGGTAAGCAAAGGTAAAAACGTTGATGAAATTTGGGATTCTTTCAAGGATATACTAGAAGAGGGGTTGCGTACTTTTGTTCCGATAAGAATTCTCAAAGAAAATACCGATCCGGAGTACTACAGCAACAAAATTAGGTCATAAAAAAAGGCTTAGGTCGAGTCACAAAAAACGCAATTTGAGTAGCGATTCTATGGTAAATTATAGAAAACTATGCAGAGAATTGAACAGGGAAAAGAAAATTGCAAAGGAAGTTTTTTCAAGATCTCAAAAGATAACTATTGTTGAAAACTACAGACCGGTTAGTTTGACGTCAACAGTGTGCAAATTAATAGAAAAGATAATTGCTGATTATCTTTGAGAACTATGGGAGAGCACTGACTGATTTAAGATCTCAAAAGATAACGGAAACAGGTTTTATAAGTATCTTAGAAGAAGAAAGGACAGCAGAGAAAATATTCCGGTTTTGAAAAATGGGGACGGAAATTTAATCACTAACGACAAGGAGAAGGCAAATACTCGGAACAAATGGTATGCAAGTGTTTTCACAAATGCAGCAAAGCAAGTAGACACTTTGGGCTTGGAACTCAGATTCCAAGACTTTCAGAGAGGAACAAACGTGGTATGTAATGCAAATGTAAAATGCATTAAAACTTCGAATTCTGAGATCCATAAAAAAATTAGTAAAATGAGGAAGAATAAATCAGTTGGGCCAGATGGCATATCAATAGATTTACTCAAAATGGGAGGCAGTGAAATTTCAAAATATGGGAAACATTTATCCAATGCTACGATAAATAACAAAGTTCTACCCAAGGGTTGGAAAAAAACATACGTAACTCCCATCTTTAAAGGAGGAGATAAGGGATTGGTTGAAAACTACAGACCGGTTAGTTTGACGTCAACAGTGTGCAAATTAATAGAAAAGATAATTGCTGATTATCTTTGAGAACTATGGGAGAGCACTGACTGATTGTTCAATTTTCAACATGGGTATAGAAAGGGGCACTCCTGCGAAACGCAACTACAGGGTTTTTGCCAAGAAATTGCAGACTCTATGGATGAAGGGATGGAAGTAGATGCAATAATTGTCGACCTGTCAAAAGCATTCGACAAAGTAGAGCACAATCGGCTTTTAGAAAAAATGATAAAATTACCACCTCAAACAGACAGTAGACTGTATTTTTGGGTTGAAAATTTCCTGAAGCGTCGAACGCAAAAGGTGGGTGGAATGTGCTCCGAAGAAGCACAAGTAACGTCGGGTGTCCCACAAGGTAGCGTCCTTGGACCGCTTTTATTCTTAATTTATATAAATGACCTCCCAAATAGCATTAACTCCCATATTAGGCTTTTCGCAGATGACTGCATTATTTACAGGAGAATAGAAAGGGAAAGCGATCGAGAAGTGCTTCAAAATGACGTAAATAAAATGACAGTTTGGGTGTCAAAAAATGGAATGGACATAAACGTAAAAAAGTGTAAATTTATAACTTTTAGTAGGAAACAAAATGGAACTAGGAGAAAATATTTATATTCAGGGACTGTTATTCCAAAAAGCGGCCGATGTAAATATTTAGGGGTGTATTTAATGAAAGATTTAGGGTGGGAGGCAAATGTCGAACAATTAACGAAAAAGGCGTTCAAAATTTTACATTGGGTGATGAGGAATCTTAAGGAAAGTGATGGAACTACAAAGGAGAAGGCGTATAAGACATTAATCCGGCCAATTTTAGAGTACGCGTCACTAGTGTGGGACCCGTATGAAAAGGGACAAACAGAATCCATCGAGAAGGTGCAAAGAAAGGCAGCAAGGTACGTCATGGGGAAACACAAAAAGACCGAAAGTGTCGGTAAAATGCTGAAAGCACTGGGATGGAACACACTAGAACGGAGAAGAAAAATAAATAGCCTTTGCGCACTCTTCCGCACACTGAAAGGGGAAAAGGCATGGGGGGAACTTCGGAGGAAGATTGAATACCCCAGCTATATTGGTAGGCATGATCACCAATACAAGACGAAATGCCGGCCGCAAAGGACTGACGTAAAGAAATTCTCGTACCTCAACAGGACGATTACGGAATGGAATAGACTCCCTGCAGAACTGTTTAAGCCCTACCCTAACAACGTAAGGATTTTCAAGAAGAGGTGTAGAGGATTAATATTGGAAAATTAATATCACTGAAGTTCAAATATTCACTTTTTAGTTTCATTTTGGTAGTGTATCTCATTTGCAATATTTTTGTTTTTCTTTTTATTTTTTGTATAAACTGTTACCACCTGGCAAATAGCCAAGTTGTAACTTGTACAATATAATAATAATAATAAAGCTTAAATAACCGTACCGCGTCGCGGCTAATCCAACAGCCGACGCGCGTAGACGAACCCTGCCGCGCGTTCGAAAAATCGATGTAATTTCCGGCAATGCAAACTTATTTCAAAGATAACTGCATAACCACCTCAAGAAATCTTCAAAAAATGCTCTCATGTAAGTTACTCCGCCGAAAACCCATTTGAAACTCTACCTAAATGTAAAACTTTGTCGAAAAACAGTGTCCGCCATTTTGTAACTGCACGGAAACAATTTGTCGATGATATTCTTTAAGATTACGGAAAATTAAAGAAAAAACCCTATGCCAACAGATTATGTGGTTTTTTATTCCGCAAGAATCCACCCATAACTTCACCATCTACTTACTTTGGAAGATTTTCAGAGAAAATTGAAGACGGGCGTTTTTATGGAAATTTGTTCACGTTTGAGCCTCTGTATCTCAGTAACGGGTGGGATCTATGTCAAATAAAGTACATATCCATAAATGTCAATCATTATTTACTATAACTGCAAAGTTTCAAGTTTATAACTCAAATAAATCCATTTTGTAATTTTTTCCGGCTTCTTGCGATTTCCGCCCACTGTGCAGCGTTCCGATTTTGTTGTTAAGTGCACCAAATTGAAGCTGCGTTTACTGAAAGCATGGAAACTTCTTTAATATTGCTCGCTAAGTTGCAGAATATCAACGAATTCTCTGTTTATTGTGCGGATGCTATTAGGGCTTTTTGGTAACATATTGGATTATGCATGGAAATTTCTTTAGAATTTTCTGTAGCCACAGCGTTTCTTTATAGCTTCATAAGCAGATTCATGCGCGATAGAACTAGTGTCACCGTTGCATACGTGAATCTGCGCACCTAATACAATCTCACGAGAGACCCTTTTCTTGATTTGGAGATCATCGTTATGAATTCAAAAATGACACGTTTTTGACAGACAAGCAGTACAGTAGACGTTTGATAATTCAATATTGCTTAAATTTATTTCGTAGTGTAACCGAGATAAACTGCTTGGTACCATTTTGGCATGTTATGAACCAGATGAAGCCACAACACGACGAAATCGGTCGTATAATATATAATATATTTTGGAAATTCTCCAACTATCAACCCATTTCTTCTTCGCGAATAAAATCAACTGATTTGGGCGTTACTTGGTGAAACGATGAAATGTTCATGGTGAAACAAAACCCAGTACTGTTCCATAAACTTTTTATTATTAGCTGTCAACTAGTTTCGACGTCATTATTAAGACCAACAGGTCTAACAGAAATAGCAGCTGTTAGTCTTGATAATGACGGAATAGACGTCGAAAGTAGTTGACAGCTAATAATAAAAAGTTTGTGGAACAGTACTGGGTTTTGTTTCACCATGAACATTTCTCTTCTTTACTCTTCGATATCACCATAGGCATTTCGATCGCTTCAAATCTTGGCCTCCTTGATACATCCATGTTCCATGCTTCTGCAGCATAAAGAAGCATGCTCCGAATAGCTCAAGCCTAACCTAATAACCCTGGTGATTTCTCCCACAGATGTGTACTTTTTGCGTGTGTGTTCAGTTCAATTCATCTGGGGGAGTATAGTGGGTTCAGCCCCTTTCCAGACACCAACTCCAGGCTAACCGCTTAAGTGTGAAGCGAGATCAATCTACTCGAGTCGTGTCGGTGGCCACAGCCACGTTTCTTTATCTCCAACTCCTTTAAGTCGGCGCTGCCTTTTTGAGGCGTCAAGGTCGCCATCTTGGGGAAGACGGATCGTTTCCAGGGCACTTTGTTACCCGGGAGCTGATGCCGGTGGCAGGTCAACCCCCCCCCTCCTCTCTCCCTAACCCAACCCCCCACCCACCTTGGTCACATTATCTCTCTCCTCTTCTTAAAGTCTGCCGCCACCTGTGGACCCTACCTTCTCCAGGGATACCAACTTCTAAATACTGGATGAAAGGGATACATCTCTAATCCCACGCACGTACAACGCTGCAAATATGAATTTGAAAATGAAACTATGTGGTTTTATTTGGTAATGTTTTATCTGCACGACCGGCGTGATTTCATTTCATAATAAGGGCGGCATTCAATAAAGTTACTGTGGAATCGATTCTGTCTCAAAATTTACTCTGTTATCGCGTTGGTACTCTCCTCCCACTTGAAATAATAATTCAGGAGCGCCAAACACCATCGCAATTCCCGTGAAGAAGTGACATGCAGTCGATCGCAAAACGTTGAGGGAAAAATCCCATATGCCACGCGGCATACACCCGCATGTCAGTGCAGCGTTTCCAGTATGTTACACAAGTTAGGATGGGAGTCTTTACAGGAGCGTAGATCGAAGTATAGGCTTAACTTACTTACGAAATGCGAAGAAGATGTTTTCTCAGACGACGTGAATCATATCCTTCGTTTACCATCGTGCTATGGTAGACGTGATCATGGAAATAAAATAAAAGAAATAGACTGCAAAACAGAGTGATTTAAAATGTCATTCTTCCCTCGTACTATTAAGGGTAGCAACGTTGTCTCAATTGATCGGATTAATGGCGTCGCTCACTGGGATGACTCATTGCATGTTTTTTTCATAGTTCTAATCTTGCATCTGTTTGCTCTAGGAATTACTACTCTCCCCTCTCCCCTTCCCCTCCAATCACCCGACCACAGACTATATATACCGGCAAATTCTGATGTGTATCACTAGTCTTGAAAATGGTACAGTGTAACCGAAACTAGTCGGCAATAAAGTGTGTGTTTTTGTAGAAAGCTAAGAAATTTCCTTCCATCCATAAAATATGGAATTCTACAAAGTAAAGGCCTCAACAATTCAGTGCAACCATTAGCAAGTTTTTTTTATGAATATACATGCATATTTTGCTAGTATGCGTAATATTTCTATTTCTATATGTGTAATGTTTCTATTTCTATGCGTAATATTTCTATGTGTGAAGAAAGATCTGAGGTTTTCCCGGCGAATGATGATGTTGAAGTTGTTTCGGGCTTTCCACCGGATGAGGTTCTCCATCTCTGCCGACGCTACGATGGTCGTGTCGTCCATCGTCATCAAGGCTGAAGACAATGACGACGGACGACACGACCATCGAAACGTCGGCAGAGATGGAGAACCTCATCCGGTGGGAAACCCGAAACAACTTGAACTTCAACATTTCTATGTGTGGTGTGCATGTGGCGATCGTCTTGCATGCTGCATGTTGGTGATTGGTCATTCCCTGCCAAACACCCTAGAGGTGGGTAGCAGGATATTATGTAGATGTCACTCTTACCAGACCCTAATTAAAAGCCCCGTAGAATTTCATGATGAAAGCCTAATTTTTAAGCAAGCAAAAAGTTTCTCACCATAAAAGACCGGTCGATCTGAAGGTACACTCAGCTCAATATTTCGTCCTCATTTTTGTGTCTCTGTTCCTTACGAGGCTAAACTCCTTCGAAACTATCGCCGGAAGCAGTGCCTGTCCGCCTCTTCTCCTTAACAACCCAATGCTCTCTTTAATCACCCCTCTTGCGCTAATGAATCGCTTCTCTTCCATCTTTAGTCTCGTTACCAACCCTCTCGCCTCAATCCAATTCGCCGTGTTTAGGACTTCTTTGCCATTCAGGCCGGAGGCAACTTTTTAATTAATATCCGCACTCTGTTATTGGTCTTTGAAGATCTTCTGTGATTAATTCGTATCTTGTCTTATTATCCTGGCAGCTCCGCTCTCAAATGTATCTAAATTAATCTTTATTTCATAATCAAAGAATAATTCAAGTCCATCCTTAATTTCAATGGGTGTATTTTTGAAAAAGCAATGATATGGTGGGGGAGGAGATATCTATACTTCTTTGAGTGGTGTCGGGATTCTTTTTGTCGATAACGCGCAATTTTGTTTCAAGATTATAATGCGGTATTTTGAGCAGGGAACTGAGTGACAGCTGAGTTCATTTACTCGGTGAGGAAAGGGGACGCAAGAAAGGGCCGAAGGAAACCGAGCTTCGGCGTCGGTCCGCTCTTCACGAAAGAGAGACGGCGAGGAGACTGTGGCTTATCCTCCCACCGAACAAAGACAGTACTTTACTTTTATTTGTTGTAATTTAATTTCACGCTTCTAAGCAGTCGAGCTAGTACCGAGCAGTCTCCGAAAGATCTTCTCTACTGCCGGGATTAGAACCCGGACCCATGGGATGGAAAAGCTGCTCGAGTCAATGTTTCATCCGGATCCCTTTAAAAAGCGGCGTGTTCGCAAATACGTGCCGTTGGCATTTTATTTCCTTGATACTTGGACCTAATTTACAAGAGATTTGATCGGTATTGTATCATATCGTTAGATGTGATGTATTTGAATATCATTTAAAGTAGCTCCTTATGGTCATATGTTATGTTATGTATTTTTTCATCAAATCCATAAAAACTTAAAAACCGAATGCTCCTTCGGAGCCAAATATTTCATTATTTACGTAACTCTATGATCAATATCAACATAAATCAGCAATCGTAAGATTGTTTTGATTCTCTTCATCCATCCGTTATCCTTTTCAAAGCCTTCGACGTATTTCTTCTCTTTCATATCGCTTATAGCCTGTCCTATGTATCTCATTCGCAGTGGCGCAGCGAGGGGGTGGTTTTGGGGGATAAACCCCCCCCCCCCAAAGCTTAGAGAATTTTTTAAGTTTAATCCATTTTACTTAATTGGATCACTATTACTTATAGAATTGTGTTAGGATTAATCAAATATCCCTCAGAAAGCCGTAAAACTCGCTATTTTGAACCATTATTCTTAAAAATTTTCTGGAGGAGGGCTTAGGGGTGTGGGGGTATTGCATAAGTAACAATTCCGACTCGTGAAAAAAACGGAATGTCCATAAAATAAAAAGCTGAAGTATTAGTTGTGCCTAAACCCCCCCCCCCCCCCCGTAGCCTTAATTCTTAGCTGCGCCCCGGCTCATTTGGGGCCGTCCCTTGCCCTTTTTCCCTTCCACCTGACCTTCTACGATTGTTTTTACCAGGCCATTACGCTTCATAATGAGGCGTACTAAGTTGACTGGTATTTGATTCACTGAACTATTAAGTACTCAATAAATGAAGTGGAATTTTTTTGCCACTGTAAAAACTATAACCTAACAGCTATGTGGTTCGTTGAAAATATATTTTTTGGGTTTTATTGTGCGCTTAAATCTCCGAGATAAATATGTATAAATACCAATTTTTTTATGAATGCGAGATAAAGTCAATGGAGAAGCTCGGTTTATCAATTTAAAGAAAAAAAGCCACCTGTGGCGTAAAAAACTTGATCTCTCCTTTGAAGTGAGGAAATAATCTCTCCTTTGAAGCACCCGCGTGGCAAATGATGGGAGTGTCATGAGCGACCGAGATGGGCGATCGAGATATTTTGTATGAACGACTCACATTGTGATTTGTTAATCGCCACCGCGAATGCAACACGAATTGGAAATTGAATTCGTTTAAACACAAGGGGATATTGGTTGGGATCATGGAAATCCTACAAATGACAACTTCCTCATCTTTGAATTTTCCTCAGAATACAGTCGCGTGAATCACATTGGTTATCAGTTTTTTTAATCACCAAACGCGTGTCATTGCATAGTTTTGGCTGGTTTAGGTTTCCAAGCACCATGAATACCGAACCTACCCTCTGCTGTAAATTGTGCGGTGTTAAGTTAGGCATATACAAGAAATTCTGATGGATAGTTGGTGACTTCGTCTTCGTTTGCTACGCAGCCAATAGATTTGAGTGAATGCCGAGTCCCAATGATTTGATTCTGAATTGTGACGTTTAAGTCGTCCACATCTTCGTTCTTAGTCGCCAAAATCGCTCGCTCACTCAACAATTTGTGTTTTGGGGTAATCAATATTGTTCGGTAACACTTACAGTTAATTGAATATAGCTAGCTCAGCTTTCGATGAAACTTAGTGGAAATTCCGTGGAAATAAAATCAATCAATCTGCTCAATTCGTCGACAGGAACACGACCATAACCGATAGTCAACAATTGCTCGGAGATTTGTTTACAAACACGGTAATAACGTGTTTTTTCACGACTCAACTTGAGCTGAGTCATTTAAAATAAAATAATTTTAATGCTGTTTTTATATTTTTTAAATGTTTTAATAATTAAAATGCTTTTAATATTCTCTCGAAGATCAGTCATTAAATTGGTAAAAATAAAACAAAACATCTAATTTTGACCGACTTGACAGATTTTGCAGGATTACCAACTCATAAAAACATACCCCTAACATCAAGATTAATTTTTTCCGTGAACATCTAATGTTTTCAATGTTTACTCTGTTATGCGGGGCTGAGATGAATCCAAAACACAAATATAATTGAAATCGGTGCAGCCGTTCTCGAGCTATTAGTAAATGGTGTAACTAACATTAATTTCCACTTTGTTTTATATATATATATAAAGAAAGGAGAATCAGAAAAGAGCTATCTATTACTTCGTATGCTCTATTTTCCATTTCTCTGAGCGTAGGGACTGCGAATTGGAGGCCTCGGACTGAGCCGTAAGTACTTAATTTGTGAAGCCAAAAAGGGTGCATTTTTTATTGGTTATCAAAAATGTCCACAGCGCAACGATGGGTCTAATTTAATTCAGAGCTTTCGATTTTTTTTCAATATTTTCAATGCAGTAATTGCACTCGCAATGAATTGCATTCAAAGTTCTGAATTTGACACATTCTATCGCCAATAATATACCTTGTGGTTAACAGTCCTAACTTCATCTTATTCAGCGCATATATTGCCCACCTGGGCAATCCCCTATTGTGATATTTATCCTTGTCTCTGAGCTTCATCGCTTCCCGCTTGGTCCCTTCAATTTCCTTCCTCCTCTGCTCCTTACGTCCGCCATTAATCACCGCCTTCCGTTTCCCTTATCGCGACCATACATTCGCCTCACATATCTCCTTTTTATGGCTGTTTTGGACCCCAATTACATTTCTCGTCGACAAAACCTTGTTCTCCGAGAACGAATTCATGTGCTATCTCCTAGCAACGCTGCGTAATGAGCGTGGTAGGGTCGCGCTGCCCCGGGTGGCGCTGATATCGCGGTGGCGATAAACCGAGTGCGCCATCTCCCGGTGCTCCTTATCACGTGACGTTCCCGTAGTCCCAAGCGCCACCGCGTCCGCGAAACTGTCGAGTTGTCTACCTGGGGCGGAAATGACACATCGAACCTGTCTCTCCATTGGATGCATGCGCTAGCAACGTAAAAATGTTTACTCTTTTCCGAATTATGATCCATCTGGTTTTGCGGTTTTTTTTATGATGGAATGTGCGTCGTATAATGATGCCTATCTTAGGAGGGTGCCGTAAAACATGACCGTTGTTCACTGCACTACAGTCGTAGGATTGGTTTTCAGCAGCCCTACGTTTCTCCCTTTTCCAAGCTAGTTCCTTCAGTTTCCTAGTTTTTCTTTTTCCGTGTCTTCTTCACTATCTGCCCATGCTTATTTTTGGCCTTCCTCGAGGGAATTTTCTTGATAACTTTTCCTCCGTTATACTTCTCACGTAACTGATTATTATATTACAATAAGATTAATCTTATGTCACGGCTTCTTTCCAACTATGAGCCCTTTTTTGGCTTATGACATTCCTCTATTCCCTCCGTTTAACGAGGCGTTTAATGACACTTCCAATTCCCTATCCATCAATTTCATATTTAGTACCTTCTGTTAGTACCAGATCTAGACCGCTCCAATGCTTCTATGGTTAGCTATTAATATAATCCACTTCTCTGATACGTAGAGTGCCCAGTCGATTGTTTTCACTTTTTAAAATAGCATCCGGTGCTTTCCCGGTGAATCGGGCACAAGAAGTGTCCTCGGACTCGACACGAAATCCAGCATCTAACTGTTCGACGAAGTATCCCTTAATTGTATTGATTCTGTCGCGCTTAGAACTATAGTGAAAATCTAAGATGATGTTCTACGAGTCACTCTGAAAGGTACGATGCGTCCACGTGCGCTTGGTTAAGTATTACTTATGGGGTAAAATATTTCTCCTATTCGGCGAAATTCTTACCTTTGGCACCACTCGAAAATGCCAATTTTGGAGGAAGAGCATATCCTTTAATATTGCTCGAATTCTCTCAGGCCATAATAACTCTAATGGTCGACAGACTCCCTCAATCCATTTCCGTTTCTCTCCACGGCCGAATTTCGCGTTTTATCATTCATGGTGACAGCGATTCCGTGGATTTAGAGTCCTGTTCTTAACCCCTTTCCTGCTCCACGTGCTATATCATTTCCCTTTAAAAGACCCCCCCGACGGGAGTATACCATTTTCCGTGTGCGTCCTTCATTCTTCTTTTTTTTCGGCAATACGCCCCCAATGGACTCCCCCGTCCACTGCAGCCCTTTTCATACCCTCCTTCCCTCCCTCCCTCCTCAGGCGGCAGCGGTGCGGGATCCGAGAAAAACGTTCTTTTGATTGCCGCTGCGTTTATTAAGTTTTCCTTCCGATTCATCCGCTCGGGTCGCTCGCTCGTATATTTCCGCGAATGTCACAGGAGGCGATGGAAGGGGTCTTCGGAACGATGCTTGTATTTTATTTATCACCAGCTTGTTGATATCGCAAGAGAATAGGGGTAGTTTTTGGAAAGGCCTAGTTGTGTTTTCGCCCGGGTAAATCTTTGTTTTGGAACGTTTTCAATCGTCATAATGCTAAAAAATATAAATTTAAAATCTCCTCAGATTAAAAAAAATTTTTCGTACGATTTAGTCACAACTTTCATTTAGATTCAGTATTAGCTTATCCTCCTCGGTTCTCGCGAATTGTATACTGTGCTTCGAAGTTTGAATTTTTACCGCTAGGCTAAGTAAAATGTCGTTATTACATCTTGTTCAGTGCTTCCTCACAAATGACACATCATACAGAAGCTCATAAATCGCTAATGTTGTTTGCTTATATCTAATTAGCCAGAAAAAAATGAATTCAGACCAAAAATAATGGCATATATCCCGGCACTGAGAAGGTAATGTTATCTTCAGAATAAAGTCAACGTTTAGAGAAATTCCCTCACGGACAGTTTTATAAGTAATGTTTTCGAGTTTCATGATGTTATTAATGTTGCAGCTTGACATCACCTTTCATCGTAAGACCATTTCTCATGATCTCCTAACAAGAGGTTTGGATAGTGTTGATAGTGTTGGAAATGTAGAGGAACGATCAAGAATCGGTCGTAAAAATACCTTCAGGAAAGTGAGAACTGATTAAAAGGATTTCAAGCCTCGCAAAAAATATAATCTACCGTTAAAATGGAAAATTACCCAGACTTCGAAAAATTATTGTTGAAAACTAAAAGTTCAACTTTTACTTGATTGCTTAACTGCTACACCCTTTTATTCTTGTGGTTTATTTCCTTCTCCTAGTGGCGAAGTGTAGAAGACGACACTTCTATTGAGACATCAAAGCATTGAGTACTATGCCAAGACATGGAAGCAGCACCACCTATTTATTGCGTGTATCGTTTTGCTTTTACTCATGAATTATTGTGTACGAGGATTTAGTCCAGTAATTTTTGCTTCTCTAGCATTAAAATTCAAAATACATTTAAAAACAATTGTATACCCTCGGTTCTGTTGAAATGTAGACGGAATGGATTATATTTTTTTACTACATGTTTCTCGCTAATTTGATGTTTTTTTACAATTTTTGATTGTTTTATTTAAGCATATTGCATCTTAAATTGAAAACAATATTTCCTTCATGTGCAGACTGGCTCATTAATTCTCTGTGTATACTAGTGATATCACAAATATTGATGCTACGAAATGAAATACATATATAATATATTTTTCCTAGGAAATCAGATGAATACATGTCTTGATTGTTTCCAGCTTTACTTCGTGAAAATCCATTCTTAATAATAAAACGTTATTGTACTTTTCCATACGATACGATTTTTTTGTTTTTTTTTCGTGTGGAAAAGTACAATAACGTTTTATTATTATGAATACATGTCAATCAGCATAAATAATCGGTCATTTCATAGATGTAGTTTACGGAGTGGAAGTATGACTTATCCAAAACAACGGAAGAATTTGCACGGTCGCAATGTGCATTTATATAAGAGCCTTCGTGGTCAGTGGGCGGAAATGAATTACTAATGGCTCATGTGTCATTGCTGGTAGTGATAGGGGAGAAATTCAGCTCCGTTAAAAACAACTTAACCCAACTGCAACTGGCTTAACTTGAGAGTTGAGTATTTCATGAAGTATGGCAAGTGGTTTACAGCAACTTAAAGTGGCTTAGTGTGACTTGGAATGGTAATTTGTTTGAAAAAAAGATCAAATAACTATTTGAAATACTCGGAAGAAAGAGAAATAATGGCTCCTGTCGACGCACGTGCTTCTCAAAGTTATCTAGTTCTCTTGTACCGATTCCACGAATGATATAAGGTCTGAGCATTGATTAATGGAATATTTAACTTAACCCTTAACCAGTGACGTGCAATTCTTGTTACACTACCAGTGACGTGCGATTTGGGAGACCACAATAAAACATAAATTCATAAAACGTTGCAAAGCCAATTTTTTTGCTTAGTTTCTATGACTTCTCAACTATTCTAAAACTTATATTTAATATTATGCATTCCCAACAAGAACCAACTTTTTCAGTAAAAATTGTTATTTGAAACAAGATCAAAAAACTGATATCAAAAACACTTGAGTTGTTATTATTATCGTACTTTTCTTAATTAAGTACTTAATTAATTATCCACGTTATACAACTAAAAATGCTCCCTTAAAAGAATTATTTATTATTATTATTCTTGAAAAATTACTAGGAATTGTTTTTATCTACTTTTTGAATTATTTCCACCAGCATTACGTTTGTTGTTTTTTTCCAATTTAGTGACGTGAGGTCTCACAGACCGCTACTAAAAATCAGTTGCAAATTTTCTAGAAATAAATAGGTATGAACAACGTTAAATTTTAAGGGTGCCATGTCAATATTATACAAAATTAAGACGCTCACGAGGATTATAGATATTTTGAAACAGAAATTTTTAAAATATTCATAATTTTAGAAACGCAAGCGGTGTCTAATACCGCACGTCACCGGTAAAGGGTTAAAAGTCTTTGAGTTATTAAGTGAAAAAATGCCTACTTTAGTTGTTGTAAACAGGACTTTAATTGCTTCGTATAAGCCCACACTTTCTGATCATGCAGTTGTCGAATATATACATTTATGAGCACATAAGGCTCACTTCTACCAAGAAGTCGAAAGACTTTTTCTCCAAACATTATTTTGTATACTTTATTATATTAATTAATATAACTTATTAACTTTTGAGCGGCTTTTAAGTTTAACATGAAATCGGCACTATGCAGAGCATGGTTTGTTACACGTTAACTTGATGATATGCTTAATGGCTCGCATTTTAACTTCCTAATTTGAGCCAACTCAATCGAAAACAATTCGGAACTAGAACCCAACTTCAGACATTTCCGAGGTTTGTCGAAGTGAACCATAAATATTAGTTTCTGCATGGAATTACACTCCAAATAAATGTATAATTAGAGAATGGAGAAAACAATGGATAACAAGTTCAGAGAAGTAGCAATCAGGAAAGGGAATTTATGCTGCAAATTGAATTCAGGCACTAAGGAGCGAATTCCAAAAGCTCCTAATTGAAGATACATTTTGTTATTAATTTCTTTTTCCTATAATTCCTTATTTTGCAAATCGAATCGGATTGCGTCTGACATTTCGGACCATTCTCTTTACGTACTTTGCATCACAAAACAAAAGAAATTGTTCATCAGCTTTTTAGCAGTAAATTCTCGTTAGTGTAACATTTTAACCCCAATTCATGCATTAAAGAAATACATTTCACGAAGACATGATGCGAATATATAATTTAATATTTAATTCTTTGAAATCAGAGTATTATAGGAATAATTGTCAAGATATATATTTGAACCTTCTCTTTTACGAAAGGAACTGGATTTGGTACCGTTTTTCCTGATGGCTGTGAACAAAATCTAATTAGGTCAGTAAGTAACATCGCCTATTACGATCCCTACCAGTATAAATAGATATAACTTGGCAATAACATTCATATGAAGACATGGGTGCACTTTATAATAACTGGTGGTGAAATATTGAGAAAAATAGTGAATTTTTCACTCCAAGGGAAGAGATTAAGATTTCAGCAACGTCTGCTGGACCTACTTTGAAATTATTGCTGAAAATGTCTGTCTATTTGTAAAGAGGAGTCATGTACTAGTGGAATTATCAGTTTTGCCAATATCAGACATTATCAGCCAGTCAGGTGTTCATATTTTTACAGTAATATCTTGTAATAAATTGCCATTACATTAATTATAATGATGCATTATTCTTCATGAAAAGAAAATAATAAACAAATTAAAAATCGGTGCTTAAAAAATTAACGCATTCCGGCATTTAGTTTTGAAATCATAGATTCTGCTCTTTTTTAATTGAGAGCTTTTAGCATTATTTTTTTAGATGCATTCTATGTTGTTTGGGTTTCTATGGCTACTATTTCGCTGCAAGGAGATCCTACCTGGGTACCATGGTGCACATCGCACCAACTGCACCCGCGTATATTGTTGTAACACACATTTCGGATCCAATACATTATCTTTTCACACGTGACTGTTATGATTTTTTTTAAATTCCATAGGAGTCACTATTTTCGCGCACGGGATTCCATTCGTTTTAACTTGTCGCATTCATTGTGCCTCCGAGTGCTTGCATTTCACGCAAGTGAATTCATTTCGACGACGCGGTGAAAGTATTTTTGACGGACGCAGTTCAGGGACTGGCTCTCATAATTTTTTACGTCCACCCGAGGACGTCCGTGCAAGGTATCACAAAGAATTCCATTTTTATACATTTGGATTTTTTATTGCCATTTTTCGTTCGTCAGCGGAAACAACCGATACACACAAAAAATAAAAAGAACTTTGTGCGCTGAGTATTCAGGAATGCGCGTTTTCAATTGAGTCGTATAGTCAAGGGTGCAAATTAACGCACGTGTGCATCAATTTCACGATTTTAATCTTGAATTCCCTTTTGCAAAGACCTGGGAGGAAAAAGGAAGGAAGCCCTTTGTGCGAAGATGAGGGACATCCGTTGATATGCAGGTGTGATGACGATTCATATCCAGTAGCCATCTGAAAAGGAGGAATTTTCCATGAGCCGCATATTAAATCTCTTATTGCCTCAGATATAAAATCTGACCCGCTACAAAGCACTGAAAATATCAAGTTACTGTCATACGTTTTAAAAGAATCAGATTTGTAATTGCACGCAACCTTTTATTTATTACTCATTATATTAAAAATAGAAATTAGAATTAATGAATTTTGTATTCTATTTATGTATTTTCCGTCCCTTTCAATTGTTCTTAGATAGGTAGACTATTTATTCATTTATTTAAATCTAATGCTGACACCAGGAAATAGCCTACTGTGTAATATGTATATGTAATAATAAATAAATAATTATATTCCACTCTCATCATAACTACAATTAGTTGCAACATGCATTGGGGGACATATCGTTGCCCCTTCGGTGAGATCACGTGATGGGGTCACTGACTCTTTCTTATGCGTTTAAGTTCAGATGTATCGCTAATCAATCACACAATAATATTATCGCTGGCAGAGTCACAAGAGAGATTTAAAATCTAAAATACAAACCATTCCAAGTTACTTTATTAATAAAAAAAAGAAAATGAATACATGGAATGAAGACAGCTGCACTGCTCCACACTGCACTACACGTACCAATTTACACATCATCAAAGTAAAGTCGATTATTCATCAATTGCAAACTCCGATCAACAGCAATGTGTCACATTCAAGGGGGAAGAGCTACTCGACGAAAAGAAAACTTTTGAAATCTGTCTTGTAAACTAATGCCAATTGTGGGCCCACTGCTGTCATTGGTGGAACCCACCTCACCCCTCCCCTCCCTCCCTCCTATCCTAATTGCCCCCTCCCACTCGGCTTGAACCTCACCTCATGGAAATGTACGCAATTCCTGCTCGAAACATTTGTCAGTTGACTCCCTTCCCAGCAAATGACACGTTGTCATTGAAATATATCGAGGCAATAATAATAGCAGTGTGGAAATCAGTAATTAGTTTTAATTTTACACGTTTAACGTAAGGAAATTCTACGAAATCGGAAATGAAATCCTAGAAAGTATTAGAAAAGAAAGTAGTAGAAATCCTATCGCCCCCATCTGTGAATTTTAACAAGTGACTGTATTTGCAGTCATGTGGACGCGTAAAAAGTTATTAAGCCTGAGGGTGAATTCGAGAAGAAAAAAATGACTCGCTTGATAATTTCACCCGTGGTGTGAATGTTTTTCTGCCGTTCCAAAGGCTGGCATGTCAACTCCAATAACTTAGGTGAAAGCATCGTTCAACCAGCCGTGGTGTAGTACTTGTTTGAACTTCAAGTACGGAAATTGACCGCAATAATACCGTTAGTTAAGCAGATGGAGGTTAAATATCATACACACACCGTAAATCCTAATTTTTCTCTGGTCTTTGTCATGTGAAAATTCAAATATGTAATAGAAACATCGTCATTTCTAGAAGACAATATTGCTATCTGAGTCGGAAAATGCCTACCCGATGGATGATTTAAACAATTCGTTACATAAACGTGAAATCTTTTGAGATGGCACCTAACTAATGCTAAGCAATTAACTTGTTACTTACCGAGGGCTATTTTAAATTGTCCATAAAACTTTGAGGCTAAACTTGGTACAATAATAATGAGGCAACCTTTCAGGTACCTACATAATTAAGCATTTTAAAATGAAAATGGTTCCTATCACACGGTAATTGAACATTACTTATTGTGAAGTTTATTTTGTTGATGAGTGAGTATTATTTTCGTTGTCATTATTTGAAATATTTATATTTGTCAACCATTAGGTCAAATGGCAACATGAATTGGTTTTACCATAATTAATACGCAAACTTGCTCTGTAAAAGTACGCATAAAATGAAATAAAGATTAACTAGAGTTGTAAAACTACAAGAAGAAAAAACACCCAAAAAATATTTTTTTTAAGTCCCTCGCATGGAGATCTTCATGCTACGCGGGAAGGGATCAGAAACAACTTTAGGTAGACCGTTCCGATTCCCCGGTGCAAGAAAGAAAGTTTCGCAGTGTTTGACAGCTGTTTCGGAGGGTAATTTTTGTGCTAATGATCTTTCCTTGACAGAATGAATTTAAGTTTTTCCAAGTGGAATGGCTTTTCAGGACGAGCTGGCTGGAAAACCCAGTGGAGCCCTCGGACACGTGGTTATCCTGGACCAAAGATCCCGCAAGTCCCCTGCGATCCTTGATGTTTTCCAGTGCCTAAATTTACATATGTATTCAAGAGACCTCATCGCCCCCGGGGCTTTTGAAATATCAATTTGCTGCTAGTTATGCTAGCAAACACAAAAATTATTTGAGGATTGCTTTTGCGTACGTGTCATTTCGAAATTGGATTTACATGTTGAAGTCAGGCATGAAAAAATTTACGCTAGTACGCCAAAATGAAACAAAAAAATTGATGCATAGGAATTGGAACTTTAGATAAATATTTCATTTTTCAGATGGGCTAATTATTTGCTATAAAATAAGACTTGTGAGATTTTAGTAATCACCGTAGTAGTCCGTAACTTTAAAACCGTCTGCACTGGTTTTCAAAAGCGATCATTAAATGGGCGCTCCAATAGTCCAAAGGGCAACGTCGCGGGATGAAATTCATATTCCCTTTCGGGGAAAAACCGGGGAGAGATGCAACTCGTATTCTGAATGGGTAATGGTGGGCAATTAGAGCGTTGAAAGTTCTGGAAATATTTGAAATGGTGAACCATATTTGGAACATATAATATATTATCTCTGCGACCCCGTCTCGCGAATGGTTCAATTCATGAGGCGAGGTCAACGTGATGTTAGCATTCGAATGAGAAGGCATTCAGCATCATACTATGATTTTTAATGCGTTTCCTTCCGGAGAAATTAAACTATACCGTGGGTATTGGCTATACCGCGGGATATGGGTATTAATGTTTTAATACCAAGTGATTGAAATATGTGATCACTATTTTAATTATCCCTCAAATAAATACGAAGGTTATTTCAATGTTTTAAATAGGTATTTCGTCAGTAACGTAATATGTCACTTGTTGCGGAGGTATCATTGATAAATTTCAGTGCACATTGTACAGAATTCTGGATGAAGATGCTATTTCAAGTATCAGTTCCTAATTAAGGGTTCTTGGAAGGAAAATTTAGACTATCTTGAAACAAATTACAGTGTCTAAGATGAAGTGAGATACTCTTGTCATTGCGAGAAATATTTATACATAAGGAGCGTAGAGTTGAAAATGGAGGCTTGCACGCTATTCATCTCAAATATTATTGTTATTCCATCCAATCATCTAGTTATTTCACACTCACGGTGATGGTATAGGATAGGTGAGAGTCAAATACTTAGGATATCATCCTAAGTATTTAAGTCTATTGATGTGACCTTATATTTGGGAGAGTTTATTTAGCCTGGTTATGCTAGATAAATTATCCCAAATTATTCATATGTAGGCCCAATATATATGTGTAGCCAGCTAGTGTTTATAATTAATTCCAAATAGATAGAGAATAACTGAATACGCATAGGATAGCAGGCGCGCAAACGAGAAGTGTTTTCTTTCCATCGGAGAAGATTTTTGGTGTTGTGAGGGAGACGTTTTTCACATATTGAATGTTTATCCCATACTTCAATTGAAAAGGAACCGCGTCTTGTTTCAGCCCTGATGGTCATTATCGAGGATTTGTCGTCAGATTTTCTGTTGGTGGAAAATTATACCCAAATCTGGGTCAATTTATTTTCAGTTAAGGAATAAAGTGAACTCTTAGTTTTACTTTTTAATTTAATGGCTGATGAATAATACGAAATTATTCCAAAGCTCTTCCAAGATCTGGGAAGATAGTTTACTACTTTTTAATAGACACGTACTAGACATGGATCGTGTTAGTATTAAATTTGCTTAACCGTCTTTGATATTAAAAGCATTCTACCGCATTGAGTAGGCTTACACGTAGAATTTTGCGAATCACCCTGTTTCGTCTCCCCCTCCGTCGCGCAGTGGTCCGAAATCGAAAAAAGCTGGACAAAACCTCAAAATCGATTTTTTGGAGTGCGGAAATTGAAATTTTGCACAGCTGTTGTCCAATACATTAGTGTATTTTTTGACGGAAACCGTTTTTCATACGCAAATTTTTTAAACAAATTACTTGGCCTCAAACAGTTGAACAAATTTCGCAAAAATTGCCCTCATTGAATTTTTTTCGAAATTCAGCTTGTTAAAACTAATGCCACACCTTCTGTAGTGATTCAATAGAAACAAAAATTTACAATATTACCATGCGGTTTATTACTGTTAATTTTTGGCAACTTTCACGACTCAGTTGTATTATTTGTGGCCGATACGATACAAAATAGCGGACCCTGTTTTTCGTCGAAATTTCGTGCTCGTGTAGGATTATAAAAAAGGATCATTGAGTTACCTCGAGATATTTACACCACATATACAACAAAACCTGCAGTGTATGATACCAAAAGGAGAATTGCGACCACCTGCGACGCTGAAATTAAGATCGATTTTTCAGCCCACTGTGCGTCGTGCCAATCTACCCTCTTTTGTTCATAATAATGACCTATTATTCTCTCTCTTTTTGATTGAAAATATTCGGATCCCGATACTTAGTATCAAAACTCTGGTCGGTGATGCCGGGGATGGACGGAAATTTTCTTCCCATTCAACAGACCAGACCCCGTCTCCACCTGTTCATAAGCTAATCAAAACCACCCCTTCTTCTTCTGCCTCCGATGGTTTACTCCCCTTGAAGTATACCTAACTATATTTTAAAGAATAAATTTTGATTTTGTTATTTTTTATTTGTTTAATTAGAAATTAGATTTAGTGGTTTACCACTTTGTTTAAAAATGAAATACTGGGATTTTTCAAAAGACGCATTGCGTAATTTTATGTCCATATGAAAAATCTAAAGTGACGTAATATTGCGCCCATTGCGCGCAAAGTTTTCAGTGAAATTATGTATGAATTATTTCATATCCATCTTCCGCGTGCTTGCTACACCGACCATCCAGTTTCCTCTCCTCGCCTACCACGACCAGTATGTCCTGCGTCATGACCAAGAAAACAATTTTTAAAATTAATATAGTGATTATTTTTTCACCGGTAAATAATCTCCTCAATTAATGTCACGAGATGGATCGAGGAATCGATGTTCATTACGCTTGCGAAACCCCAACTTTTCCTCCTGTGGCACCAGCAGCTTGTTTATTTTTTTAAGCCCGTTTTTCATAATCCTCTTTCGTGAGCGTTACCCTGGAAACGATTCCCCGTAGATGACGGATGTGTGGCGTGGGAATAAACCGCTTCCGCTGTTTTGCTTTCCACCAATGCGGCCGGGCATAATTATTACTATTATTATTATTTTCTTCCACCACTCTGGGAAATGGTGGCGAGCAGCGCACAAGGGCGCTGTCGTTAAACTTGCATTCGAAAGCGATGTGCAGTGGTTTCTCTCGCTTCGGGAGAATGTTTTCAAAGCCATCTCTCCGAGTGTGTTCTCAGTGCAGCCAAAGAAAAATAAATAAATACATATATTTTACCCCTCCTCCACAACGTCACGTGCTTTTCATCCCTCCAGCTTCGTCCAGGGATCCGTGAGGAAAATATAGCGACGGGGTTGAAATGATTTGGTGAGTATACTTCACAGCAACTGCGATGCAATGTTTCATAACTGTTTGCGCATGATGAACGCGGATTTCTCGTAGCGTGCATTTTTCAAGGACTTCCCTGTGATGCACAATTGTATATATCCTTATATGGCTGGTGCGCAGTATTCCGAGTCAGGAGCAGTATTTTATTTATAATTGCGTTGTGGTGAATAATTTATGTTTGTCATTTTAATAATTTCATATCCCTATTGCTTCTCGGTTTCAACGAAAAGAATGATGACTCTTCCATTTTTCGGGTTCCAACCGCGTCAAAATTTACGAATGAAAACAGTTTCGTCAGTCATCCAAATGGCATCTTCGGGTCCGAAGGTGCTGCAATGCGTTATCCTTGATGCTACATAGCCCATTCTTAGCGTCTTCCTCGTCTAGCTGTTCGCTGATTGGTTGCCTCCCTGAATACTCTCTCCCGTGATTGGTGGAGAGGAAACTCCGCCTCATGATTCATATTTGTTTTTGCGATCTTAATAGCAACTTAATATCAACATGGGATAAAAAGAGCTTCCCTGTTTGTATGATTTTTGCCTCCTCAAAGGTTATATTCTTGAAAGATAATTCTGCGGTCCATTTAAGCATGCCCCGCAATCGCGGAGAAGTCCAACTGCTTTATCGTTGTTCTCGTTCGTGGCTCTCAAAATCACACTAGCGAGAGGCTACACCGACTAATGACTTCTGTTTACACGGCTGGGTAAATTGGAAACAGTTGCGCGTCTTGTTTATTTAATTGGACCATATTCGCTTCGGATCCTTGCGAATAATAACAGTCATCATGGTTACGCGATAATTTCCTCTATGTCGGTATATTTTTGATCGCCAATGTTTTTAATATACGTAATTTCTCGGTGAGTATGGCGAAATATTATTTCAAGTTTTCCCTTTCCAGTGGCCAAGTTGGACCTTTCTTATTCACCTTGATTGATAAATGCGAAAGGTAAATCTTGGAAATATTTTATTCTTAAGGGATGCTGATTTCACACCATACAACCAATATCTATTTGATGCATTTGCTTTAGGATTTGGGTCGTTCCGCGTGCAATGTGACGTCTATGTTGGAGTTTACTTTGGAACCAATATTTCCTGAAATAACTTATCTAATCCCATATTTTCGGATATAATCTGTAAACCTTAGCAATGGAAATAGCCAGCAAGACTTCGCATTACTGGAAAATCTCTCTTGTCTGGATTTTACTTCACTCGGTTTCTAGGTCCGACTTCATCGAAAGAAAGTTTTCGCGAAAATATCTTGTGTGCGTTTTACTTATATGTCTTAACAATTGCTATGAAATTCTTCCGAATTAATTATTGAAAATGGACCGGTATCACGGCTGTTTGAATGGATATTTGGAGAATTCTTACTGCAGTTTAGGATACTCAACTTATTTAATTCAAATAGTCCAAATTTTATTAGGGTCACTATCAACTGAAAACTTATTTTATTATCCATTACATAAAAATATTAGGAAATACTTGGCTGCAAATTATGAAAAATTACAAGGATATAGATTGCGAGTGAACCTAATTAAGCATTCATTATTATGTATTTGCATATACGTAATTTTCGTTGAACGTATGTAAACTGTCATATTTTTATTTCAGAGAAATTTGCCTGGCAACGTCGTATTATTACGCCCATTTCTTTGTGTATTACTGGCAGCAGCAGTTCTTAAATACATAAAATGATTTAGACAACTGCCAATTCTATCACCACTAGAGATGAATAATTCATTATTGAGTTTTCCACCTGCATTCATTTGTATTTTCCGCTGGGAAAAAATGACGTAAAACTCCCTTTTTACGTCGCAGTTCCATGGGATACTTCTCATTTAGCTCATCATTAATTCATCATTATTAAAGAAAACCAATAGTTAAAAATCAAGTCAAGTTACTCTAGTATGTATCAAAAAATATAATAAATTACAGTGCTCTACTACAAGGAGTTTTAACTTCCGTTTCCTAGTCAAAAATTTTCTAGGGTGTTAACTAAGTAGAATTTTTTGTTAAAATGAGTCATATTTAATTATTCAGAAGGAATTCGAAACTTTTGCGAAGACGACTTTTGTGTATTGATGATCACGCATCAGTGGTTCCACAAGGGACTGCACTGGATCTCCCCCTTTGTTCTTCGCGTCATGAGCTCCCTCGCGAATTCCACTGGGAACAGTCTTGATTACGCGGAACTAGCCTCTTTTTATGCTCTCAGTGAATGAACCGTTTTACTTTTTTTCTTTGCTCTCCTTGTTCGGAGGCATCATCAAAACAGGCGTGTAAGGGATGAGGCATGTTTTATATGTGGGGGTGTTTTTTTTATTATACGCATTGTCGTTTCGTTTGGAGTGAGAGACAGTGTTTGGCCGAAAGGAGATGAGGACTTGTATTTTTGGCTTGGCGTCTTCCTAATTTGACGTCACGATGATGAAAGGAAGAGAATAGGATGGTTTCATATCATAAAGTGGAGAGGCTCTTTTGTTACCCTGGCCCGATCTTTCTTAAATTCGAATTGAAGGCAAGAAGAGAAAATACACGGTGTGCTCGGGTTTTATTTTTCTGTCTGAAAGCCGAGGCACCTCTACTACAACTTTTAATTGTGTTATTAGTTTCTGTGTAAGAATTTGGTCGTGGGAAACATGTGAAACAACGTGGGCGTGGGTTCGTAAATGGAGATCACGTAAAATATTTAAGGTGAAAATTATAAAAGTATTTGTATTCTAAATACGGATTAATATGCATGATAGGTCGTTCATAATTTATATATTACGCAATAGAAAAGAAAAAAAAGTTGAGTATTGTCTTCAATCCTGAGAAACGGGTGAAAAATACTATTATCTGTTAATTCAAGTATTAATATTGCATCATACAAACTGAATTGATATGTGCGTATTTAAGTCATGACTAACCTCTTGTAAATCTTTTTTTAATAAAATAGACTCGTAGTACCTGCAATTGAATTCTTAACTCGTACTGTAATTTTATAAAAAATTTCTCGGTCAAAATATCAGCAATCTAATAAGATCACTATAAAATTTATTGCATAAAATTTTTGTATATTGCTGAGTGTGGTAGAAATTCAGAAACATGAAAAATCCTAAGAAAACTTTTGCAGGCTCTTGAGAACCGTTCTTTAATTTATAAATCATATTACTGCCGCATTCGAAGTCTTTGTGCATTCAAATGAATGAAATTCTGCATTTAATAAATCCTCTCGGCAAAATTACTCGCGAGTATTATAAACTCTTTAATTTTCTTGTACTTTCTTCTACACATATTCTTTGGCGTTTTTTATTTCATGATATTTAGGTCAGCAGTAGTAATTCGTGAATTCAAATACAAAAAAAGTTTTCAAGCGTTTGGAACCTCCTTTGCGACAATGCTCTAAAAAATTTGGCTACTGATTTAGGGGACGTGTCTGTTGCCTGTTTCCTTTATCGATTTTAGTTTTTATATTTTTTCGTTTCGTATTTCTCTTTTAGAATTACGATACCTCCTTAAAAATGTCAGAGCGTAGAAAGCAGTCATGTGAAGAAAATAGAAAATATTGAGTAGTTCTGAACTAAGCTGTAATGACGTAGAAAAATAATATTAGCAAGTTAAAAAATGAGTCAAATTCGCTAGAGCCTCGATACTTTGCTTTTCTAATTTATAATCACGCCGGGGTTGAGGGTGTATAAAGCTGTCATCTTGTCATTCTGCTTGGCACGGGATGGATTCACTCATTTGTCAATCATCGCGTAAGTGTATGAATCACTGTGCATAACTTCTATTTTCTCGTCCTATTGTTCACTAAAACTCGGTTCATGGCAATTTGTGATATTTTTATGGTCTAACAAGTTTTTCTTTTGACCTATTCGAGCCTCAAACATTGGGCGCCGTTGATGTTAATACCTCCGAGTATTTCATCAATTTTTCATACATAAACGGAAAACTATCTCCTATCATGTTTCTTAATGAATGTTAATGACGGTTTCCCACAAAACAATCTCACCAGGTAAATGGTCGTCGAGTTTACTCCGTGGGCATTCATCTTACAACAATAAGGGAGGACTCGTAGTAATTTTCCACGCTGTTTACAAAAATTAACCGGTTTCGACGGATCTCACGTCATTTTCAGTTTGTTTGTTACCATTTGTTATCCCACCTACCCTTCTCATCAAAATATTCATACGAGGCAGGATAACTGCTTGTTAATTAGACAACTCTTCAAAATGACGTCGTCGAAACCGGTTAAGTTTTAATAAACTTAGTGCGGAAAATTTCTGCATCGTCTTGTTTATAATTACAACAATCTTACTATAAATTTCATGAAAAAAGCACTTGTTTTTACGTGAGGCACAAGGGGGATGTTGTTGGAGTGGGTATACAAATATATCCCTCGTCACGTGAAGGAGTTCTTCTGTAGTCCTCTTTCTCTTACAGTCGAGTTGAGAGATGGAAAGAAGATGGAAAGCAATAGGAAGTCAAAGGGATTCCCCGCCATTATTTGTCTTGCGCTGCGCGAGGAAGCTGATCTCTATTCCTTATTGCTCCTTGTGAGCACGAAAACACGTCACCTCACACTCCTCTTGCTTTCTCGTGTGATCTTCAATTTTTTTTCAGTGAGCCGTTTCCGCGAATTTCGGAGCAATAAGTGTGATGCTCCAATTTCTCTCGGTTTCGCGGAATATTATAGGAGAATAATCTCACTATCTGACGAGATTACTCAGTGAAACTCATAAAAAGGGAGAGAATTTTTAATGCATAAATTTATTATCCCCTAATCCCCCATTTCAAGTTATTTAATAATACCATATCCTCATTTAGCGTTTATATTTTGCAGTACCTACGCCGTTATCTATTTTGAAAATATATTCACGGACGGCATATTTTATTTACTATTAAAATGCAGTTGTAGAATGTACACTGTGATTTGGCATAACAAGTATATTATGTAGGTATTAAGTTTCATTTATTTATTCCCATGTCACCGAAAAAAAAGCAAAAAATGGCCTTTTGAATCGGGATGTGTTAAAATTTTACTCGTGCTGGAACAATTATGCTCTGAATAGAGGCAGCCTTTTCAGGCCGGACTCGATCCTCTTTTTTGGGAATCGCAGACGTAACCCCGCCATCACCGAGGCCGGCAACTTTTTGTTTAACCGTTTTGGTGAAATATTCTTAGAGTTGTTACAGCTGGTTAGCAATTTTTATTTATTCTCCCAAGTGACTCACTTCCTTATTCGGGTGGGGTGGGGAGAGGAGAAGAATGTGGCATTGTGTTGAGAATGATTTGAGGGAGAAGGGTTTGGCTGGAAGGGATGCTTTCCCCGGATAGAGCGACTAGTTAGGATCAGCGACCCCTTACAGGAATAGCTGAGGAGAAGGAAGAAGTAGAACTTGGGTAGAGCAGGGCGAATAACACTCTTGTATCGTTGCACTCGTTCTAATCCTTTGATCTGCGAGGGCTTTACATCCTTAATTTTTGGCTCTCATCTTGACTTGAATTGTTGGAGTGATTCCTAATTGCTAAACCACTCCTTGGGATTCTCAGTTGGGAGAAGGAACTGGGAGGGGATTGGAATTCAGCCCTTAAAAAACTTTCAATCCGGCGCCTCACTCTCTAGGCACGAATTTTTCCCTGCTTTTCACCAAACTATGTCGAGGCTGTTAATTATAAACGCTTTAATTTCGTTCTCTTCTTTGAGTTAATCTAACCTCCCCAATTTCTCTGTATACATGCAATTAATTCACTTTGCTTAAATTCTAACCATTGTTTCATTTGAATCTCAATTTATAATTATACAGAGTGCATTTCATTAATAACATTCTTCAATAGTACTACTACGTTCACAGCATGGATATTATATGTTATGCGATATCTTAAGGCGTAATTACTTAATAAGTATCTCTCATTAATATTTAATATAGTATTTAATATGTCGATGACTAAGTTCTGACAACAATTATCTGAAATTCGGCCGGTTTGAGACGGCTATACTAAAGAAAGAGTAATAACATTAAAAAATAAAACACAAGCAAAAAACCACTCTTTATTTGCAAATGAATGCTTCTTTTTCATTTTTATGAACTTTTGGTTTTTAATTTCAGTGTGCAAGTAAAAGCAATTAATTGTTTTTTTGCTCTCGTGAAAAGTTACTATTTTTGAGATACGTGTTGTTAGAACTTAGCCATCGATATCTAGGTGTTCTATCAATAAAGTTAAATTTTTGCTTGTTTTTCTTCATTCGATTTCTGCAACTCTTAGTGATACATAACTCATATTTTTTTAAATGTTGGGATCTTCTGGAAGGCTTTCTTTTTCTTACCATTAGAAATACCAGCAGGTGATAATCGTTTGATGAAAGAAATGTATTTTCAATGAGACTTGCTCAGCTCTCTCTCTGTGGCCAAACAAAAACTCTAGCCGTCCGCGAAATTTCGCGTGCTGGCAATCTGCCCGCAAAATAAATCACCTGTCATACAACCGCTTGAGTGTAAAGTCGTCAATGCTGTAGAAAATGAAGCGTGATCAAGGGGGGTCATTGATGAGGCATCGTCCGTATTGCCTGTTCATATCACTCGTCGAACGCTTGCTGGAGTCCCGAACCAAGATTCATGACCAGCCACCGTCGACTCGTACGCTAATCGAAGCGAAGCCTTAAAAATTTTGATGTTTTTCCGCTAACATCGGTTTTTCGGTTATTTTGAAAAATAATTGAAATAAAAATCATATTTTACGGTGCAGTTTACCTCTTTATATTCATAATTTTCTAGGAAGCTTCAACTTCCTCTGAGAGATCAAATTATTCCAAAGATTTCCCATATAACTAATGTTTTCAATAATTTCTGGTCCGAATCGGTTCTTTCAATCATGGCCAGAAATGGTTGTAACCATTCGAGTTAACAATAATTGAGTCTTTGTAATAAACAAAGAATATTTATTTTGTCATGATACCAAAATTGTTAGCCGACCATTGAGTTTATTTTACAAAGTTGTCTAATATTGAATCAGTATTTTGCGTAGATATTACAGTATGCTATTTATGCCTCATTTGCATTGTGTTTGCTCATCATTTGTCACATATGTTATTAAGTTTTGGGGCATTCTGTCCCTTGAAGCGTTTGAAGATAAAAAAGAGCAATTCGCACTCTCTTTTTACTGAAATAAAAATGAAGACTACTCAGGCAACATTTTAACAATATTCATGAACGTAAACACCTGATTTATGCAGGTGAGCACAATCCAGTAAATACAGGCACAAGCATTGCTCTGTACAAATATTGCGCATATACATAAAAGAAAATACAAAGGGAATATGACATGATACATGCAAAAATTAACAAAAACAAGGCTATTCTCTATTACTTGCATTGCCATTGATTGCTTTATAGGTACCTATAATCACAGTTAATCACGCTGATGAGGTGGTACACAAGTACATAGCAACTGGCTTTTAAACCGTGTACATAATCTGGGGTCAAAATTGAGGGTAACCGACGTCATAACTATATTGGATCATGTGAAATATCCACGCAAATATTTTTGAATTGCTACATATAAATATTAAGATGATAGCTCACGATCATAACAGCAAAAATAGGAGTAAAAAATGAATATAAATGCCACAATGGATGTCATGAAGTTTCGAATTGAATTCAAAACTAAGAAAAGTAGGCATTACGAATTTCTGATTCCTTAACATATTTATATTTACAGAAGGCCTTATTTCCGGTGGTAGACCACACACTCATCGTTATGCATGGCTTCGAATTTAGTATTATTATTATAAAATTTTGAAAGGTGAGCAATTTAGATAGGCCTGCCATCCATCCATCAAGACAAAGGGCGGAGTGCGGCTTCGGAGATCGACAGGGGCGCACACAAATCCCTCTTGCAGCCGCTTAATTTTGGCAGCCTTTCGAAACCCATGTCTCCACAGTCCCCCCAAGTGCTCTGCCATCATCAGCGACCGGGAGATTGGCTCTCGCCTCGACCGCTTTTCCCGGGGAGCCGAGCGATTAAAACAGGGTCGCCTGTGTGTTCGCGGGATGTGTGTCTCCCCTCCGCTGGGACGGCTTTTGCGTGCTTTTGACGACGAAGTGGGATTAGATGGAGCCGGAGGAGGTGGATGGAGTTAAATGGGATGGAGGGGTGGGTCGAATGGAGCAAAATAATGCTCGAGCTTAGTCGCTGGATGCCCTCGTGACACGCGGGGCTCCATTGTTCGGTCGCCCAGGGAACGCCAATTTCGAAAAAAAAAACAAATGAAAAGTGAAAATAACCTCTCAGTGATCGACAGCAAAGAGCGGAAAATTCCATAATATTGATGATATCCACCTCTCTTGTGGGAACCACTGCTGTGATTTGGTGTGAAGAAGTTGAAAAATATTTTGATGAAATTCATGTTTACGGCGAATTATAGGGATTCGACATTGACAGCTAAGTTGGTAGAGGGTAAATTAAAGATATTAGATTCATTACCCTATTTTTGCAATGTATTATCAGTTAATATTGAGGATACCTGTTTCTCAGCTGACAGGCTGTTTGAAATAAGTGTAGTTTCAAATTGAAAACAGGCTTATGCTCGTGAATTACCAATGAAAGGTCTCACCGAAGCATTCAACTCCAAGTTTTTCTGATTCTTTATCATGGATACGAGGGTGTACAGTTTTATACATATTTTACTACATTCAGTCACGCAAAGCCGTAAGCATAGTCATACCATGTGAATTCACAGAAGGAGAAAGAAAGGCGTAGCAACACACGTATAACATAAAGTGGCTAAATGTCTTTGTCAATTTTATCTTATCTAAATCTACATTCTACCCCGCAAGCCGCCTGAAAGGCGTGTGGCAGGAGGTGTTAAAACACCAGCCGTTTACAAATAAACAAGGGAAGCACTCTAAAGCCATTCCGACTAGAATTTATTTAAGCCCTTTATTTTTTAAACAAATCATCATTATCCTTTAGAAAAACAAATAATTTTACCTATTTGTTCAGAAAAATATCTCTCTCAATTTCTCGTTTCTATCAGAGGTGGAATTATAGCAGATTCTATTATCGCCGTGTCTCTGTGAAAGATATTTAATCCCAATTTCTCAAGCAATCTAAGCCTAGCTTGTAGTCACCCAGTCTCCAGCGGCTCCCAGTCTAATTCGCTTAACATCTGTGCAACGCTTCGTGTTTGCCCACAGCAGTTGTTGACGAATCGTGCTGCCTTCCCTTTTATTCTATTAAGCTCACGGATTAAGTGTTTCTGCGCCGGATCCCTTATTCCCGCTGAACATTCAAGGTGTGGCCGGACGAGTGAAAAATAACACATCCAATTCACTTTTTCACCCGAAAATTTTCCCACAACACGCTTGACGAATCCTAGCTTCTCCAGGGCTCTGCCACCAATATTTCTTATATGCGATCCCCACGATAGGCTCAAAGTTTCCATAGCTCCCTGATACTTAATTTCATTTGTCAGCTCCATGTTGACACCATCCACAGCATATGCATTATTATAGTTGGCTGACGTACGGAAGAAATGCGCCGCTTTTTGCTTTTACTCAGATTGAGTTATAGTCGCCGCCCCTGGCTCCGTATATTGGCATTGCATTTACTAATAACAGATGATAGAAATTCTATGCCAGTGACCTCTAATTTCGCGATAGATGACATTTTCCTCTTAAACTGAATGTATTAAACCGCAAATTCGGGAGCAGTGATAATTTATGTTATTGATTACTACACCTTTCCTGCTATATCCGTGTACTCTCATCGTATGCATGAGTGTATGGAATGTTGAAATTTATGAGCATCCACCCACTCGGTGACATAGTGTTGGCCTCAGGGCATTGGAGTAATTCGATATAAAAAAACAAGGCTATTGTTTTATTTCCTAACGTGAGTGTCCTATTATATGTGAAATTTAAGTTATAAGAATAAATATAAAAATTACTGCCGGATTTCAGGTAAAATTTTACGTACTGGGTTTCCTATATTCCAGTGGAATTAAATTAATTATTGTTATGAATGACTTGATTTTATAGCACGACATAGCAAATTCAATCTTCCTGAGGAGAAATAGAGACCAAGCATTAAGTCGGTAGTGTTTGAGGTTAGTGATACTTTTTTGAAGTTTTTTCTCTGTCAGTAGCCAGATCAGAGCCTATATCGTATCATATCTCTCGGTGACTAAAGAAAAGTTAAGTAAATCCCTATGATGAATACATATAACACATGTATT
Source organism: Ischnura elegans (assembly GCF_921293095.1). NCBI lineage: Eukaryota > Metazoa > Arthropoda > Insecta > Odonata > Coenagrionidae > Ischnura > Ischnura elegans. The sequence goes on from NC_060250.1 coordinate 128,326,775, forward strand.
GATGTATTTTCTTGCACTCATTTTCGCTGTGCTGCTAGAGCTGACTTATTTAAGGCATTTTTATTCATTCGCCCTCCCATAACTCTTGTCTTCGCCCGAATCCGATATCCGCTTTGAATTTTGAGCCCAACTACCTGATACCAGACTTTATTGTTCATCCACCATGGTTCTGCAATTACCTCCATTTTTTCGCTTTCTTTTTACCGCCATTTCTTAAGAGTCTTTCAAATGGGGGATCGTGAGGTCGTCTTTTTAATGCATATTTTTGCAGGGCTTGGGCTCACATTGGTAACTGAAAACGAAATGGAATCGATTAATGGCACTTAACTTGTGGAAATATCGGCAATAAACAATGAGGCATATGAACTGGGTATTTAATTTTTGACCCAATATAATTCGTACATATTAAGAAATAACTGTTCAAAAGTCTTCCTCACACGAACGGTCGCTGTCTCCCTCATTTAGTGGCGTCAGTAACCTTGGCGGCCCTCAATTCTATCTACTGCAAGTTTTATTTACAGTCGTTTTGTTCATCATTTGCGTCATCTTAGAACAGTAAACATAAAGTTATGTAATCGTGTGTATCTATAAATGAAATCCATAATAGCCTACTATAGCAATTAAGAACAGAGAATGAGGGCTCAAGGGAGCCCTTCGAGGATTCAGCCTCCTGGGTCGGGAACCAAGTCTGTGACTTATACGCCCGATCACCCGGGGAGGGGCTGGAGAGGAAGGAGAAAGGAAAGTGGCGCCGCCGCGATAGGAGCCCGACGACGCCCCTGGGGTAGGGAAAGGAAAGGAAGGGATGGGACGGGGAAAAACACCTCAACGCTATAGCAGCGAAGAGGGCCCAACTAAATAGCGAAACCAGGCAAAGCCATTACTATTCTAGTGATTTTGGAGGATTAGTCTATGAGGAAGAAAAATCCATCGATCAAATCGCTAGATAGCAAATTAAGAACAATATAAAGGACTTGAAGTAATACTGCGTCCTGCCACTGTGCAAAAGTACCATTAAAATAAATACCTGAAGCGTTTAGACGTCCAGTCATTTTTATTCTCGTTGTCATGGCATTGACTACGAACAATCATGAGCCATGCCAACAAGGTGTGCTACACCGGAGCCACTTAACTCAAAGTAAAATAATGATGGTCGCTAAGAACTGCTCATTGAAACTGTTGAAACCAGGCCGAAGCCACAGAACAATGGAATTCTGGTATCCTGTCGCCATGTGAAGCCAAGAAATTAAGCGTCTGGTCATCTTGATAGGGCCTCTAGTGTTGCGTTCCATTTCAAACCCGTGGGAAATCGCACAACTTTGAGATTTTTTTCTCAGCACATGCATTTCGTATGTGGCACTAAGTTTGGAGTTGAAGTTACACATTGTGTTTTCAGGCGTGAAGATATACAATTTCTATTTCCACTGAAAACACTGGAATGTTCATATTCTTGTTTTCGGCTCTGCCTATCACTTTAAGTTTCGTGGGACTGCGGAATTCATTGAATATTTCCCCTTTCAAAAAGTTTCGCTGTTTTACTATTCATGATCCTTGGATCCATCATTGAAAACCATTCCGCTTCAAACTTCAATTCTTATTCCTTCTCTGCTGCTCAATTCGTTTTCTTATGCGTTCCCACCTATCTTTATTTCATGAGATACCAAGAAAGTCCTGTTTTCTTTGAAGTTTGTGAAGTGGATTGCATCAGATATCAGCCTATCGTTGTATGACTAAGCGACTTCAGTAGATATTTTATCTCAGTTCTGGTATAAATTTTCTCCCCTAGTTCAATGAAGAAGAACTATAAATTAAACAGATATGAATTTTTAAAGTTTTTGAAAATTTTGCGATTCAATAATAAGCAGAAAATAATTTAAGTATTTGTAGAAAAAATTAATCATGAACACGAGAGTACTGCTTTTATATTTTCCTTCATATTGAGAATAAAAGGCACAAATTATGACTTTTCTACAATACCTCGTCATCGTTATGTTCAGCATAGGAAATACATCATCCATGTTCTACTGTGAAGCTGATCAGTCCTATTGTTCGGCCTGAAAGTACCCGACTGAGAATAATTATTTCAGGAATTTCATGAATCTTTTGGCATAGTTGTTCTGTATCCGAGGCAAAGTTAACGTTCTTATGTAGTAAATGCTATCAATGTCATATATTTTTAGCAATGTTATAACAGAGCCCATTTCGTGAATTCAGCATTGTAAAAGATTGTATGCGTTATTTTTTTTGCTAAATCATAGGGTTCATTGAAGGAATATTATCGTTGATTCTTTTTCAAACAAGTATTTCAGATTTTCGTTCGCGGAAAAAGGACCAGTAAACTAAGTATATGTTGGCATTCGTTTTCCTTTGCATTTCACGTTCAAAAGGTCTGCTGAGAAATTATATCCTTTCTTTCCTTTTATAAACATAGACAAACAAAATCTTGAAATAACATTGATTAAAATAAAATTATTTAACATGAAGACACATATTTCAGTACCTTCGTTCAGTTTTAGGGGCTAGAACATATACGATTACATCCTCATTTCTTGCGAACGTTGTAATATAGTGAGGGAAAGGATTTGGAAGATGCTGCTTCCGTAGGATATCGCTTGCAATACTGTGCTATATAAGCAAATGGAGTTATGGGACTTATATTACCTTTTAGTGTCCATTGTCTTGATATTGGAAAATGTACCCGAGCAAGCGGAATGAACTCACGACTCCCTTGGTCATACTCGTAGTTCTTAGTTCACGGATTTGGAATGAATCGGTTCCGGCTGGATCGTTGGTAGAAAATTAGACGGTAGATCGAAAAACAGAATACTTTTCGTATATTTATGTTTAAAACTTTATCACAATGTACGATCAAAAAAAGTTGTTGAAACTTTCGTAATATTGCCATCACTCTCCGGAATAATGTTATTCTCTTGTATCACAGGGTTTACAGGCTCAGGCAGCCACCGTTCGTGGTATTTACATTTGAAATGGTCTTCTATAGACAAACGTTCGTGGCAGTGAGGCTAAGAAGAACGATCTTTTTGTTTTAAATGTTGATACGTTGGTTATTTGTGATGCATTCAGTGAAAAAAACAGAAATAAAATAATATTCAAATTGAAGAAGTACATGTTTTTAAACTTTACTTGCAAAGAAGTAGCGTGAATAATTTTGTTGCAATAAATTTGAATATCAGCATGTAGAACCCGAGAGAAATAATTTTCATTCTAAATTTTCTCTAGTCAGGTTCAACGCCCGTATCTATTAGTGGCTCTAGTCCTCCTATTCCCACTCTGCTAATTACAACAATTGGGATCGTAGCCAGGCAACGCTCGTGTTTCCGTCACCGCACGGCGCGGCAATCAAGCAGAATCCTCAGTTCTCATCAACCCCACCGCAGCCAAATCGCCGCACCCTCGTCCCTGCCCCGCGCCGCCGAATATCCGTCGGAGTGCGGCTGTTCTGCATCCGCCCACTTCCGCATTTGGAAATCCCTTGCTTGCTGCGTGTAATCTAACCCTCGTGGCCAATGTTCTGCGTAGATTGGCTTTGGGGAGAAGGTCACTCTCGTGGTTCATCGCAAACATATACCAGGGCCTATGGGAGGCTTTACCCCATGTATAGAATCGTGTTCATCAGCTAATTGGTCCATGCGTTGAGTCAAGTTCCCGAATGGATGTTATATGGTGCAAAAGTAATATAACTGTTCGTGGAAATATCTATAATTGGACAAATTTGTAGCTTCTCGGGTAAATCATAGAATTTAGTGATCGAATAATAGCGAAGAAGGCGTTATGATCTATTTGCAGACTAGAATTTTTTCTGAACACTACATGCAACAAACTGATGCAAGTAAATGTGTTTTAAGTGATTCGATGTGACCAAACTATCTCAAATAAATGTTGTTCAACCTAACTTTTATCTCGTCAGTTAAGAAGTTGTCATTCATGTGTCTCATTCGATACACGAAAAATATATAGGTACGAAAAACTGAAAAGATACTTAATTTCAGCATTTGAGAAATTTGTGTAATGATACAAGAGGCGAAATGAGAAAAAATTTGAGCTCAAATAATAACTTGAATCTCGCGTTGTCATTTGAGCTCAAATGTTTCTCATTTCTCATATATAATAATAAAAATTTTTTGGGGTCAAAAAATTGATATGGGCTGGTGAAGATAGCTTCGTCAACACTAGACCGCAGGGGTGGAGATAACACTCCTTAAGGCTTGAGGGGCGATTTCCTTTAACTGTGCTGCTTCGCACTTCAAGAACTTCTTAGGGAGATGTCTGACGGCTTCACCCGGAATTTGAATCCAGAGTCCTTCGGTGAGAAGGCAAGAGGTCCACCTATCAGAATCTCGATTCCATTTTATGACGGCTAATAGAGGTGAGACTTCATTGAAAATGCAAATATCAGCACTCAAAACCTGTACTTACCTGTAAGTAAACCACATGAGATATTCATCGCTCAAATCAATATGGCAATGACACTCAACATATGTTATTAGTAGGTACGTTACCTAATTGAAGGAAAATAAATTCCCCAAGGCCGTATTCTTTGGTCGGCAAAGTGGGGGGTGGGAAGTTACAAGGCTGACAGGGGGGGGGGGGTAAAACCTGCCAAACCCCCTTGTCAGTCTTCCCCCCCTTCCCCCCACTTTGCCCACCAAAGAGTATAAGACCTTGGGGAATTTATTTTCTTTCAACTGCTCAACGGCCGTAGATCGTTCAATCACTTATACGTTACCTAATGTATGTCTACTATCAATGGAATGGTTAATCATTTATTTACTAAGAATATTAACTCAGGTATTATTTTAGGGCTGATTAAATAAGTAATTTTCCACCAGTGGTAGTATAGGTATAGGTGTTCAATGTAATCTGGGATTCAGCCGAGGTTCTTCCCGAGAGAGGACTTTGAATGCCGAGAAGTAGCATTTGAAATGGAATTTCTTTAGAATTCTTTCACATTAGGAAGGCTAAAGAAAACCACACCACAGAAAATTTTAAACGTAGTCTTTTTTCGTCATCATCATACTCAGCAGCCTTCCATCTTAAGATCAATTTAAATAAGCTTTCCGCTAAATTCTTCTATCAGCTCATCTTTAAACACTAACAGAATTATTCTGCTTTACAACCATAACGCACACGATTTTTCCATTTGGTCTTCATCATTCTTCTATAAAACTACATTATGAAAACTTTCAACCTGTATTTCACCGCTACTGTCATGGTCCATACCTCAATATCATAAGAAGGCATTTTATAAATGTAATAATAATAATTTATTTACTCCTATATTTTGGTTTTACAGCTGAATACAAGAGAACAAAGAAAAAGACCTTTAGGTGGTCTACAAGGTCATAGGACCAGAATTGAGCCACCATCTAATAACAAAAGTGTATGCCAATAAAATAAAATAACAATTCAGTGAATAATTAATGAGTGTTTTGAAGAAATAACATCGAAATAAATGTTCAATCATTTCTTGAGGGAGAAGCCAGTCATTGGTAAGTCTTAGCATTTTATTTGGTGATTTAATTTTTTTAATTTTAGCGGGCAGTAAATGAAATAACTTTGGCCCCATGTAAAGAAAACAACGCTTAAATAATGCTTACCTTTGTCTGTTTGTAAGCGCATATGACTCCCTCCTTAAATAATATTTGTATTTATCATATCCGCTCGGCAAATTGCCACTTATGACATCAAACAATTTCGGGACTTTGAATAAATACAAATGGCTCAGTGGCATTGTATAGTGTAAGCCCAAATATATCGTCACGTGCGCTTATATTTCCGCCGTTAAAGAGATTTCTCATTTTGACGAATGCTCTCTTCGTTTGTGGTATTCTGGTGTTCTTACTTCGTAAAATGTTGGTCACTTGTATACCCAAATTGCGGGATTCCTTCATCTTCTCAATTTAATGCTTTCCCTCTATGAGGCTTGCCGTCGCATTCTCTCTCCTACTTGGCCAACAGTTATTTTTGTTGGTATGCAATTTAAGCACGCAGATTTTGAAATTTCTTTTTTCCGTGGTCTCATTATTTTGTGGATACATGATGTAAAGTGGCTAACTATGGAATTGGAACTATTTTCCACGAGGAGAGCTTGAAATAAATACATAACTACAGCGCAGCTTGAGATCACCCATTTATTTCATATCGAATTGCCTTCTTTATCCTCCTTTGTAATGTCTTGATGGTAACGTTAAAATTGGAGTCTAATGGGCTCTAATTAAACCAATTTTAAAATATTGTTGATTTAAGACTGCCAATGTTTTCGTTCACTTATCATGTTCTTCATCAAAGGCACGTCGATTCAAATATTTGGGAAGTTATTTTCTAATAGCTTAAATAAGAATTTCGGAACTCGTTTCGAGGTAAAACCTTCGCTTTCCTAAAAACAATCGCTCAAGAATATTAGTGTTTCTTTTTTTCCGTCTTTCCGCCTTTTATTAAGCTAAAAGAAATAATAGGCTATTAGCCATGCTGGAGATTAATTTTAATTATTCCCGCGGCCTATTCATTGCCTTCTTTATGGTAATTGTTTTTTTTTCATTCTCAGAGCACAGAGATTAATTCATTAATTCATCGCCAGTGAATTAATTTTTAAATACTATGGGATCCTCAAGAGGAATTATTGCTTGAAGATATCTCCGATAGCTTTTAAAATATGGCGCCGTGAACCTTTAACGTTGACTCTGACAATTCTTTAGTGTTTGCGTTGCGGATAAAACTGATTAACATTCCATTATAAATTTTCAATTGAATTGAAGTTTTGGGCTACATTTCTTCGCCTCATTTTGTTATTATTTGATTTGACTTTCCATTTAAAGCATCACTCACAAGCATAAGAAAAGTAATTCAAAATATTTTTCTAAGATTAACTTGCAATTTCATCCCCTCGCTATTTCATTATTCCTTGAAAGCGCTCCAGAAATTTCACTCAAGCTCCACATTCCCCCTTCTGAGAAATTTTTCGCGAAAATTCCGTTCCGGAAAATAAAAGAAAAAAGGAATGCGCGTGCGCAAATTTGGAATGCGTTTAATTCTGTGATCATTCTCTATCGTCTCGCCGCAACACTCCTTCTCCATTTCCCGAAAATTCTCTCCTCACTCTTTCATATTTTGTGTCCTTCAGATTACAGCAACCCCATCCGTTCCTTCCGGCTGGAAAAATTATTTATAATATCAATCTATAGGAGGGGAAATAAATGGATAGGAAGGCAACAGAAAAAGGACAAAGACAAAAGAGTCGTGGTGTATGGAAAATTACCAAACACCGTGCATTACCAACATTTGCCCTTAACAAATATAAAATAATTGTATTTCAGGGAAAAATTAGGTAGAAGCAAGGTTGGAAGAAATAGGAAAGGAGTAAGATAAGTCTGTCCTTCGTCGCCTGTAATTTTCAACGTTTACGTTGACGAAGACTATAACAAAGTCGAAGAAAGTGCGTCAGAAGTTAATATTTACAAAGTAAAAATAAGCATGCAACGATTTTCCGAAGATATAGCTGTAAAAACACTGTCGAGAAGGATTTGAAAAATATTCTGGAAAATGTGATTAATGGGGTAATGGGTAGATATCAGATGGAAAGGAATGAAAAAAATAAAGCATTAGCACGCAGGGGAAGAGATGAAGTGAAGACGAATATTACACTCAGAAACAAAACCTGGAAGACATGAATTCATTTTGTTATTTGGAAGGAGTATAAATAGCAATTGACTCGACAAGAAAAAATTATTAGCAGAATAACCCAGGCAAGGAGATCATTCCACCAAAGGAAAGATGTATTTACAGCGGTAAAATAAAGTATAAGGAAGGAAAGAAATTTCAGCACTTAAATTTTGAGTACCTACGGCAGTTACAGAAGAGGATAAACCCAGGGAGTAGGTTTTCAAATTGTGTTACTGCAGAAGAGTGATGAGGATTAAATAGATAGACCGAGCTAGTGATGAAGAAGTCCCAAGAAGAGTAGGAGAGAAGTCTAATGAAAACATAAATAAGAAGACGGAACAACCTGATAGGCCATATATTGAGACATGACGGACTGATGAAGACAAATGTCGAGCGAGAAATAAATGCCGAGAAAGGAAAAAGAATATTGCTTATAAAATATGTGGAACAATTAGAGAAGGTTTTGAAAGTGAAGAAATAAATAGATGTGATAAGATTAGCTGAAAGCAGAATGTAGAGGTGAGCTGTGAAAGAAATATTTGGATTATTGACCATTGATGATGGAAATTTATCAAATTTCATATGCAAAAGTAACGTTGCCTAGGGTGTTACGTACATAACCCTTCCCTGAATCTTTCAATGCCCATCAAATCATTCAAGAGGCAGCTTCTAAAAGTCATCTTCTGAATCCCTTTTTTTTCTCTTTTTATATCTTTTTTAGAGTTTTTTATGGTTTACATTTGTTAAAGCTGCACATTTTAAGTTGTCTATTAAATGTAAACACCGTTTAGGCTGTTTTCGAATGATTCAATAAATAAATTTTAAAAAATAAATAAATAACCGGAAAATTTGAAGACGATAGCATATATTTTAAGAGAGTAATTCATTACAAAATGTGTAGGTTGAACGGGGGTGTACGTCCCCTTAACTGTGCATGTTCAAAATGTGCCTTTCTGGGCTGCGTCGCTCCATTTGACTACTGCTTACTGCCTCAGAGCTCTTATCTCTCGTTATTTTTGAAGTTCATTCCGTAAGAAGGAAGTAAGCCCTTCACGATCCCTCTATTCCAATTCCAACTTAAGCCTCTTGCCTATTATCTAGGCCCCCTCACCCTTAATTTCGTTATCCCTTGGGGGCAATTTTCTTCACCCTGATGCCCTCCGCCTTTCTCCTATTGTTGACATCCTTGCCATTCCACATCTCTCTCGCGCTAATGCTTCGCATCTCTTTCCCAAGATTATTCTCAAATGGAAAAAATAGTTTTTTTTAGCCAGAATTCCTCTCCTTAAATTCTTTGCATTGTAATTTTCTTTTCATAAAGCAATGATACACTTTAATAGTAGGTAACTCTTTTTTGGATTGTTCCTGTTATTTCCATAGCCATACTCATTAAATTTCTTAAATAAAATAACTAATAGTTAAAAAGTATGGGAAGTAAAAGTTACTTCAATTGCTTAAAAATCAGAATTATTTCCACGGATAAGTAATCCCCGTTGTGCAAATGATTTCGTATTTGTTGAACATTTTTTCGAGCAACATATCCCAGCCCAGGATACTTCATTTTCGATTTCAATTGCTGAATTAAGCCACAATTACGTTTTTCATGTTTTCAAATTTGCTTTTTGAGATGTTTAACCTTTTTATTTACCCGGTAATGGAGTCTGTGCCCATAATTGCATTTGGGAAATAGTTTTATTTATAACTTAAATTACCGAGGCAGATGTGGTGGAACCGCAACCGGATATATTTTTCAATTTTCCATTTTAATGGCATAGTTTTTCAGCGGCTGGTTTCCGTATGCCGTATTATAACTTATGCACTATTTAATTCAATAGTACATCGAACTTAGTCATCGCTAAATTTTTCTGTCATAGCGAGAAATTGCAAAGCATTCTATGACGCATAGTAGGGATTTACTTTTCTTAGTCGCTTTCGAATAATGTAAGTTGACGAAAAACCAGTAACTACCTGAAAGTGACCCACTTTAATTTATCTGAATATTATATTTTGTTGAGTCATTTTTTTCCATAATTTAGCCATAATCAACAATAACTAATTCTACGTTACGTTATAACTTATTTACGTACAATATAGAGACCCTTCAAGGTATCAAGAAAGCTGTGTGATTCGTAAAATACTGCTACGGGTGTACAAGAACCTTTACTCGGATTTTATGAAAATGAGGCTGAAAGCCGCTAGAGAGTCGGAGGCTGCATCCTAAGCTATGATTGCTAGAGCTGATAAAAATAATACATATGTTTCAGGAGTTTATAATATAAATATTTTCCAGAGTGGCACGGAGAATTACATATTAGAACCTCACTGGGCTCGACGGGAACGATTAATTACGAGAGATGTTTCGCTGAACAGATAAGTGTAGGACTCCCTAATTTCATTCAAATGAAAACAAGGTTTTAATTATTGCAGTAATAAAATTACTATGCTGTACTACTATGATAATAGTGCGCACAACTGTTTTTGTATGTAAGAGTAAAAATAATTAAATCATTGCATCATCAATATATAGTGAAAATATTTATTAAATAAATGCTCAAACTACTTAATCTGAGCTGTGGCGGGTAATTACTTCCACAAATTCGCATTAAACAGAGAAATATTTTGCCGAACAGATAGGTAAGGGAATTCGTTTCTCCTCCAAACACTTAAGGACTTACATGTATGCTAGGTGGTACTTCATACGCTAATTTCCTTTGTTATTAGTTGATGCCTGGTATCCCAACGAACCCCGTCATACGCCTTTTGAGGTTGCTCGCGAGGTGGTATGAATATGCACATAGGCATTCCTACCTTGAATATTATATAACTATGAAATGATTATTATATATCTCTAATTCTGTACCTAAAATTTTCACTGGAAACATATTTCTCCAAAACTGTGGATTAATTCTCCATGAACACCAATTTATTGATTTTATATCACAGTTTAAAATTCACTAACATGGTGTACGCAATTATAAGAGCGTTTACCATCATCGAAAATTTATTTTTAGCAGTAATGGCTACCTTTCTTTACAACGAGGACTTAAACTCTTATGCTTTCTTTGAATGTAAATGAAATTTTGAATAACTTCAATCATATATGATCGATTTTTGTGTGAATTGCATCTACGTGTTAATTAACGTCGCCAATGCTGTTCCTTTCCCTTAACTGAATACTTTTCTTCCTTGATAAAGTAGTATAAAAAACTACAACAACGAGATTCCTACCTGCACGCAGTAATTAACTATTATCTGCTGTTCGGCCACTTAATTGGCTAACCATAGTTGATAGTTTACGAAGTGAAGACGACTATTATACTCTGAAACAAGACCTCTTCCAGGTTTTGTTTCAGAGTATAATATTCGTCTTCACTTCGTCTCGTCCCCTGCGTGATCTTGGTCGGCTTCTTCATTCTCCGTCACCGTGCTTCTTCCATTTCGCACTCGTCCCTTCCCCAAAATTCCTTAACCCCCCCAATATCATCCCCCTCTCCTAAACCCCCTTTTTCATCCCTTTCCCGTCCGTCCCTCTCATCAGCCTTTTTTTCTGCATACGTGTCTCTACTTACCCTCGCCGCGCTGAGCCTCGTATCCTCGCGACATCTGTTCCTCCTTTAATCCCTCCCCCTCCGTCCAATTTGCACCGGTTTCGAACTCTCTCCGTCGTGGTTGGTCCTTCCCTTCATTCCGCTCCAAACTTGAAGACTATCGTCTCCCGACCGACCCAAGGGAAAACCTCTGAAGCGGTCTTCGGAGGGGAAAGGGTTGTCATTGTCGTGAGTTGTGGCTCTATCTAACCTAGATCCAAGTACTCGCGGGACTAAAGTATTTGTGCGGTATGACCGACAGCTGAGACTGTTTGCGCCATGAGGGATGGGTAGGGAAAGGATACTGGTAGAGAAACGTGGCGTCAGCATTCACTTGGAAAATCATATTTGATGTTTTTTAAGCAAGAAAGGAAAAAATCCGCTTCAAAATTTAACATAACTTGATCCGGAATCTAGCACGGAATAAAACATTGGTTTCCCGTCTGGCAAACTAAGATACCCGGGAAAAGCTACTCGTTGGTGCTGGGATTAAGGGTACATTGCTCCTCTTGGTCACGTCAGAAGATCAGTCATGCAATTCCGTTAATGATATGTCAGTACGTTATAACCACACGATTGAATATCAATAGAAAACGGAGCGCTTAACGTATCCTGCAACATATGCAAAGCTGACTTCATATTTGCCACGTATCCAGTAGATACTCGATGGACTTGGTTTAATTATGCCGCCATTGACGTTTTCCAATATTAAATTTTTTTGAAACAATTTAGTCATATATTTTCTACACAAACAATTGAAGCTTTTGAATTTATTAATTATTCTAGTAAAGGAGGTGATTAACATCAATTTCAGGTGTTTAGTGTTTCAATTACAACATTGGACGATCTGAAGTGGAATGTGCCAATTTATATACCATGTAGACATTCAGACTTATGATCAATGTAATGAAATCACCATTCATAGACTAGAAGGGTTGGCCCTTTGCATATAATATGACCGGCAATTAATATTAATGTCAATGCCTGTCCTGTTGGTGTGCATCTGTTGTACGGAGAGTGGCTTGGAAAATATTTATACTTTTTTGCACAACGAAATATGGATAAAGTCGTTGAAATTCATTTTTATGTTGAACTTCAGATCTAAAGAACCTCTGCACAGTTTTATTTCGACAGCCAGAATTTTGTGCAATAGAATTTCCTGTGTGAAAGAATATACCGATGACAAAATGTTTTCCATGAGATATTGTTCCCATCGTATCTTCCATTAAACGAATGAAAAGAGATTTTCTATGCAATGAATTGGAAAGTTAAATATTGAGGGTTTTTGAAGTGGGCATTCAAGTGTTGATGGAGAGGAATTTCTCTGATGTAAAAATTGACGAAATACAGGTAGTATTTATTTTGAAAAATTCCTTTGAAATTTGATTTTGAAGTACCCATATGTAAGAGTGCTAACGAGTACGTACTTGTGAGTTTACTATGACTTATATTGAGAAATTGCCGGATTATATTGAAAGTCAAATATTTTGTATATTAAATAGCTATTTTATTTCCCAACTGTGAGAATTAAACGCTCATAGTGAGTAAATGGAATCAACATGCTTTACTTGACAATAGATGGCAATGTTTGCCTCATACCCGTTATGGTAACATTGTAATCTACCAGTCAAAATAATAACGCCTTTAAAGTTTGGTGCTAAAAATAAACGGAAGCCATTTTTATCATAATTTAAATGAAAATTTACTAAACTTGAGCATTAGCTGGTAGAACTTACTCTCAGCGCTTGTTTTTTAATATGACGGTTGTGAATTTTTCGCGGAACAGTAAAAATTTTATTTGAAATTCGAAATTAAAACAATCGGAAGTTTCTCTGCTTCCTGTATTGGTCGATGTTTATCGTTTACATTTTCCTACCCTCGTCCAAGTGAGCATAGTAAGTAAACAAGCTGTGTAAATGCACCCCCTTATAAAGCCCCCATAGAATCATGTTAACGCTCTTCCCCGGTGTTTTATACGCTGGCGGCGAACTGCTTTTCGCAACGGTCGGTCCTATTGAATTGCGTAAATCATGTGCTCAAAAATTCCTTTTCGGGCGCGCGATATAAAGGCATTATCAGGATTTAATGATACCCCGCTCATTGCCTTTGGGGATTCCCTTAATGGACCCGACGCGCGGCGTTACGAGCAGCTCTTGTTTCAATCGCTTGAATAATTTCCATATTCCTCGGTAGGCCTTTTATCACTGGATACGAGCCATTTTATCATTTCCAAACCTTTAATCGCTGTGGACGAAATATATCTGCCAATTTATTATCTGAAGTGCCACGTTAGGTTTTTTTCACCGATTCAATCACTGCAAACTAAAATCCAGATTCCGTGTAGATAAGAGTAGCTACATGCATCAATAATGACAATTTGCGAAGTTATGCACACATATTGAGACCTTAATCGAAATAAATTGGTTAAATAGCTATTATTTTCAACTTATTTCCCGCTTTTTCCATGTTACTTCATTGTAATTTGGTTTTTAATTTTTTGTTTTTTTTTCCCAAGGCTAAAACTTCACAATGCCATGCTGTTTTCAGTTGAGTTGAAAGGGCTTATCTACGGCGGGTCTAGGTACTATTCAAACGGCGTTGCATTTTCACCTGCATTTTTTTAGACTGTAGGATTTTCTGCGTTTTGTTTGCCAGACGAGGAGATCCTTTTGATAGTTTCTCAAGAACTTGCTCTGTTTCCAAGGAATTCCGTTTGGGTGTGCGGAGGCGCCACCTACGTGATTCTATATATAAACCCTTTCGCTTGCTCGTCGTTCGCTTTGCAAATATCTGCATTTCTGTTATCTATAGTTTTTCAAAAGAGTATTATTTTTTTGCAAATAATATTTTTGTTTAAATACGGAAGTTCAATGCAATGAATTAGTTTTTGAATTCGTACGAATGCGTTTAGCTAAATAATGTGATCCCCATGTATATCACAGACACTTTATTTGGTACACTCCAACCGATTTCACCATTCCAGTGCCATTTTATAGAGGGGCTACTCGTAGAGGAATAGCATTTTCCTTATAAAATGTGTTGGTACCAGGCGAGGAGTACCTAATAAATTGGAATAGAAAAAGTTATCATATCATTGAATTAACTTCGAGCAAAATTTTCAAAGTCAACTCGGATACAGTTGAATATAGTACACTTGTTTTTTTTCTACGTAGATGCATAAGGTAGATGCAATATACCATAGTATAGTAGTAGAGCTGGTAGAGCAAAGATGCAATGCGCAATGTTTTGAGGTGTTTTTTGTATAAGTTTGTGAAGATGCATGCCCCTGCATGAGCCATAAGCAAAATATAGTCTTTAAGAGGATGCATCAATCAAAACAAGCATCCTCATTCATTGCTCATTCAACTTTCGAAATCCTCATATTTTGAGTGCATTTACACCACCAATTTAATGCAATTCCATGGAATAAAGCTATAAATTAACCGTAGTCAGCACTTGGCGTAAAATCCAGTACTCATAGGTCTTTGGCGGCGTTCATAGGAAAAGTTAGCTGAAGCCTTTTTAAATTATCGAAAAAAAATTAGCGATGAGTTTGGTCGATTTTGAATGATATTGAAATTGTTGGAGTGCGAATTTTCGCAGTCATTTTTTTCATACGTTTTTATTTCATGTTTTTTCAAATTAAATCGTGAATCTTGGAAAAAAAACTAATCGGGATGGAAAATAGACTTAATAATGTAACGGCAAATTAAACTCCGGAAAATGTATCGAGGTAGCAAAGATATAAATTACCGCAGTACTTTGTGCATTATACAAATTTGAATACAGTATGTAAGTGGTGCTTTGTTGTTGGATTTTCGGAGCTATGGTGTCCAGTATGCTTCGATTTTTTTTCAAAAAACGCACGTTAGCCACAAAGTAGATATTTTACTATCAGTGCTTGACCTAAAGCTCGCTTTTATTTCTGTAAACTAAATGTATTTAAGTATTCCTAGATGCTTATATTAGTTGCAAAACCTGTTTCTGAGAAATCTTTCTCATTGATTCAGACTATTTTCTCGGTGCCAGATTTTTTTGAATAAATTTTTTTTCTCTGATGTCGAATTTTGAATGAACCCTATACGTTTATGTAACAATATCTCTCTATAACAGCTATTTCTATACGCTGATTTTTTATTTCGTAGCTGGAACCAATTCGTAAAGAATGTTTGAGACCGAGGTGAATAGTATCTCATAGTTGTAGAAAGTCTACATTAAAATTCAAAGTTCATTATCCGTTGCAATTTATTATTTAATCTAAAGCGATTTGTCGCAATTAAAAAAATAATATTGCGAAGTAAGTACAACCTCCCATCGCATCAATGGTGGCATACCATACGGATTTAATTCACTCGCAATCTGGTGATGTTTTGTTTCAACCTTGAGATGGGTGCTTTAGGCATTAGCTGCAGTAAATGGAATACATAATTTTTATATTTGTAAATCTTGATTTTAAAAATATTTAAGAGAACTATTCGGGGTTGCTTTAATTAATTCAACGCAACTACGTTGGCCATCACTGAATAATATTTCTCTTCGTCAAATATGGATGGTACGTTTTTCTACTTACGTTGGATTATAGCCATTGGTATTCAATGGTGAATTATCTACAGTGAATCTATTATCTATTGAGGTAGAGTTTGACCTATGAAAGCCAGTACGTATGATGAGGTGTAAGTTAGGCCTCTGTTATGCGGCATGTTGATTCGTATTCCGGAAGTCTTTCACGGCATTTATGTGCAAAACTTTCTATGCTGTATCCTCGCGCTATTTGATATTAATATTAATTTTTCACTGAAGTGGACAAAAGGAAATGACTTTTCCTGCCTCAAAACCTTATCTTTAAATAAATTTTGAAAAAATTGTGAATTTTGAGGCATAGGAAAATCAACCGCAACCTTTAATCCGACTTCAAAACTGAAATATTATTCTTCAAAGATTACATCTTATATCTATTCCATACATCTCCTAATAGTCAAAGAACATTTTTAGCTTATTTTGGCTAGTATTAATGCATTAAATATAAAATAATGAAACTGCATATCTAATGCGCATGCATTTGTTATTCATAAATATGTCTATCACCGTTATGACGTCGGTCTAACAATGTATTTCTTCTTTACATTTTAGGTAAGTGATTCGGTTGTATGGTCCTCACCGCACCTGTTTTGAAATACCGCAGCTCTGATGTCTAGTGGGTTTGTGAGTATTAGAATCCTGCGTGAACCTGCTAGTGCAGGTGTCTCATTCGGAATAAGTTCGTGTTTAAAGTTTATTTTATGTGTTTGTGAGCATTATCGTACAAAGAAAGATCGAAATATGCATTCTAATTACTTAGCCTCCTGGAAATCAAGCGAGTTTATTATATAAAATACCTGGTATTCCGGATCTATAATTTTAGATGAAGCATATCTTCGGGATCAAATATTTTTTGCATAAATAATGTAGAATTTGCAACATAATGTTACGACGCTGTCGTAGTTGGAATGAACATCTTTTCTAAACTTTCCTATGAGCTAGCAGGATTACTCTTTGTTTCAATTCAATTTAATTTAGAGTATTTCCGCATAGAAATGACGTCGACGCGTATGATCCACACTCTCTACACTGATGTAAATACTCGGATAGAATCGTATGTGTTTTACATTATTAGGTCTTGGTACGGTTTTCGTTTTGTGATAATATATGTGGTACACTGTTATATCATGCTTATACTGGAAAAAGAGAGTCAAAATGAGGTTTCGGATCGCCACATTTATCCTTTCCCAGCTTCGTCGTCACAGTGGCGCGTCAGCCAATCCGGTGTTGATAGAGCTCCATTGGAATTCCAATGGCTTCAACTCGAAGTTCCAAGTGTTGCTAATGGAGAAACCTGTGTCCAAACTGAAATTTATCTTTTCAAATCGAATGGGAATCGGGTCGTCAAGGCAGCAATGCTGATGCATTAGTCGAGCATTGAAACGCTGACTTTGACAAACCCGACGCGGCGGAGAACTCGGGAAGAATTCCTGCAAGCTGTTTACCTATCGTATTTAAAGTCTGCTATCGTATTTAAACCTCAACAAGACCAAAGGCCACTCAATAAGCAAGGAGTAGTAGAGGCCCATTGGCATTCAGCATGAGAATGACAAGTAATACAGACGAGAGTCGAATGGCGTTCGGAACTGTTGTCCTCTCGAGTCAACAATCACGGCGAAAGAACCCGGAATCTTGCGTCCATGAACCCATTTCCGCCCACCGCAGCCATATGGCTACAACCTGCCAATCTCAGCATATGAGGCTCATGAAGAAAACTCGCTCTCCTTTTTGTAACCGAATAGTCACGAATAGGTTATTGAAGCTTCCAATAATTTAATACACGTATTAGTTAATTTTTGAAGCCGACCTAAATAAGCCCTCTTACGGAAAGAGACAGGTGCGAAACGGAAATTCAACATGGACGCCCATTGTCCATAAATTTCTTGTTAGTATCACAAAAGTAAAGAGGAAATGGAATTATATTGATTTTTTTAACTGTCCTTCATGAAAAAAATATAATTTCCCTGAAGATTCATCATTTCCATCAAAATCACTCATAGAAATTGAACAATAAATAGATTCCGATCTCGTTACCACCAAGTGTAGCTACAAGGCTACGGGTCATTATGATGAAACAAATTTATGTATGACCAAAATATTTCACTGGATTAATAAAGACGACCGTGGGAGCAACGTGCCTAAATAACTTCACAATCGCAAGCAGTTTTCTAGGCGGAAATGGATTAACGTCAGTGGCCGCGGAAATAGAAGCTTGAATGTGGTGATCTTATTCCTGAAAGTTTCGCATTTTAGCTATTTAATCTCTGGTGGGAAAGAAAACCTAATTGATGGTAGAAATACATCTCGCTCCGACCTTAAATGCATATTTTTTAATTTAAATCCTTTTAAATCATCGAGAAATCAATGTAGTAGTCTAAACATTTAAGTGAGATTAGTATTTCTGAAGTCAGAAATCTCCTAATTTCACTTCATCCACTGTTAGATATGTAATCTATTCTCTCATTTTTGATAACATTTATCCTTTGCGCGTTTCATACAGAAAGGCATTCCGTAATATAAGCGATGAGCTGGCCATAAAGTGATGATAAATGATTATATTAAAAGCAATTTACTGTTTGAGGAGATAGAAATCGAACCATTCGTCGTTTCTTACGCTGTTAATTGCTAACCTAGGCTTTGCAACGCTACAAATTGACATTGTAGGTTGAAGACGATGAACTATTTCTCTCATCAGTGGGAGTTGGTATCAGTATTTCAGAGTAAGCTAGGTTGGGGTAGCAATAAGAACTTGGTTAAAAACCTACGGAACAATTGTTTTTTTTTCTTATTATTACTATATGTAATGTCGTAAATATTTTTTTTCAAATTGACAACTGTCCATAATAAAATAAACAATTTATCACAGTTATCAATTTGAAAAATTAGGTTTTTACCTAAGGTCTTAAGGCCACATAAAAGGAAGAAAACAATCGTTCTGTAGAATTTTGAAATTTTTTTAACGTTACCCCTGCCAATCTTACTCTGAAATGATGATATCGGTTGCCACTTATGAGAGAAATAGTTCAGCTTCTTCAAGTAAAATGTTTTTATACTTTGTACATTTCTTTGTTTTTGTTCTCAGTCCTTAATTGCCATAAAGTTGGAAACACACTTGGCCCTGTGTTTGACCAACTTTCTCCTCACTTTACAACTTGATTTCTACTCCCTTTCCCCATCGTTCATCTCCACCATCAATTAAATGGACAACTGTCATAAATTAGGAAATATTCCTATACTTTGCAGATCTTTTTGGCTTTGCGTTCAGTTTCACTTAATTAAAACTGAGTGGACAAAGACACTTTTTCCTATGTTTGTTCAACTTTCTTCCCTCTTTGCAACTCGCTTTTCTCTCCCTTTCAACATCGTTACCTCAGTGGGAGGATTCGAGGAGCTATGGTTGTCCCTTCCGATGGTGGAGAGGAGGATGGAAGCCTGAAGCGAACTTTGTGAAAAGCCATTCATCGACACTGTGTCCTCGGGAGCTTCGCCACGCCTCGACGAGTAAGTATAGACGATGGTCCTCTCCGTGTAAAAGGATTCGAAGGCTCCATCTAGCGGAGAGGAGAGCACCGGAGTTTGGTCGGCGCCTCGTGGTCGGGAATTTTAAAGGGGATGGAAGGCGTAGTCGGACGGAGCATAAAGACGTCTTATGGAAGGCGGCGAACTGTGGACTAGATAATAGTGAGGAATCTAAGCGAGAAATTGAGCCAAAATAGCTATCCGACGGTGGTGAGAGTTCTCATTCATTAAACATTTAAAGCAAGCAGTTCAGATCTTACTCACGCCCGGCCCGTTGGCTGAACTTCATCGCACTTAAAGAGTTGATGGTGATATTTTATGGAACTGTGTAACACGAATATAATGATAGAAAAGCGTTCGTATCGTTCAAAACTTTTTTTCTAACCTAAGCTTCCACAACTTATGTCATTTTAATGTTGGAACCATTGGTGTTGTGAGCAAATCTATACAATATTTGAAGGTGGAGGTTGACGTTTAGTAATTGTCGGATGGGATATGAGGACTATTAGCAGTGGCGCCGACTCCATGGGGCCTGAGGGGGCCCGAGCCCCCTCAAAAATTCGTTCTGGGTGTGAGGAAAAATTGTGTCAGGCCTGTCGATTTTCCCCGGAGTGTCCAGATATCGAGATTCGAGTTATCAGGGTTCTAATGTTGATCATGTGACTCTACTAAAATGCTTATAAAACTGAAAGCTCACTGCTTATAAAATTTCTCGGGGAAAGATCCCCGGTTTGGGCCCCCCCAATATTTTTTGTAAGTCGGCATTCCTGACTAATATGCATCATTTTCATGGACAAAGAGCTAACGTGATGGGTTTGAAGTTGAGGGGACACGACAGTAGGCCTGCAGATTAGGGAACACCTTGAAAATAACATAATTTGGTGATAATAAGCTATTTTAAAAAATTGCGAAGTGGCCCTATTGCCCTCCCCTCCCTGAATGGGTGAAATTGACGTGACTGTGGCTAGTTCGAGTCGAGCTCTACCCTCACCTCTATAAACCAGCCTTAAGGTTGCGTCAGTGGTTGACTGACGATACTTCAGAAACCGAACTTTATATTGAAGATGTTGACGTGACTTTAGGACAGAAAAAACGATAAAACGGTCTGCAAAATGTTATGATTATTATCCGATATAGGGTTTGACAATATAAGTCCGAAATATATATGTTTTAAGTTGGAACTGTACATAATGCGAGAAAATTTATGCAATATTCGTCGGTGGAACCGTTGTTTAGAAATAAGGAGCGATGAGGTTTACAATTAGTACAAGAGTATTTGACAATTTTATCATTAACAAAGAGCTTACGTGTTCGGTTTGAAGTGAGGTAAGCACTTTGTCCACGAGAAAGTTGTTCAAAATGGGGGATCGGGTAGGTGTGGTGGCTAGAATGTTGGCTTTCCACTCTATAGGCTCGGGCTCATATCCCGGCGTGGCAGAGAATTTTTAGGGACTGCCCGATCCCTACTGGTTGTTGGGTGGAGGACATTTCAAGCGCAACACTCCGTCCGTCGGATGGGATGTTAAGCCGTGGTCCCCTTGGCGCCTTTCTTAAAGAGCAGGCTGATGCCGACGCCGGGTTTCTCTCCACTCTTCCTTGCCTAACCTTCCCTCATGGCGCAAATGACTTAAGCTGTCGGTCGCCTCCTCCAAATAACATACCATACCAGTTGTCCAATACTCCTTAAATATGCCTCCTACCCCAATTGCTAATTGCTAAATAACCTTTTCCACCTCCAAAAATTTAATAAATTTGCTCGCACCACGTATGTTCCACCTTCAAAATGATATAAGTTGAAACCTAGTTTGGTTAGCGATAAAAATAGTTAGCAATTAGTGGTTTGTTTAATTTGATCTGGCCACGTGGGACGCAATTACTTTCATTCAATACCTAACCTTGTGTGGTTACTTGTTGGTACGTTCATTTCTGTTTGTGGGAGTATGGATAGGGAATCATTAATAAAAGGTTTGATTCTATATTAGAAATCCTTTTTAAGGAAAAACCCATTATCGTTTGAATAAACAATGATGTATTAATTACAAGCTCTGGATACATTTTTCAAATATTTTAGATGCAAAACGTCACTGTAAGATTAGATCTAAGGACTGACCATCGTCTTAAAATGTATAAGACGTACATTGACTCTTAGAGTCAAACGCTGTTAGCGTTTAACTCTAAGAGTCAATGTCTAACTCGCTGACTTTTACTATCCTATTTATATTTTCAAAAAATAAGATTTTTTTATTTATTAGGCATAGTCACGAAAGCGACTCCTCGGGAAAGGGTTTGGTAGGACAGTTAATCAGATAGATATCTCTCTATTTTCCGGCAACAGCTGACGAGAAGTGAAATCCGTACGTTTTCAATGATTCTTGCGAAGTAAGCACGAGCAGTTTGGCAACAATGTGCTGGACGACCGCCGTTGCGGAGTGCGAGGCAAGAGTGTCTAGTTTCGTAATTTGTCTGCATAAATAAATGTGGGGAGCAGAGGACGGTTGGGAAATGAATAACTCATGCTGTGCCTTTGCAGTGGCTGCTAGACTCCGCACCTGCGAGGATTTGTTAAGCCATCAAAGTGGCGTCGCTGTAATTTTTGACAGTCAAACTGTCCCGCCTGCGATGCGGATGCTTTCCCCGTCTAATTGGATCCAAGTTTGTTCCACATGCCTTATTCATAACCATTTTTCAGACACGTGGCGATGGACCTCAGTTTTTCCTCAGACGTTTTTAAAGTTCCATTTGATGACCTTCATTGGCTTCAATGCCTTGAAAACTCAAGAGGAAGGATGTATATATAGCTATATAGTGAATGTATAGGTTTTGCTATCGTATCAGGCAAAAGAAGCATTCTGCGGGACACTTCACTGTTTCCACTTTGTAATTTATATTGCCACAGCTGGTAAAAGTTATTCAGCCACTCTTACTTAGATTTATAGTGCTTATTTTCTAAATTTTCTCCAGTAGGTACGTACCTATTCGTAGCGTGACGTGCTAGTAAAAAAATGACTTTGGTAGATACAGGGCATTTGATTCAACCGCAAGTTGGATCAAAGTAATGACAAGATAAAACTCTATTCAAGTTCAAAGCGCGTTACCCTCCCCACTATTTTACTTACATATTAAGATTTCGAGTTTAGAAAAAGAATATATAAATCCCAAACTCGCAAGGCTAGATTGTAGGAAATGGAAATGCTTAAAATGCACGGGATTTTTCCTGGCAATGATAAGTATATGCCATTATTTTACCATCCATAATCAAAATACGAAGATGTTTGCAAGCACAATTATTGTACATAATTACTTTACTTCAGTTACAACATATTAAGGGAAGAAAATTGATTTTGTGCTGCTATGAAATTCATCCATCTAAAATGAAAATTCTACTATCCGGTGCAACATCCAGTCACTCGAGATTGAGTCAGGGTCACTAATGAAAAAGACAGCCCTTTCGATTTCAATATAAAAGGCACCAAACTGATGCTCGTTTATTTTTGCGATTGATAATGAAGTGCATATTTTTACCTGTTATTCTAATTTCTCTAGCCGTTGGGTTTACGCATTGCATTTACTGCTGAATAATGGATTGATACACCTATCGATGATTTCCATGCATGTTTCGTGGTTTAATGCTTTTTTCAATGCTTATGCGAAGTTTAATGTTATATCTCTTACCGAGGGTTATTTACTAACGGAAACCTTGGACTCGATCATTTAGTAAATCATTGAAGGCATTATAGGAAAATCGGGGAAGAAAAAAATGTGTGCTTAGCACCAGCAGGTATTAATTTCCGTCTAAAAGTCAATATTTGGCTCATTATTTTAAAGTAACGAAACGAAAGAACCGAAAAATCTGGAGAAATAGCCTTAATGTACGTATAAAATCGTTTCAGGGTTAATTTTGTGGAATAATGCTATAATCATGATTAAAGCACAAATGGTAATATCCACACTATTTTATTTATGACTTAACCGACCATGGTTTCGGCACTTGGTGTCATTTTCAACGATGACACCAAGTGTCGAAAAAAAGGTTGGTTAATTGATAAATAAAATAGTGTGGATATTACCATTTGTGCTTTAATCATGAGCCCTTTTGTAGTTTAATTGTCGGATTGAGACGCTAGCCGCCGACGACTTAAGATGCGTTCTTCAGAACTTGAGCCTGAGAATAGTGTAAAAAGTGCTTGAACGGCTCTTGAAAATAATGAACCGAGAAAAATAAAGGAATAGTTCTGGAAGTTCTGGAATAGTTGTCAACCGTGTTGAAAGCCCCGTCCAAAGAAATTAGCCATCACCTGACTTATAATGGAGCACAGTGCCATCACCCATTATTATGTCTTCGCGGAAGAGAAGAAGGTATCAGCTCGATCGTTCGCTTTCATTGAGCGTGCAACATATGTTGACGGATTGCGAGAAATATCGTTTGTTTCGGGACAAGTACGAGTTAAACGGAGCCGCAAATACTAGACAAGGCGACAACCTGGATGGTCTTACCCGAGTCATATCCTATTTGAAATAAACAAAATCCTTTTTTGAATGAGTTGTTATTGGTATGCAATTTTAATTTTTTTTTACACTTTAAATACAAAAGTGTAGAAAATTGACCCTACCTCCTCAGTTTAAGGCAGTGAGTGGTCCACAATAACCCGAAAAACGACGACGGGCCCGATGAAACTAATACATCTGTTATTATTAGTTATTTCTATTATTTCTTACTACAAGTCATTTCTATTCTTCTAACTATTTCTCTCTTTACCTTTTTCCCTTCCACCTCTCCTCCAAGGACTATTTCCATCAGACCATCGTGTCTCATGATGTAGCTTTCTTTCTCAGCTTGTTACCGTTGTCTAACTCTTCCAGATATTATTTCCATCTCTTCGCTTTGTTTTCGTCTTCAATCATTAGTAAGCCATTTTTTCCCAAAACTTATCACATCTTACCCCCCTCAAAGTGGTTCCCTACAATCCTACAGGCTGGCTCTATTTTATTTATTACGTCTTCGCGGACATTTTTTATCCACGCTTCTCTAGCCTTCCTCGCTTTACGACACGCTTGTTCGTATTATTGTACTTTATTCTTTCTTCAATGAGATTTAAGACTTGCTGCATGATCTATGACTTTTTAAAACAACTCTTCTTCTACCAAAAACTTCTTCAGCTGACTCCTTATAATCCATAATCCATTTATTATGTTTTTCAAGCTCTCTCCCACAAATTCTTCTGTTACGTCATTTTCACTACCTAGGTTGGGTAAGTCTTTTATTCTCTCCTAATATTCTTAGAACTTCCTCAGTATTCACACGATCTATCCATGTCATCTTCATAATTTTTCTATGACGCCAGATTTATAAAGATTCTAACCTTGATTTCTCACCTTCATTCTGCTGGTGTTATTGTCCCTGCCTCACTTTCATAAAGAATCATGCACCGAATTTAAGTGCTAATAAATTGTCTCTTAACTTCGACGCTTATATTTTCAGCTGTGAGAGTCTGTAATTCAATGCGCTTTATTTAAAGAATTTTGACGGGGAAGATGGTTATCCAGTAGCTTCAATATTTAAACGGCTCTTTCAACAATCGAGTTTGAATTCCATTTCGGACAATAAGCGCGCGCCTGACTAATACCGTAAATGGAAAATATCTGAGTTTCATTCAGGATATCTGACAACGACAGCTGGAAGGCGGGCGAAATCGTTGTCCCCCTCAAAAACAAATGAACCAACGCGGCATAAAACCGAAGAGAATGCGTTCTTTGAATAACCGCGGAATACCAACATCACACAAGGAGATTAGAAATGAATGTCTTCGTCATGGGGTCCAAATGAAAGAAGAAAGTTTGCATGCGATCGAGTGACGACTGGGCGATCATTCTCCCGAATATTCGAGGGCATTGCCTTGGAAAATTCGGAGGGGAAACTTTCCGTTGGAAATGAGTTGAGGGAAGCGAGCGTTGTGTTTTCTTTCCTTTCATTTTTTCATTTTCAGACACACTGTACCAGTTTTTGGGCTGAGTTGGGGTGGGCCTGAGGTACACAATTCCAGTTGAGTGCCTACCGCCCACAGTAAGATCATGCACACACCCCTTAACCCATTATGATTTGACTTTCACTCATCACACTGTTATCATTCATTTCCTTGCATGAAACATCTGCTGCTCATGCGATTTATCTGGAGTACTTTCCGTCGGCTCAGCTCATTATCGTTCCTCTATGTGCAACTGCTATTAAATTATGTACCAACACGATGCGCCGTATTAATTTCTATCAAATACGAAAAATAGGGTGCGTAGATTGTGGGCAAAAGTAAGATATAATTACCTTATCCGTACAGCATATGATTGCGAACAATGAATATCGATCGGAAGTGACATACGAAGCTGCAAAAGCTTTTCACTTACCTGAATCATCAATTCAAATACAATCCGTTGAATAAGATATCATCAAAATCTTGAAAACGTTAATAAATTAAGAATATCATTAATTAAACTGATGATTTATTTTACAAGTAATTCAAATTGATTGGAAATGTTAGTTCAAGTAAATTTTTAGAGCATATAAACCCTATGCCCATCCTCGTCTTCATAAAAAAAAATAAATACGATAAAGGCTTCATCGCCACGTCACTCCAAATTATGTTTTTAATCTTTCTTTTTCTAGTTCATATTGTTCATTGCCACTTTTATACATGACAGCATTGATTGACATTTCTCCGCTAACTTGTCAATATAAGATCAAGTTCATTATATCCATGGTATCTGGTATGTTACAGATGAATTAGAAAAACAATAAATAGAGGTATAGGTAATTTAATTTAATGGGTTTTCTTTTAACCTATCTTTGCATGCCTCGCTGACTACAAGATTTCCCCATGTATCATACGCATAGGCGTTAAAAGAAGCCAAGCATTTGCAGGTTAAGATAGTTTCAAACCCATTGAAGGGTACGCATGTCACTGTCTCTCAGTTTAGACTCATGACTTGATTTCGATTGACAATGACTGAGGGCGTGCTACAGAGAAAGTAAAGTTGCGCTGTACACAGCAGTCGTCTGGATGGCGCTTATACTAATCTATCGGATGCCGCAAAAAAAACTGCCTACGTAGAAATATTTATGGAAAAGCCTTTTTTTGTTTTCTAGTTTGGATTCGAGTGAAACGAGATGTAGGAATATGCTGTGATGTTAGCCGTGGAAGAGATGTGCTACTTTTCACTCTTAAGGCCGCACAAAGAGTAAAAGTGATCTGAAGCAGAAAGATTTTGTCTGTGAACTGTATGAAATACTGCGCAAAGCGAAGCGATTCGTCATGAACTTCCGACAATGAATAGAGAAGGTTACACAAATTATAGAAGAACTATGGCTGTAGGTGCCAGCGACTGTTAGGCAACGTGCTGCGCTTAAGGGTGCATGAATTAAAAAAAAACTTTCTTATCAATCTTCCGGAGTGACATATAAAGCATCATCTTGGAGTGGCACTTAATTTCCTGGCCGGACAGAAACGAAAATATGAAACAAGAAACTTTCGCCTACGGAATATAAGCATTCGTTTTTCTCCCGAAAATTCGATAAATGTTAGGTAGACGTCAGACCTTCGTGTACCTATAGATACCCAAAACCACCAACCATTGGTGACGAATTGCGAGGTATTTATTAGAAACCTAAGCTCTTTGATGGTATCATATTTTTCATGAATTCAACTTAATTAGACATTGTTTTGCGAAATTTGGTTAGTAAAGATGACAATAATTGGGCGTGTTCAATGAAAATAAGCTCATTGAAGTTATAATACTTTTTTCATAGATTTAACATAATTAGGTAACATTTTGCAGATTGTGATAAATATAAATGAGCATCCAATGCTTTTTTCTGCATACTGATTTTTATCCTGCTTGAAACAACTAGACTTGGCGTATCTTGAATTAAATTCATCCAGATCTTTAACTTAATTACTCAACCATCACAGCTCAGGCTGTGTGTCTTTAATGAAATTGCTTTATTAAAAGAACTATCAATAGTACACATGGGTGTATACAGGCGCCAACTTTTAAGAGCAATCTGTGCTTTTCCCCGAGGAAAAATGAATAAATAACGGTAAAAGGGCATTTTTTATTTATTTTTAAGTCTAAACGGGGTGACATGCCCCCAATGCTAAAGTTCTTTTATTTACAACAGGTCTATGCTCGCTGCAATGGGTGTATATGCCTTGAAATTGAGGCAGCTAGAACATGCAAAGGCTACCTTGAGATGAAAACTTCTTGCTTGCAGTACAATTAGGCTGTAACAGAGGAATTTATTCGAGTTATTTTCTTTCCCTTCGGAACATTTTTTTAAATACATTTTTATGAAGTAACTTCCTTCTCTGTTCGTTTGTCCTTCTGGGTGAAATCTTGCAATCAATTCCACCCACTTGCTGATTAGCAAAGGGCTTTAAATTTTCAGTGCAGATCAGAACCAAAGAAATCCAAGAAATATTATAAAATGTATTAAACAAGGTCAAGAATAGAAGAGAGAAAAAAATAATAATTAACTATTTTTACTAGGTCAGAGGCAGTTTGAGTCACCAAACCAAATGCGTGATGCTCATCAATTTCAACGGCGGTATCCAATTTATCTTAAATAAAATAATTTTTCTGTACCCGCTCAATTAATAGTATAGGGGCATAGAGCTGTTGTGAGTAGAGATTTTTCAGCCTTAGTGGCATATCATCCCGTGTAGACTTGAATATAAATTAATAATGCCACCTCTGTCATTATTTATTCATTTTGGCGTTTCAAAAAGCACAAATTAAAATTATAAATAAGCAATACCTGTATGCAGCCATATGAACAATCGACAGGTCTTAAATGCATGGGCGTACCCAGCAATAGGCAGGAGGGGGCAGCCGCCCTTCCCCCCCAAGAAGCAAATATCGCAAAAGTCTTTAAGGAAAATAACATTTTTTCAAGCAAATAATTTTAAAAACTAATAAAAGAGCCGTTACATTTTCCTCAAAATGTTGATTTCAAGCATGCATTTGCATCTCACTAACAACAATGGCTTGACCCCTCCTCACCCCTAGTTTTGATCCTGGGTAGGTACGCTATTGCTTAAATGAGCGTTCTTAAAAAATATTTTTCATCAAACATTTTAGAACTAAAATCCCAAGTATATTATATTAATTGTCGCTCTATTGTGTCAAATTTAAAACGAATGCTCACAAAGATTTTGGCTTCTAAAATTTTGTCGCTAATCTGTAAAATTTTGAACATGGGACCTTAGGAAATGGAGGCTGGTTTATTTTTATATTTTTAGTCAGAATAAAACACGGTTTAGAGAGAAACATGGGTGTTTAGTATTTTATTTCGTTATTCTGTCTTTATGGAAGGGTGTGAGTTAAGAGCGTTTTCTTCGCATGTAAAATTTCGGCTCTTCCATTGTGCAAATCGCGCCGGAGCGTCTTTCGCTTTCACGCTACTCCGATCGCGTCCGAGGGAAAATATTCAGAATTTGACGACCGCCTGAGCGGAAAAGAAGGCGCGTGCCTCATGTGAAGAGTGAAGTGCGGTTGAATAAAATATCTGCGGTGGAAATATCTTACGGGGAGGAAGAGAGGAAGCGTTGGCGAAAATATCTCACCGTTAGGTGGAAATGGTGAAATATTAGGGCAAAGATAGAAAACAGAACTCTTTCTGGTGGTCCTAAAGCTGTATGGATCTCGTCCCCAGGGAGCTAGAAAAACAGTTAAGACTGTAGAACGAGTCCTGCGAATGTGTCTTTCCTTTATAATTTCTTTGAAAAATGGTGGTTTTCCTTGAGTAAATGACACTATATACTTATGCTCGATACTTATAGAAGTTACTAAGTACTACTTGAGTATTTTGATTTTCAATAATTATTCTAGGGTTTTATCCTCCGGCAGAGGTGAAATACACGAAGCCATCATAATAAGGGGGAAAACTAGAACTTGACAAAATCGGAGAAAAATAATGCTATTGCGGAATACTCATAAATTTCCATTATATTTGGGAATATTACCGAAATATTTCGATGGATAAAGCCAAAGGTAAACTCGTGAAAAAATAACTAGTCTAAGTTTCTGAAAAATTAAGATACTTAACGATAGTAACGTAACTTTTACCTTAAAAGATACAATTTTGAAATCAATTCTAAAGCAGCCTTTAAAATGTTTTTTTACGCGTATGGTTAATAAAACGTGAACTAAACGTTCAAAAATGGCCTATTTTAATGAAAAATCTTTTAAATGTGATAAAATCTCATTTTATAATTTTTATCGGGCATCCGTTCTCTACAATCCAAAAATAGAACTCCCGCAGCACTAAATATCCTTTCAAATTTGCTAATGGAGGAATATCAGTGTTATACATGAGGAAGATGTGATTCTAATGTAGCTTAAGAATTCTTAAACAGTGCTGCACTCGTTGAAGTGTCTTACATCTTTCTCACGTGCGATTGAAAGTCTCTACTGGCTGATAGAAGCCATTAGCTAGTTTAAATAAAAAATTGCATCGTCTTAAAAAAAACTTTCTTTCTTAGTAACCTGTATAACTTCTCTGATATATTGAATTCATAGATTCACTCTTATAATTTTTTTTATTTTCTCCTCTGTCTGCAAAATTTAACATATTTCAGTGGTGAAACATGTTGAAAAAAATATCAAATAAAATATGTACTAGAGCGGGAAAATATTATTCTCCTGAGTGAGCTATTTTTTAATACTTAAAAAAATTGCTCACTAGCTTATTTTTAGTTAATTAAGTATACCGGTACTAGCCACGGTGATAACTTTTACGGAGTCACCCGCAATGCACAAATTGTGCGAAAAATACACAGAGGAAAAATCATTCGCCTTGACCGGGATCCCGGTCAAGGCGATTGATTTTTTCTTTGCGGATTTTTCGCATTATTTTTAGTTTTTATCTCATTTCTTTCAACTACCTAAGCCCAGTAACTCCAATGAAAATCGAGTACAAGTATAAATTGTCATCGATAAAAGGAGAAACAGTAGTTTTCAGCAAAACTTTAAAGCACGCATTCATAGATGGGTGAGCTAACGCATCTGTTGTGTTAAACCTTTTGCAGAAGTGAAAAATCAGAGATTCTTGCGGAAATTTATTTTGTGTTTTAAAATTTTGCCCCATCTCAACCAGCCTTCGAAATTCTCGTATAACCTTCCATTTCAGTGAGGTGCTAAGGTACCCTTCGAAAAAAGCTTTTAATTTTTATAGCACTTAATCAATTGTTTTAAGGAATTGTTATCAATTTTATTCAAAAAATAAGATAAAATTTTATTCGCAAAATACGCTCTCATTTTTTCTGTGGCCGAGGGTACAATTTTTACGTTTCGTTTTTCTCGGATAGGGAGAAAGTCGGATAGGTCGAGCGTGTGCTCGTTTTATGATTTACGAATTCATTGAAAATATCGGTAAGATATCATTTTCCATGTTTGTTTTTGTTCCATTTCGTGTCCGTAACCAAAACCGCTTTGAGCATACAGGAGCAGAAAAGGGAAATCGGTAAACAAACTGCGGGAGCTCAATTTTGGGTTCCGTCGGTCAAATGCGATGTTTTTGTTTTCGCTTCATGATCACTTTATATATATACGAGACTGGTGGGAAATGTTTTTCGAGCTATGCTCCAGGATATTTTCTGAATTATAACGGAGTTATGGACACGCGGGATGTCAGAGGGATTATACGGATGAGTTTGTTGAAATTTGCTCTGATTTAGTCAATATTAATTGTTGGGTTCTCTGGTGAGGCTAGTTTGGCCCTTTCTTTTAGTTAAATTTAATGGACCATTGCGTGGTTAATTAAATTTGTAAGCCTATTCCTTCCTGGTTAGTTAAAAAATTTCAGGGCTAATGTAATTCCACGTAAAAATAATTCCAGTTTACTCAATTTAAGGAATCGCGTAGGTTTTTGAGTCATGCATCAAATAAATATGGTTTTGATCATATTGAAGTTGATAGCAAAAACAATTGAAAAATTATTGCAAAAATCCTCTTGTGTTACTTACTAAGTCATTGAGATAATGGTACACATGATATCTACGCACTCGGCGCGAAAACGTGACGGCTAAGTAGGAATGCTGGGAAAAGTCCGTGTGACGTATTTCTGGTTCCAGCTGTCGCCGTGTGAGGTGACCTTGGGGCGAGGCTTTGAGCGCTGATACGACGCAGGCTGCTAGCAGGTGGCAGAGTACCTTGCTAGCTGGTAGTGCTTGGGTTAGGTAAGGATTATTATTACCCTATCAAACGAAGGTACCTAACTTTGTTAATTTTAATAGGCGATTATTAAGAGATGTTTCCCTGAGCTCTGTGCCTCATGCATGCGTTGGTAATCTCAGAAAATGTAAAAATCCTATCTACTCGTATAGAAACTAGGTACCTATGACGTCACGTGGAGTGGAATCGCATGGGCGCCAATCTGGCCTTTTTCAAATGAGGTTAAAATTGACCATTGCCATTCGTCTAAACTGGGATTTCTAAAACAAAATAATTTGTATATTATGAATACACTAATGGTGGGTAAGGAATCGCAATCGATGCATTTCTTTTTCTTTGATGAAGGAGACTACCCTATTGGCAAGTTAATCTGAGTGTATTCTCCTCACTAAAACCTATTATGGGCTAAAATGTACAAGATCCTATTTTGAATTCACCAGGCTCTATACCTCAATTTGATAGTATTCCCCACACAAGGTGCAAAACTGTATCATATTCCGCAGTACAGTAACAACCTTCCCCCTCAACCGTTCGTATTTTGTGCCTTTTGGTGACAGGTACTGTTGTAAAACTGACGCAATCGTCTTAAAAACTTCTTGTTATATTGAGTAGAGCTTTTTCATCACTCGAGTTTTTATCGATTAGAAAAGAATGGTATCTCAGAAAAAAATATGGGCTTACAGTTGAAATCTCGGCCTGTCAGGTTGTCGTTCCCATTAATCCCAAACGGATAACTCAACTGATCTGCTAAGATCTCGGCACCTGACCTCTTCATTCAAATTTTCTTTCAGCCCTCTTTTAGGCAATTCTAACGGAATTTTCTTTATTGAACAAAACGCATAATTTGTCGCAGAGGCAAGGAAGTTTTAAGGAGCTGGATGGGGCACCACGGGTTCCGAGCATGTAGCAAAGTGTGGCAGGAATGGGGGTGCTTGGGTAGGATTAGCCTCCCTCACTTTGACCTAAACACTTACAATCTCACAAGGGTTTATGCGTTCGATTTGGTGAAATGTTTGGTCATAACTCGTCAATACATTAAAATTAACTATGAAACCCACACTGTAGACCTTTTTTTCTTACTTCATCGGTAGGCTTCGTGAAGTTATGACTCAAATATCTTTTCCCAGAGAAAAATTACTATCAATCACCACGGTTAGGTTCTACAACCTGCTTAGCTAAAAATATAATTTTAAGAGTGTAAAATAGTCATTTCCCTGCTCTTATATTGGTATTTAAACTGTTATAGGCAATGGAAATCCATCAATTACAGTAAAAAAGTATATTTTCAAGGATATCCTCGCCAGTAACGTGACTAGCAGGACACAGAGTTTATACATTAATGCGAATGCGAATGATAGGAAAACTCCAATGACAAATACCGGCGAAATTCTATTACTTATTGTTGTGCATTTTCAAAACAATACTTACAATTAGCCACCTCAGAATATCACTGGGAGACCAAGTCCAGAAATTGTCAAACTAAGATGGCGAAACTTTGACCAGGCTTAAAACCCGGAAAGTGCGCCTCCAGTGTATTCCGACTTCCTTGTACATACATATGACCTTTGATCCCATTATGACCCTCGTTGGTAAAAACATCGACAATATGGATCTACGAACTGCAAAAATGACTTGGGCACCCTTTAAAACCAATGGTTTGACGCGTTGGTTGTCTTCTTGGCCCGACTTTTAACTCTATGACCTTTGACCCCCATTGTGACCCTCGGAGGTCAATTAGTGAATAATACGGATCTATGAACTGCCTAACCGACTTTGGCACCCTTCAAAACCTATTGTTTGACACGTTGGTTGTCATGATGTAGTTTCCGTTAATGATTAAAAAAAAAAAGCATTATAACTATCCATCTTTCCTTTTTTTCGCAATTATTTCACTTATTTTCTTCATTTTTCAGCTCCCATTTCATCTTCCCCTACCCGAAATATCCCAGAATAATGGAAAAACATATCTACAGCTCATGTTTGCAATAATTAAAATATTTAAGAACACGGCATAGAAAAAATAATGAAAATTTGTGCCAACAGTTCAGAAGGTACGCTACCACGCTGGCGCCCTCAATACCACACACGCATCAACAAAGAGAAAAATAACAAATGTGAAGAACGATGAATAACATAAGTTATTTGGTATTTCATTTCCCTTTACACACCGAGGTAGACATTTCTCATACAAAAACCAGCAGTAGGCCTAATATGCATACCAACATGCCCGCATTCAACGTCTCTGAAAATCTCCTCTCCTTTGGTGATATCTTCATGGAACCATTCCCAATGTTAATTTGAGACTGCTCAAAAATATTATATGAAAGCTCCAGGTGTGAATGAAGGAAATGCATTTTTAGTGATAAGTTTCACCCCATTGCCTAATTAGCTGACAGCAATTCACCCAAAAAGTTATAACATACGTTTCAGAATCCAAGGCAAGCTCAATTTTCTTTATGATTCAGGTGTTTCATAAACGTCGACCCTTGGTAAAGTTTCCTATTTTGGGGGCCCACGAATTTCTTCTTTGTTTATAGCCTCACTAAAACGAAGACTTTAAGTAAAAATTGAAATTCAGCTCCTGTCTTGTCGATTGCTTTCACAAAATATTTCATCAGTCCTAGTTTGATATGCAATGGTGGCAAATTAATATTTTATGTCAGAACCAGAGAAACATGAGCGACATTTTTACAACCATGTGTGAAGATTTCTCGCAGAGGCCGGTTCCGTAGGATATAATGTTTTTCTCGGGCGCGGATGTTGTATACACATAGGAAAGCAGTTCAGAAGCAGCAATAGTAGAGCAATAGACCAAATATTTCGTCAAATTACTATAACAAGTGGTACAGCAAACACTTGGAGCTTAATCGTAGCCCTGACCGCCAATTTGGTAGCAAGACTAAAATTCATCGGCAGTTATAAGAATTAAAGAAAGAGGTATTTGTTGCGATGTTTAAGTCAATTCACTGCAAACATAGCTGAAGCGACGAGGATGATTTTTACTCACGCGTAATAATTACACATTAAATAACGGTAATAATCACAACGCAAGACCACATACTGACATTCACTTAGAAAAAGCCGTAGTAAAACAAATTTTATCGTTTTGCATAATTTAAACTACTTTGAAAAAAAGGATCCTTGTCCAGGATACCGAAAGAGTTGACTCTGGGATCACTGCAGGTATACCGAGGGAAGGTGACGACAACTTCAATATGCATAATTGATTTGAGAGGCTGATACTTTGTGGAACTCCATAATTAAGGAGAAAGAATACTTTTTAAATCCAATGAGAATATATATATTTCAGTCTTATATTATTCGTATAATTAGTTGTTTGTAATGTTTCTCTATGAAAGCGAGGCTTGGACGTTGACAGCAGCAGAGAAGTCAAGAGTGGAAGCATTCGAAATGTGGTGCTACCGAAGAATGATGAAGATAAAATGGATTGACCGAGTGAGTAACCATGAAGTGCTAAGGAGAGTAGGAGAAAAGAGAAGCCTTCTAGAAACATTAAGCAGAAGAAGGGACAACTTAGTTGGCCACATTTTGAGGCACGATGGTCTGATGAAGACAATCGTTGAAGGACAAGTGGAAGGGAAAAAGGG
Organism: Ischnura elegans; assembly: GCF_921293095.1. Taxonomy (NCBI): domain Eukaryota; kingdom Metazoa; phylum Arthropoda; class Insecta; order Odonata; family Coenagrionidae; genus Ischnura; species Ischnura elegans. The sequence goes on from NC_060250.1 coordinate 128,361,966, forward strand.
CAAGGGACGGCCCCGAATGAGTTATATAGGACAGGTTATAAAGGATGTAAAAGAGAATAAATATGTAGCTATGAAGAGATTAGCGGATAGGAGAGAGAAATGGAGAGCTGCGTCAAACCAATCTTAGGATTGTTGACTAATGATGATGAGAAAGTATTACTTCTTTTTTTAGCTGCGAAAGCAAGAGAATTGCCATCCAAGCCCGAGCGGTGCAGGCACTGCGAAGGCGAGCGTAGTAAAGTGAATCTTCCGAGCTATTGCTACATAATTTAATTATTGTTGCTATGCTATGCAGCAAAATATTTTTATTATTACTAATGTTTCTTGCTGTTATATATTTTTATCATTTGGGGGAGGATGATGTGAAATGGAAGCTGGAATTTTTTTAAATAAGCGAAAATTTGCGCTAAAAAATGCAAAATTGATCATTTTTAATGCGTTTTTACACAATTACGGAGACTTATTACCCCCAAATCTACCTCTTTACCATAAATATTATTTTTTTAGGATTTTGCCTCCCTCAAAACCCCTAGAAAAAATTAAATGCTTAAATAATCCTTTTAATTCCTCCAAATGACCGAAAAGTGATAAAAATTGGAGGAGGGGAGCTCCCCCGGAAATGGTGAGTGGTGGGGAAAAACGGAGTTCATATTCGGATTAACGAGTTCATTTTACATCAGAATCAGCAGGAATGGTATTAGGGCTGATTTTCATGCCATACAGTGATACCTAAGAATCGACATCTTGCTCAATGAAATTCAGACGTTTTTCTATCTCGATTTTTTTAACATTGAAACCCCATAAGGCAAGTTCAAATTTTTGGTTTGGACCCACATTGTGAGGTGAAAAGGTCAAAATTGTAAAATTTTGCTTTCACTCAACAAAACCTAGGACCTTTCCCCATAAGTGTGCCAATTTTTATGAATATTGCTCGATGCAAAGTTACTAAAATTACAGGTCAAACATTACACACGACCCTTGGGACAGTCTGTATAGAGGTCATACTTTTTAAATTGAATAACGCGAGTTTGTTTGAGTTGATACCGGAAGATACAGGGAAAATCGTGCGTTAGTTAATTAAGATATACCATGACTTTTTTTTTTAATGATAGGCATTCCTGAAGACTTTCAAGGTTCAGCCTTATTGCATTTTAAATTTTGCTCTTTGAAAACGCGAGGAGGTGGAGGATAAAGTTACGCTGCCGAGGAGAGACATCTGGTGACTGTGGTTTGAAGCTCATTTTGGGCGTGGAGAGGTGGTTTCTTCTTTTCTTTCGTTTATTTAGAGTGGCCTGGGAATCATTTACGCGAACGAGTTCAAGGACGATAGGCAATGACAGAGGAGAAATGCTTCAGGCTATGACTGACCTGGAAAAAAAAGCCCAGTGAATAATTTAATCCCTTCTTTGGTCTATTATTTTGTAAGCTAATGTACAGAAAAAGCATAATATTACTACACAAGTCGACATGAAGCGATCTTTTTTACGGCGAACTGATTATTCGGCAAGGTTAATTTTGCTGTTTTAAAAATGCCTTTGGGGATAAAATAAAAGAACTTTCACTTACTACATCTCGTGCAAATTTCTTGTTTCCGATAAAGGTTTCTGAAAATCTCCGTCGTTATTCTTTTGTTTCATTCTCTATTTCATGGTTCCACAAACTATAGCCGTGCAATTTAAGCCAAAATACTTCCATTTGATTCCTTGGCGCTCGTATGCTGTATTTATCTAAGCCTTTAGTGGTTAGCCAAATCATCTGTCACGCAATAGTGACTAAATCAGGGGTTGGTATGTTTGGGTAAAATTCACCCCAGACTAAGCAATAGGCAGTGGCGGATCTATGGGGGGGGGGGGTTAAAGGGGCTATAGCCCCCCCTTGGGCATCCCATTTACGCTAGATAGAATCAGGGGCGGATCCAGGATTTCTTTCTGGGGGGCAAAAGTAAGGCCGTATCCAGGAGTTCGTTTTGGGGGGGCACAAGGATACCTCGTAATACAAAATGAACGCATTTATAATGGGACCATATTAAAAATCTTGCATATTTTTAAGGGCCTGGGGGGGGGGGGCATGTGCCCCCTTGCCTCCCCCTAGGTCCGCCTGTGGATTGAATGGTAGTTTTTTTCTGACCCTCACTACTGCTGGAATTTTAACCCCCCTCCCCTTGCCCCTATCCTGGATCCGCCTCTGGCCACAGGCGTTCGTATATCACACATTCAGGGTAGCAATTCGAGGATATCTTATTTGGAGGAGTCCGAAGGCTTCACCCAAGATTTGAACCCTGTATCCTTGGATTAATAGCCCAAAGGTTTTCCTCGCTGGGCAAATACTTTTCCCAATATCTTTATTCGTTTTCATTTTGAACATTTTCTTCCACTTACATTAAGTTACATTGACATGCAAACAATGAATGGAGGGACGAATATAATGGCGCCTCTAAGGAATTTAAGAGTAACTGTTGTGGGTTTAACAAATTTCCAAATTTATCTCCCTGTTGACATAGAAAAGGTGAAGGTGGCAGTATACTATTGTGGGAGTCATAAAATTTGTGCACGGTGATGTATGCGATGCCAAAATAACTTGTAAAATAAAAATGAAGCTATCAATGAAAATTTTGCTCAATAAAATAAAATAGCCTCAGATGTATGGAACCAAGTCACTCAGAAATAATAACAACAAAAATATATTAAGACAATTTAATACGTACTGTTAGGAAAAATAGAATACAAGTAATCCTCAAAATTGCGTGTGCCAAGCCACCTTAGCTTTGTATTTTTGTGCGACTTATTTTTGGAGGACGATTATGGAGAACTCAAAAATAATTAACCTAGTCCTATATCTGTAAGTAGAATTGAATAGGGATCCCTCTAAGGTAAGGCACAGATGGATCACTTTCAATTAGTATTAATTTTTTTCTGGTGGCAATAGGGATTTGGATATACTTGTCGCAGTAGACTTGTAACCCTATATATATTATTGAAACACTGTATAAGATGCATAATTTTTTAATAGTTAGTCCTTAGTCCATATTTTAGCAGGCTTTATGCACGTGCGTGGTAAATATTTTCTGAAAATGTATGCATTCAGTCGATATTTCTATGCATAGGAAATTGAATTACGAGGGTTTGCACTTTGAAAATTTAAAAATATCACCTGACAACGTGAATTAGGAATAATTTTACAATTAACTTAATTGAACAATTCATTATTAACAATTTTGAAGTGGTTCACTTCTTAGTTTTGCTGAAATGCACTGGTGTAACCCTAGCTTAATTAATTTTTTTGCGTAAACTTCGTTAATCTGAAGTTTATTACTTATATATTTTTAGGAAACTATTTCAGATTAATTATAAACTTACTCGGTATTTGAACTAAATGTTGATCTTATGCAGTTTTATATTTCTAGAGCTAGCGGGTAGCACTAATATAATTGTTGACGATTTAAATAATAGCTAAATCCAATGAAGCTGACTCGTAACACTAGCCGAATTATTCGATCGACGTCTCAATTTTCTGAAGATGATCCTAAATTGTTCTTTTGGAGGCTTAAGCCTATGCGTGTGGTAAATATTTTTCAGGGATTGCGATGAAATAAGGCGAATTTGGTCGATATACTGTTTTACGAATGTATATTAAGGCACTCTTGTGTCCCGGTTTGTTGGGCGCGTGGTCCGCTGTTCGCTTAGGCACGGCCCAGGGGCGGTTAGCAGGGGTGGCGGCGGGCGAGGCTCGGGTGGAATTTCAGGGGAAGGAGGGGAGGAATGTTCGCCGGGGGCTGCTCAGCCGAGGGGGCGCGGTACGCAGCGGATGGCCAGGAGGGGAAGGCAACGGGGTGGGCGGAATGGAGAAGATGTAAAGTTTACATAGAGAGTTAATGACGACTTAAAATTAGCAATAAATACAAATTAGGATCAAAAATTAAGCAATGCAGCTTCGGAGGCTAGCATTACACTGACATCTAAAGAATAGATTTAATAAGTTAAACACATTCAGGCTTCGATTGGTGGAAGTTAGACATATTTAAATAAATATAAAGATCGTAGCACTTTTCCACAATTTTTTTACTGCGTACAACGCGTTTCGGCTCACTGAGTCATCATCTGGTACAAGGCCTTCTTGTTCCAGAGGTTCTTGTACCAGATGATGGCTCTGGGAGCCGAAACGCCTTGTACCCAGTAAAAAAATGTGGAAAAGCGCTTCGATCTTTTATTTATTTAAACATATTTAATGCCTCCCAAGCGAATAGACTGCGTCAATAGTTATCGGGATAGCCACCGGGTCACGAACTGCATTACTGCCGAGGCTTCGATGTCCGACTCGGCCATCGTCCTCAGGGCTATGAGCTATGGGCAATATGGGCATGCTTTGAAATATGAGCTATAGGTAGGGTTCATGGCTATGGGCAGGGGTCAGGACTATGGGCATCACTTATGGGCCCTGAGGACGATGGCCGAGTCGGACAGCAAAAGGTCGGCAGTGACGCAGTTCCAGAGCCGGTGGCGATCCTGAGAACTCTTCACGCATCTAAATGATACCTTGCTAGCCACCTCTAGGGTATTTGGAGGGGGGTGATCAATCACCAGCATGCATAATGCAATAGGATTTCCACAAGCACAGCACACGGTCATAAAAATGAAGTGAACTTTTATGATATAAACTTCCGCATTGTTGCAAAGGCAATAATAGCGAACTACATGATGGAAATCTGCCTATGAAGCTAGAGCAAGCTAAACATGCTATTATAAATCCTAGGAAATTCAGAAACACGCTATAAGGAATACTTATATTATGAGGGCTACACAAAAAGTCGACTAACCTATTAGTAAGTTCTAAAGCTCGCGTTGTATTCTCTTATGCATCGCGGAAAAAACTACATTCTGAATTCATATGTGCTACACTCTATTTCTCTTTTTTCATTTTTATGATCTGAGTTACTGTAGTATCTACATAAAAGCTATACATTATACCTTTACAGTGTTCATAGAAAACAATACCGTGAACTGGACTTCATCTATCAATCTTTTTCAGAACTAGCACATCAAAGAGCCGCTAGATATGTTTCCAAATCGAGTTGTGCTGTTTCTCAGATGTCTTTTTTAGATTTTTATTCTCAATTCCATGTTATGTCAACGTTATCCTCAATTTCTTTGAGGTGTCTTCTTCCGCAATTCACGGTTAGAACTATGACGGGACGGTTGCTGAGCGCATGCAAAAAATTTAATGCAAGACTGAACTTTTCAAATTTTCATGCTATTTTTCCCCTTACATTAAAATCTGCCAATACTCACGCTAATTTAATCTGAATTTGAGCTAACAATGTTTTCTGGGAATTCCTAATTTGGCGCACGAGTAATGAAATCTCACATTAAGCACGGGTAATTAATTGCTAATTGTTCTGTACTAAACGGCCTCAGGCCTTGCGATCGGAATGGGTGACTGAAAGCAGCATTTTCTTGTTTTATCTTTGCCTACGGGAGGGATATATCGATACAAAAATCAGTAAAATTTGAAAAGTGTGAGAATAGCTTTCCAGAGCACCTATTGGTGGATGAAGTCAGTGCTGGGTGCGTGGTGGTCAGAGTAAACATGAATGTTTACCAGACGACTCGTTTTATTTGCTCGCTCGAATTTAAGCAAATATTTAACAATTATTTCATTTTTTATACTGCTTTCATTACATACCCTCCATTTCACCACTGTGGAGACATGTTGACTGAATTTTTATTTTATAAATTCCATTGCGTACTAAGGTACAATATACTTACTCATTCATAAAAATATTTACTTTGAAATACTTTGAAAAAAATTAAAATCAACGAGGCCCAATGCTACTTTTAAGGAAAATAACCTCCTGTTGACGCAATTAGTACATTAGGTTAAGTTTTTGTAAAATATCTAATAGAGTAATAGTAGAGTAATAGAGTACGAAATATTAAAATTTAAGCTCATATCGGATGTTTCTCAACTGGGTCTGATTTGGTTAAACTTTCGATGAAGAGTGACAGCAAACGTTGGCGCATTTTTTGGGGAATTACCATTTCTTTGATCTATAAAGCATAAATTTTGCAAACAAAAGATAAAGTTAATTTTGATTGCTATGTTGCTGTGGGGAGAATTTATATATAAATTCCTCTAAAGAATCACAACAAGAATGCTAAAAATGAAGCCACGTGTCTAAGATAGGCGGTACTAGCATCGCTTTAAATATTTTCCTGTCGATAAATATTTCAATTTGTTGATGAAACTAATTTTTTAAATGTCTCTCCTTGTTTTTATGGAATCTATTTTATTACAAAGTTGCCTACAAAGAACGATTTCCTAATAAGTACAAATAAATAATTTCCAAAAAAAAAACAAATAGAACGGATGGTTCTGATGGAGCGGAACGTAAATTTTGTGGTATACTGGTACCGTTACTTTTACTATTTAATTGTGCTTAGGAAGGGAACTGGTCGGCAACTGGATACATTCTTAAGTTTTTTTAATGATATCCATTCTACAATTTCATTCACCTGTGAAAGAGACCAGAACCATCGCTTAAATTATCTGGATCTTACAATGGAACTCGATAAATACCGGCATTTCTTCTCCATTTTTCGAAAACCCTGTTATACCAATCATGTCATCCCAACAAGTTCAAGACACCATTACTCAGGCAAACTGATGGCTTTTCATTCCATGATTCATCGCCTGTTAAGCATACCACTTTCAAAAGAAGACTTTAAGAAAGAAATAATCACCACTAAACAAATTGCTTCAGCCACCGGTAATTCACAAAATTTAATAGACAAATTAATTTTAAAAAACAGAGAAGATTGGCTATCGACCAATTCGGCGGACGAGAATAAAAAGAAGCAGTGGTGCACAATGGCGTACGTCGATGCACTTTCTATAAAAATTTACCATTTACCTAGAGACAAATTCCGCATGGCTTTTAAACCTAAAACACTCTAAGAAGACTACTTGTAAAATGTAATGATCCGATAGACCAATTAAACAGATGGGGAGTGTATTCATTGAAATGCAGTGATTGCAATGGTGTGTACGTGGGGCAGACAGGGAGTGGCTTCGAAGTCATGAAGAAAGAAGATATAAGAGCTTACAAAAGTAACAAAGGTGATAAAACTAATTTTGCAAAACACTTAACATGCAACTGCCAAAGGAGCGATTTTGAAATGAATATTTAAAAATTTTGCAACGACCGCCGTGAATTGGACTCGAGAGAGCAGTTAGAAATTTTAAAAATTATTGAAAGTCAGGACAGTACTCTGATAAACTCTGACCTTTGCTTATCCTTTTCCCCTATTCTGGCGTCCGTTTTAAAATCCATCTCTTCCTCCGTTAGGTAGCTACATAACAATAATAAGATAAATAGAATATAATTTACGCCTGAAGATGATGATAATTCATCGAAACGCAGGTCGCGTTATATAAAAAAGCAGTGGTATAAGTAATAGTGTAATATCCCAGAAAACTTCAAATTTTATTGGCCGGGTAACTAGATTACCTCCAACAGCTGTTGGCGGGAAGAAAATAAAAACTTATTTGTTAGATGAGTGCTGGGATAAAAATTGAATGAAATAATTTTCATAATATTATTGCTTCAATCACGCCATTATTCTACCAGATGGCACCTTTTTGAATTGCTTTTTCATTGCACGTTAGTCAATGTGAATGTACAATGGCAAAAATAAAATATTCCTGCCGTTTCACAAAAAATCAATGAAAAACCTAAATGTAGACAACGATGTTTTTAAAAATTATAAAAAACAAGATATTACATAATTTAAAAGAGAGCCATGGTGTTGAATTACAGGAAAGGCTAAAATACAACGTAAAATTTATGAATTATACCTGAGATACCCCACACAGTCTTTCGCGTAAGTTTTCTAGGCACAGTCATGGAAGATTTAATTATTTTGTATGTGAAAATTATGCTTTTATACTTTGAGCATTATACTTAAGCACTTTTGAGGGCTTAATCTCAGAAAAGACTACCCGCCATGACCAGAACTTTCGATGCACCAATCAGAGCCCAAATATTTGGTAGAACCTTTAGAAGACCGCTTAATAAAAATTCAATAAAAACATATTCCATCTGCGAAAATATTTTGTCATTGTTTGTCCGAGCCAAGCGGTAGAAATGGGAACGTTCTCCTACCAGAGTGCAGCTATAGAGAGCTTGGTATTCATTGAGAAAAACTTTACATTTCCACCTAGCCATGCTTTGTGGAATACGTATGCCGAATATGCATCGTTTTCACCTCAAGCCGACACCTGCTGCCAATTCACTTCGGGTGCAAAACGTGTGAGTTTCAAAGAGAACACAATAAGTAGTGGTACAAAGGAAAGGTGGTATGAGTTGGGCATTATTGATTTGGGTCAAGGATTAAGTCCTCGATTAATGTGTTTATTGGATAATTTATTATTAATTGGAGGCAGAAATGATAAAATAGGATCTCGTTACTGTAAACAATTTTGTAGCTCATCGTTGGCGTTTTTATATCAAAACGAATAACATTTTCAATGAAAAATGTTTAGTAATATGATAATAATTATAATTAATTTATATTAAAGTATAGTGTGTTCCATATTAATTATATTTATGGTTTATTGTGCTCGATATGTTTCAGTCTCTAGAGCTCGGCTCAAACTCCAAAAGTCGGAGGCTCAAACCATGGAGCCTTCAAAAAATTATGTTTAAAGTTTCATTTCATGAAATTAAAAATCATGAAGCATTTTTCGGGAGTGTTGGAAAGAGGACAGACAAGCTGCTCCTCTCTACTCGATTCCACTGTTGAGAGACTAAAATTTCACTTGCAGAAGGCAGTAGTGGCGAAGATCTATGATGATCGGTACAATGTCAACTGCGATAGCTTATTCGGGTGATAGTGAAGTCCATGGAATCAGCCGAATTGCTAAGATGTTAAAGACAATGCGAAACCATCACATTACCTTCCCTACCAGCCTTGCGTTCAACATGACGTTATGGCATCCTTCCCAGTTAAGTAGTCCCCCAATCGAATTTACGGGTGGGACTTATTACTATTTGTAAACGATAGGTACTGAATCGATTAAATTTCGTTTTGCTAACTAGAAATGGTGATAAATTTTGGAGAAAAAATATATCCCCTACTTGAAATGCTTCTGGGGAGCCTAATAGCTGATAGCCTGGGTCCACAGCTTGGGCGCTTGCTCTCTGATCATTCAGTACCGGATTCAAGCCCTGGATAAGGCCTTCGAACACCCCCAATGCACAATCCTTCAATTATGAGGTGGCTCAAGAAAAGCCGAAGGGAGTAATGGCGAAGATGTATGAGGATCGGTACAGTGTCATCTGCGACTGCTTATTCGGGCGATAGTGAAGTTCATGAGATCAGCCGGATTGCAAAGATGTGGTAGGCAACGCGAAACCATCACATTACCTTGCTTAAGAGATGAAAGCCACTTGTAATTCACACGGTCGTAGGTACTGAGGTCTATCGTCACTTACCCAAGTCAACCCTCAGATTGAATCATTGACCATTTTATTTTTCTGGCTCTTTGAACATTCTACACCTCGTTTTTATGAAGTCACCCTCTTATCAGCTTGTTTGGTTTGGATAAATCTTGCTACTGAAATTTAAACTACTTTTTTATTAGCTATCGACTTGAAATTTTCATTACGGATCATAACAAGATGAAAATACATTTTACGTTATTTATAGGCCCTCAGAGGCTCTATGAGTCACCATTTCCGGCAATTAACAATTGTTTTAATCGTTCAGCAGTAGCATAAGGCCTTAGGATTTAACTCTTCGCGGCTATAGATTGTTCCCTCCGGCGCAAAGGATAACGCGCTGAATGTTTTCGCTTTTGAACAAGTATACTTTCACGTGTAAAATTAAAACGTGATACCTTGTGCCGATGGTAGGGTGTTTTATTTCCTTCTCCTTTGTTTGAATAAAATTTTTTTATGTAATATTTTAATTCATTATAGTAGCATAAAAATATCCCAGGTTGGGCAGAAACACAGGACGCAAAAAGATAAAAAACACTCAGTGAACTAAATTTTCAGTGGTGCATATCCACTTTCCTCAGAGTTAGGTAGGAGACTGTCTATAAGCATAGTAGTGTTTTATAATGTAGTAGTAATAATAGTGTCTCATAATGAATTGCGCGATGCAACAATAGATACTTCGAAATGTTCCTCGACGAGGTAAATAACATAAAAATATCTGTCTAAGACTGTCTCCTACATAACTCTGAGGAAGGTGGATGTATACCACTGAAAATTTAGTTCAGTGAGTGTTTTTTTTTAATCTTTTTGTGCCCTGTGTTTCTGCCCAACTTGAGATATTTTTATGTTATTGGCCTCGTCGAGGAACATTTCGAAGTATCTATTGCAGCATCGCACAGTACATTATAATATTCATACAAATCTCTTTAACGAAGGTTGAGGAGACATGATTCGTATTTGCCCTTCTTGTCACCAAAAAGACTGCGATTGTAGTATGAGCAACAATTGAGATTGGAGAACCATAGAAACCTCCCCACCCCATCCACACTGTGCATGGAACGCAATAAAATGAATTTAGGTACCATCCCCCTCCCCCCTTTCCCCCGGTGGCGCTGTTGAAATGCTGCCTCTTTTTTTCTGGATGCGTCTAGGAGGTTGCTCCGGGATCAGAAGTCAATAAATCATCGTGGATGTGACCCACGGCAACCTCTCAGTGGGGGTGGGATTGGTTGGTGGGAGGGGGAAGAAGGAAGGGGGTGGGGGTTGTGTGAAGAGGGGGTGGAAAGGGTGGGGCATGAAATATTGACGCAACAGGGGAGGGTGGTGGAGGGCAGGGGGGGTGGGTGGGTGGAAAGGATAAACTGAAGAAGACCGCGAGAACACGGGAATATCGCGGAATAAGGCGATGGATATCAGTGAGCACACTCCGCCGGAATCGGCATTAATTCTTCTTCTTCTTCTTCGTATTTGAACCCGACCTCTTTTTCTTCATTTTTCTTACTTAGAGAATCCGTTTCGTCTTTTTTTTCAATACGAGTCCTCAAAGTTACCTTGCAACGACTGCGAAGTGGATTCCTCGCAACCAGCCATTGTTTGATTCACCACTGATGATGGACCGTGTTGTAGCATTGGCGTCGAGACGCGTGAAAAAATTTTACATTTGCAAAATTAGAGGAATGAACAATTTGTTTAAATTTAATACTTCCGACGTTCCCAATGCAGCCACGCTTCAATTGTTTATCGTGTGCTTTTTAAAGGCTCTCAAAAACACGTCAACCTTTTTAAATTTAAGTGTATCGGGACTAGCCACGGTTACCACCACCATTTTCCGTTATAGTCCTTACACTTACACTGAGGAGAATGACGCCTCGCTAGCTTAACTGGCTTAAGTCCTCGACCGGAAACCGGGAGATCCGGGTTTAGATCCCGGTCAAGGCGAATAATTTTTTCTCTGTGGATTTTTCTCACATCTCAATTCTTCTTGAATGCCCAAAGATCTTCATACGCTCAATAAACTTTTAAAAAAATTATACTTGCCCATTTCCCTATTCAACTCTTGGGGCGTTTCGCCTAACAATGACGAACACCGCAATTCGCATGCAACGACTTCATATTGTGAGGGAGTAGTGTTTAGAATGCAATGTTTCACTAGCAATTGTTTAGCGCCACCTAATTGTGGTGCATGCACTGCTTTATTACTTTGCGGGCTACTTTACCTATAATATTAGAGTATACGTATATGTTGTTGCGTGTGTTAAGAGTCGCGGTAAACGATGAGAAAAAGTGCCTCTCTGGGACGTAGTAAACGAAGCAACGTTTGATTTGAGTTGTAGCTAGGGAGTGGTAAATATATTCGAGTTGTCTTCCCCTTTTAGCATTTAAATATGTGAAATTTCTTACTGAGTTCAGAGGATAAGAAATTCGCCAAGTGCTGTGGTAAGATTTCCGGATGAAAAATGTTAAGGAGAGGCGCTATTTTGCCCTCGTCTGGCAACACCTTGAATGCACAGCGAGTACATCAAGGATCCGGCCAAGAAAGACTTCATTTGTGAACTTAATACAATTGAAGGAGAAGCTGCGCAATTCGTCAAATAAAGCTATGAACGCATAGAAAGCGTTGCACAGATGTTAAACGAATTAGCCTGGGAGCCGCTAGAGACTCGGAGGCTGCGCGCAAGGCTTACACTGCGTGAGGAATTGATATCTTTCAGGGCGACAAGTAGAACATCGTGTTAGACCTTACTACATTTCCAGGTCCGACAGAAACGATAAATTAAAGGAGATATTTTGCCTAATGGATACGGATTGGGAATTGGGAGTCCTGGCCAAGGAAGAATTTGATAAATGCTAGGCTGGACCACGTACGCGATTTTCCTTTTATTTTCCAAGCTGCTTTTATCCAAATATCACACTACTGTGGAGGTCGCTCGCACGGTAATATATTGATGTAGATGAAAATGAAACATAAAAATACATTGATCTTGTTTCGTTGGTCAGTTTTTTCATAATATTAGTCGCCGTTGTATGATCTGCTTAAATAGTCTTAAATTGATAGTATATGTTTTAACTGCGCGTAAATTTTCGATTGAATTGAGGTACATTAAATGGATGATGAATATATTCTTAGAATTTTAAAAGTACCATTTGAGTATTAATATTTTATCGCAATATAATTGTAGAACTCCGCGATAATAGTGGAAAATCCAGGAAAGCATGAATATATTGCTAAGGGAACACATTTTTTTCGAAGAAATGGGATGAAGTCAATTGAGACTTCATGTCAGATCCCTTTCGCCCATCCTCTCTGAATGAAAAGTAAAGATGTGTAGAGCCGCGTCGGTAGAATGAATGCTACTTCTTCCTTGTACTACACTCTCTATCTGGAATTTAAGAGACTGCTACGAGTATCTGACGCGGATTAAAGTGTACACAGTGCTGTAGCGGAAGTAATAGACAAGGGAAGTTTTATTCGGCTAGCTAGTGGCGGATTGATCCAAACAACATTTCCTTTTAACATTGAAATATGTATATTTCATGCTCAGAGTTCATCGTTACTAATATTATCCTCTTCTTTAAGTGTATTTTATCGTATTTGGGTCGTTAGTGTTTTATTTTTTGCTCATAATTTAGACAGTAAGTTATACTATACCCTGTCATTGTTTATTTACGTAATCGTTTAAGAGTATAAAAGTGACTGAGGCAGGAAATATATAATCGAAGGGCATGCTTACTTAATAATATAGAGGAGACACTTTTCATTGATTTTTTTCAGAGACGTTCAACTCGGCTCAACGGTTAAGTCATTCTCAAGTACAACACAGAATGTAATTGAGAATAATCCAGCGGTCGCCTTAATTAGTGTATTGATAATTTCAAAGCTATATGATCATCCTAAGACAGCAACAAATGAGGCTGAATTAATTAAAACTACACTAAAGTATAGCTGCAAAAAGGTTAAGAAAAAGGCTTCGCTGTTCTTCGACTTTTTCTTAACCTTTTTGCATCAGGAAGGAGTTCCACCATGTTATGCCAACCACCATCGCATTTACTAAAGTATAGAATATATTAATTGCAGTGTTCGCCTAAGAAATTCCCTTTATTTGTAACTCTATATAAAATGCTGCTTTCGGAAAAATATGAAGAAAGAGTCTTTTAAAGGGCAAGCTCTACCCGCGCATACCTATAATAACCTGTCCCTTTAATTTGTATTAAGTGGCAGGTATTCAAGTTTGCACAGCAGATAATTATATTTTGACCTTGATCCATAATGCTGATGGATTATCCTCATGTGATGCCTCCATATTTTTGTTCCTCATCCTTTCTGAACTGAATCAATATTTGCTTATCATCAGATAACTAGGTGTTTAGGTGAGGAATTGGAAGCATGTATCCCACGATGCACTTTGTGCAAATTTTTCCTCCATATTGTTTTGCAGCATTGTACGTTCCATAGGATATATGTCCTCGAGGAATATATTTGTATTATACTCAATTCTGAGCGCGTGTGTGTCATCTATGAGCGTCCAGTGAACCAGGATGAATGAGTAGGGGTGATATTCGTAGATTTTCATCAGAAGTGCACTAATTACGGAGATACATATAGAGGATAATACGAGGTAGATGGTAAAAAGGATGAATTACTTTTGTTTATAGATTTTTGCAGCGGTTCAATGCACTGGTGTAATCAATTTTTGGGTTTACTGCTGCATGCTATAAACTTAAAAAAACGGATATCATCAGTCTCATCCAGAGTCCTTGAGGATGTTCCCAGCAGTATGAACGAAACTTTAAGCATTAAAAGTACTTTCCACGAAGCAGTAAACCCGAAAATAGATAGCACGTGATGAATTATTAATTACGTTGAGGCATTCTCCTTGAAGAACATCGAGTAAAATTCTATGTTTGCCAATGGCTGATGTCCTAACATCCCCCGTCAAACACATAATTAGGCGGTATGCGGTCTGCTTTCATTTACACAAGGTATGAGACACTAAAGTAGTCATAGGAAAATATTGCATCTATATCACTTCATATTTTTGGCGACAGCAAGCATATCTATAACATCCAAAATACCGGACGGTAGCGCAAAACTTTGGTACTTGGTATTATCTGTTTAAAATGAAAATTTTCCCATTATTGGGGGAATCATCTCATCTTATGTGACTGTTGGTTAAACAATTAAACCATTTTGGCATCGTAAAAAAATTTATCTAAAACGACTTCTTCACCATCATCACTTTACCATACAAGTGAATTTAAAAAGGTTAATCATTCTATTACTGAATAAAATACCTTTGAGAACCATGAATATTAAAAAGTTACAGCTAACAAACCTAATTCGTACAATATACTGGACCTTGTAAGGAGAACACGTCGTAGTTTTTTTTTAATTGTCATCATCACTGGTCAACAATCCTAGGATTGGTTTGACGCAGCTCTCCACTCAGTTCTCCTATCAGCTAATCTTTCCACACCTACGTATTTCTCCTCTTTCACATCCTTCTTTTCCTCTTTCATATATTTCATTCGAGGTCTTCCTTTACCATTCTTGCTGTCCACTTATCCCTCGACAATTGTCTTCATCAGTCTATAATGTCTCAAATGTGGCCTATAAGGCTGTTTCGTCTTCTTATTAAGGTTTTCATGAGGCTTCTCTTCTCTCCTACTCTTCTTCGGACTTCCTCGTTACTAACTCGGTCGATCCAATTGTAAGTTCTCTAAAAAGAGTCATCGCTGGCAGTAAGACGTACAGGACTCGATGGCAAAGATTGAAAAAATGTTACAGGGAAAAAATATGAAAATGAATGGGAAGACAACCAACTTACTTATTCGCGGAGGAGAGAAAACTCTAGGAAATTCGCTTCAAAGGAGAGAGATTTGAACATGGGAGTCATTCACCAAACTTGGTAGCACTATTACCTCGGGCAGTAGAAGCAAGGTAAACATCCAGCGTCGCATAACCCATTCGTTCATGAAAAAGAGGCCGCTACTATGCACGACGAGCAAATAACTGGAGATCAGGAAACAACAGGTGAAAACATTGGTGTGTAAATTGGCACTGCACGGCGTAGAAGTTCAGACAATCTATAATACTGATCAGTAAATAATAGAGGCTTCAGAGATATAGTGCTAGAGGAGGATTCTGGAGATGAAATTGATGGATATGATAAGAAATGATGAGGAATAGAGGAAGAGGAATAGAAGAATAGAGAATATAATAGAAAGATAGAGGAAGAATAGAATAGAGGAACAGAGGAAGAGAGGAAACTTTGGATAATTGTGCGCCAAAGGAGAAGACATAATGAGACACAGGAATTGCGTGGGAAAATTGATGGGTATGGTAAGAAATGAGAAGGAATAGAGGAAGAGGAATAGAAGAATAGAGGAATAAGGAATAGAATAGATAGATAGAGGAAGAATGGAATAGGGGAAGAAAGGACACTTTGGATAACTGTACGCCAAAGGAGATGACATAATGAGACACAAGAATTGCGTGGGAAGAATAACGGAAGGAAAAATTGATGAAAAAGTTCCCAGAGGAACCCAAGGCACAGGTACATGCCTAGGACAGATCGAGAGGGATGCTGGAAAGATGAGCCTGAGGGAGGTGAAAGAACTAGCTTGGAATAGGGAGCGATGGAGGGTTGAGGTAGGTGTGCCAATCTTGGGATAGCAATAGTATGGATGCATGTAGTAGAGAAACGAGTGGCATGAGAGAGTGAGGTAGAGAGGGAGAGAGAGAGAGAGAGAGAGAGTGGAGGAAGAGGGGATGCTTTCGCCCCGGGGTTTTCGTCGTCCCCGCCAGAGGGTGTGGGGGGGGTGCAGATACACCGTTACCATGGATACCAATAGAATCTCTCAGTTTCCATGGAGACCACGGAAGCCACGGCCCACTCCCCCGCAACCCTCCTCCCCCCCTTAACTCTCTCCCTTGTTCCACAATTTCCTCACCCCTCTCCTCCCTCCCCCCACCCCCTACGGTGTCGTCCTACCTCACTCCGTCCTTCCGTGATTCCCCAACCCACCCCCGCTCCCCTCCCCCGTCACCCACCCTCCCTAACTCCTTCTGCAGCATCCGCGCCAACCCATCTAATTCCCCGAGCCGCACCCAATTCTTTCCGCCATGCCCTGTCCGGATGACGCGGAAGGGATCCCCGCACCTGATCCGCTGCTACCGATTCGCTCGATGGAAAAAATTAGCCATAGGTACCTGCCACCACCACCACATCGGATGAAAAAGTCATATATTTTTACTTCATCCCCCGAGGAGACCGACCGACCCCCGACGTAGATCCCCTCAGATTATGTCTCGGCGCGTTTTATTTTAGTCCTGCCACGTTAGGTCCCGGGTAAAAATAATGTTAGAAGCCGGTAGGCTCCCTTCAAATAAAAAATCCTCACGATTGCGCAGTGACCCAGGCATGGAAATAGAATATGAATAAATAATCATGTGAAGTTAATTTTTTTATTGCTTCGTTTTTGGTAGGCCCTACCCTTACATATTCCAAGTATTATTAGAAGTGCAGTTTAGCAGTCGATCATGATTAGTTATTTACTCCCTCAAGAGGCATGATATCGACAAAAATCATTTCTGTGTCAGTCGGTACCATGTTTGAGAGTAAACCCGTGTGTGACTCCTAGAGCTGCTTTATTTTGTTAGATGATCAAAAGATGAAATGACCATATGGAAAATACGCCACCTTCTTTATTGAACCATGGGCATGCATTTTATGCATGAAATGCATATGTTCTCGCAAATTATATTAACTTCGTAAAACTTACCTTTCTATGATGGCCATTTGGGAGCGATGCTGAAAGAAAGCATACGGATACTCCATATTTCTCTTAAAAAATTTAATTGGAAATGAGCTTTTTCTTGATAAATATTTCTCGGGTTCTCATCCAGATTAATTCTTTCATTTAAGCCGACGTTTCGAGAGACAAATTGTTTCCCATCTTCAAGGCCGTGTTGCTCTTTGAAAGTCGAATTTCACACTGAACCGAAACGACCGTTTATCGGGGACAACAATACGGCTCAGGTGTCGTCCGATTGGCTGCAGGTCTTTTGAAATTCTTCATGTTCTTCCCTTACGTATTTTATAAAGCTGATAACAGCTGATTGATTAATTAACCTGCCTGAGAACCGGAGAAATATCCATCAATAGTATTCACCTGGAGAAATTAAAATCGCTTATTAAGCTTTTTCTTGTTTCCCCATGAACGATTAAAACGTGAACGAAAGCATCAAAGAAACATGAACGAAAAATGTGTGCTTAAAGAATGATTTTGGAAATCGGAGTGGAATGTTTAAATAACTCCTGTCCACCTTCCACTGCATTGAACCAGGAGCATTTTTTGAGGTCAGTAAAGACGATTGGCAGAAGTCGCCGTGAAATTTGGTCGACTCGATGCGCTGCGAGGTGCCCATGAGAAATTTTCCATTCCACTTCCTTTTACGGGCCAAAATATCGATAAGAGAGTATCGATAAAATCTTGCAGAACGAATTACACCAAATTTTAAAGAGACTGCAGGCCTAATTTGGTTTCCTCAACTTGCACTCCTCGCAAGGTGGTTCTTTAACCATGTTTTGGACCTTGATAATGAAAAAATGTCAAGACCATGTCAATATGTTGGTTTCGAGTCAATTGTGTCTCCATGCAATGAGTGATCAGTGAGTTAACACAGTAGTTTTCATTTACTTATTATTTTGCTAATATCACTTGTGATAGTTTGTGCTTTAAGACAGTATTGAAGTTTATAATTGGGGCAATATTGCAGTTTCTGGCTGAATCACTGACTCAATTGGTATTTCCTTCGGTCAGACAGTTGATTTCATCTTTGAAGGGCTTGATTCATTAAAAATTATTTCAATGGTGCGGAGTTAGTTTATAATGTCACATGAATTTGGGTGCTTGTATGTCCGAACAATTTTCCTCAATCCATTAAACGGCGGTGTGGAAACCTATATCATTTTGGTAGATGACAAAACAGTTTTGTGTAGCCGGCGAATGTAGATAGAGTGAATCTTTCGTTAAAAATGGTGTGTCTTACTTGATGTTATCGTCAGATCAGTTAAATAGTGCAACCCATGTTAAATTTCGTGGAGTATCAGTGCAGTATCCGGTTAGCTTGGTGTATTATAGGGGAATAGATATGCGTAAATGTCTGCAAGGAAAACGATAGACGAAGTGTCTTTTACACTAAGAGTATACTGAAGCATGTCCATACATATTTTGTGCTCCGTAAAACCGACGTCTTGACGGGAAATGGGAAGGCTGAATTGGACAAGTCGTTTTCGTCTTAAATAATCTATCCCCTTCTCTTAGTGAATTCATTTAATAAATTGCGAATTGGGAACTGTGAGGACTCCATATTATACATTGGGGTCGGTTGGGTTTGGGTAGAGAAGGTGGCAAAATAAAATTGGCGCATGTATTCGTCCTTGTTCAGATTCCCACATTATTGCCATTCATTTATTAAGATGTTGATCTTCAATGTTGATAATTTACTTTCGCGGAGGCATTAAAATAGGCTCATGAGGCCCGCCGGCTTTAGAATTTAGCAGTATCTGCTTCAGTATTTTCTTCTCAGTCGGGAAGCGAGGCAAAAGAACTTTATTACGTTGGGCCAACTTCTCTCCACAAAATTGCGTTCCTCTAACTGTTTTTACTTTGAGTAATTCACCTGAGCCTTGTATTTTTTTTCATCACAGTCAATGCTCTATCTCGGAGAGATTGCAAACTAACAAGGAACAATATGAGCACAGCTAAGCCGCGATTTCAATGAAACTTGGCAGGTTCTCAGATAATAGTTCAGAGGCAATAGAGAATGTGAAAATTCACGTGCCCTCGTGATCCACGAGTCGAGATATAAATGATCAAGATTTTTAAAAACCTAATCTGCATGACGCGGTGGCCTACGAGCGGCAATCCGCCGCGAGGAGAGCCACTCCTTGCCGCCGGCGGTTGTGAGACGCCGCGGTGCGAAGGTTTCACCCTTTGTTCAGATGGAAGGGAATACAAGCTGAGTTCTGTCGTCGTTTAGCAACTCTAAATTTAGTAGTTAGTAGGTTAGCTACGTATGAGAGATCATAAAATCGCTGTACTGGAATTGAAGCCTTCACTCTAGTCCTAGCTCTCGGCCCGTTAACAGCAGTTCTTCTCCCTTTTCACGATTGCCTGAGACAATCGAGAAAAAAAATTTCGGAGATTTTTTAATTTTTTTGGAAAGTTTTTTCCTCAAAACTTAAGTGTAGCATTTGGATTTCCTGTCTTTGGAGACGTCCCAGGAGTAAGAATAGGGATGGCTGGAAGTGGGGAGAAGGAAAACTCGCTTATAACTTCTCAGCGCTGCTCGCAAAACTCTTTCCCCCATCTTTCCTCCCACGGTATTTCATTCCCCGCTTGTTTATTTAATGCTGCTCTTCCGCAATTCCGAGAAAAAGGGTTCTCGAGTCCCGTCTTCCACTCGCCCCCTCCCCTGCACTTCCCTTATCCTCTCCCCAAATCTCCTCCCGTCCCCTCCCCTTCCCCCCTCTCCCTTGTTTCCCAGAAATGTCTTGTTTCACTTCACCCTTCCCTTCGACTCCAAACCGAGACTTCGCCCACGCGCCGAGCGAATCCTTGGAAAACAGTCTCCGTTGATCTCTTTTTTTTTTGCTTCTTTTGCTTGTAATTGCGCGCGCTGCTGACTTCGCCTTGCAATTGACCGCGATCATAACAAATAAATAATGATTTCGAACAGAGGTAATTGGTCGTCACGATGCTCCGTGTCGATTTTGTTGCCGGATGGTAGGAGATTTCTAATTTTAAATGTAGAAGTTGAATCTTCTCCATTTAAAAAATTAGGGAAAGTTGCCGTTGGAATCATGAATGGAAATTGCAGCTGAAAGTTGTGGGCTTACCAGGTTTTTATTGCCGTTATCACCACATCATTGTACATCTATTTTTGATTTAGATTTTAGTCATTGGATGCCGCTGAATTTTGGTTTGATTTTCTGGCAAGAAAAGTTGAATTATAAATCTCTTGCATCCATAGTTTTATTTTATATATCACTAAATACAAGCCATTAATAAATTTCTCATATTACGATTTTGTCCCGCTGAAAGGTAAAAAATTAATCGGGCGATAATTAAAATGAGGATAGTTTGATAAGCAAAAAAGAAATTATCAATTATCAGTAAAGACCCTGGGCAAAGACAACATTCCACTAAAATAAAGATTTTCTTACATCGGGGAATTTATGACTTGAAGTAAGAGAACAATACATTAGAATTTTCATTTGGGGCATACTTCTCTGTGGAACTGACGCATGGACCATGGAAGAAGAGGACAAACAATGAGAGCAGCCTTTCAAAATGTGGGTCTTCAGAAGAATGAGGATCTAATGGATCTATCAAGTTAGTGTTGAGGGATTCCTAAAAAGAGTAAGAGAAAGGAGAGGTCATAAAAAGCTTGACAAGAGGACGGAATGATCTTATGGGCCATATCTTGAGACGTGATGACCTGATGAAGACAATCCTCGAAGGTCAAATACGGAAAAGGAAGACTTCGAATAAAATTTGAAAAAAAAGAAGGATGTGAAAGAGAAGAAATACACTGACGTTGGCTGATGGAAGAATTGAGATGAGAGCTGTGTGAAACCAATCTTAGTATTGCTGACCAGTGTTGATGATGATGGTGATGAGTTTGACAGCATATTGTCCACTATATCCGACCCTAAACTTAATATCACTTATCATGTAAGAATACCCAGTTCAATATTATTCTCTGCGCTTATTTTTAACCTCGGGGAAATAGTATTTGAGAAGTGCAATTTTTTTAAAACGTCAGGTAACCCTTTTTGGTTGGTATAATAACTTGATGAAATACTATAAATTCGTAGAGAGAATTTTATATAAGTCTCTTATTTCAATAAATGTTTCAGCATTAAGTAAGAACGTAACTACAGCGATTACATTATTATTTTTCCAAGTGCTTACAAATATCAATGCAGGCCAGCATGAAGATGACCAAAAATTACCATACATATCTATGGTATTAAAAGAAATCATAGGGGATCGGGTTGGTGTGGTGGCTAGAGTGTTGACTTCCGACCCGGCGGGCTCGGGTTCAAATTCCGGCAGTGGCAAAGAATTTTCAGATACAACCCGATCCCTGCCTGAGTGTTGTGTGGAGGACATTTCAAGCGCAACACTCCGTCCGTCGGATGGGACGTTAAGCCGTGGTCCCCTTGGCGCCATTCGTTAAGAGCAGGCTAATGCCGACGCCGGGTTTCTCTCCACCCTTCCTTCCATACCCTTCCCTCATAGCGCAAATAACCTTAGCTGTCGGTCACCTCCTCCAAATACCATGCCAAGAAATCATCAACGATGTACATGTAGATTTTACACACTGTACTACCCCGCAAACCGCCTCAAAAGTCATGCTATCACCCCCGGTTAGGAGATCAGCCGATACTGCGCGTACTAAGTCCCGCCTTTCATTAATTCCGCATAATCGCAAACCTGCTAGCCCAACTACAAAAATCTGAAGTTACAGAGCACAGCTCCAATAAGGACCATGCCGTAAAATGGAGGGAGGCCAAAGTGTTTTGCCGTATGCGCATGGATGCTGGGACCGTCTTGTCAAGGAAACCATTAGGATGCGCGAAAATCCCTACAATATCAACCATCCATATTTCTCATTCGAAGTGCTGTTGAATCTTTAAATGAATCGTTCAAAGAGTCATCCACTGGTAGATGCAAAAACGATGACACGATTGAAATAAACCGTTCTCGAGGAAGAGAGCCGACTTACTCGCGCTCCGTAAGCGGTCACTTATTGGACTTCCAAACACCTCCTGTATTTGGCTAAATCTGTGATATCCGAATTCGAGCCCAAAGTCGGAAATACACCATGACCTCATTAGGTGTGGCGTTGAACAATAGGTCAGGCACTCGATAGATAGTCGCATGCAGCCGGCTTTAGGCTATCGGTAGCCTTTGGCTATACCTATGAATGTCCTGGTCGGCTGGTGCATTGCTACTAAGGACCGCTTTTCTCTTTGTCCTATAGGGGTACGTACCTACCGATTTGAGTTCCCCTCGGCCCAGAATCGGGCTGTTGAAGCTTTTGTGCGCATTGGGACGCCAGGAATACTTCTGTCCGTCGAGGAATAGCGAACGGCGAAATGGCATTAGCGCATTCGTGCGGGCTCCGCTTCACGAAACGTGACTTCCCTCAGGCGTTGTGCAGACGATGTCCGCTGGAAGGCGCCACTATGAAGGGCGACCCCAATAATACCCTCACCAGCGCACGGGGGAGAAAGAAATAAGAGAGGGTGAGGACTGATTCAAATACACTTGCATCTCACCACTTTCTCTCCAACCTTTTTTTTAACCATTAACAGGGCACGGCCGAGGGCGCAAATCATAGAAAATTGAAAAAAAGGATAAGCTTTAATATATATCAAGGTTGTATTTATTATCTTTAAACATTAATATTTCATCTTGAGCTGCTGGATTCTCCCAATTTAGTGTATTAACTATATAAAAAAATTCAATATTTATACGAAGTAAAAAATGACAATACAGATAGTTCTGACGAATATTTCTCGGGTTCGCAGCCAGGTCAATGCATTTATACAAGCCGACGTTTCGGGAGACGACTTGTCTCCCATTCTCAAGGCCGTGTTACTTTATGCAAGTCCAATTTCACACTCCATAAAGTAACACAGCCTTGAGGATGGGAGACAAGTCGTCTTCCGAAATGTCGGCTTGTATAAAAGCATTAACCTGGCAGCAAACCCGAGAAATATTCGTCAAAAGTATTCAGGAAAAATTAAAATCGTTTTTAATACAGACATTTGTTTAATCAAGAATCCTCTTGCATTCTCAACACGACCGTTACCAAATCTCCCGTCGTAGTGTACGCTCCCACTTTAAGGGTGGCGGTGTATGCCAATGTTAGGCTAAACGCCGCCTAGAATCATATGGGGAAATTATCAGATATAATGCTTTTTTTAAATGCTTATTTTAACGAAGAAGATCGCCGGGAATTCAAGAACTGTTGAAATGTTTTTCGGAGACTGTAAGGACGAAAACTACAAACAATTGAAGCGTGGCAACCATGGGAACGTTGGAATTAAATAAAAGCGTCTGCGACCAATTTATGGGGTTATTAGAAACCTCAACTGCTGCGATATTGCCCATGTCTCTCAAAGAAAAATTGAAAGTATGAAAAGAGGTCAATGTAGCTTTGTAGCGGGCAATGTTAATCCGCAATTCACCTACTTCCCCATATACGTAATTCAGTAGAGAAATAATAGCGCCATGAAAGAGAATTGATTCAGTTTCATGTTTCCCTCAAACGATTTTAGTTGGCTCAACCGTGATAAACAGAAAATGTTTTTTTGGTTATGGCCGCACAAATTTAATGTTATGAGAATTTTCACCGAATAGGCTCTAAGTCCATAAGTAGTACTTTTCACATTGAGTTTGAGTCATTGCACTTTATAACTATAAATTTTAATGTGATTTGAAAAAAGTATCCTCTCGGTGTTATCAGAATTTAATATTAACAAATATTAAGAATGGACCTCACAACACTAATGGTGTGTAGAAAGGAATTGTTTTGTTATAGACTATGTATTAATACGTTGGAAACTTAAAAACTAAACGTTCGCAGTGGTGAAAAACTGAAAAGCGGAATTTTTTGGTATTTAATTTTCGTTTGTTTTATTGAATATTATTTTAATTTAAATTTCAACCAATTATTTTTACCCTGATATTTTGATGATATACTCTTTTTATAATTATAATGTAAAATTAAAAAAACATATAAATTGCAAAATTCATCTACTACAATTGGGTAAAAAGCTAATGTAATTTATTCACCTATGATACAATTACTTTTTCATCTACTAGGCAGCAAACCATTTCATTTTGCTTTGGCCTAGATACGAAATGTATTAGCCAATTGTCGGCTCTAATCCTGGAAATTATAGACTCTATTGATCATGTATTATTGAATTCATCAGTTCATTGGAAAAGATATTTTTGATACAACTTTTCTTTCGAAACTAATTCATTCGCCATTTAGCAAAACAACGTCGAACGCGTCATTTCCTGCTGAATCCACACAACGCTTTCAATAGTCAAATGAGCAGTGAACTCTGGAACTTCCACCGCTGACCGCAACGCATTGAATGGTTTTTATTTTATTTCCTGCAAAGGAATACCGATTCAGTTGCATTGATTTTATTTGAGTCAGCGGAATCTTGTCCCAGCGAATGCTGGGGTAGATGTATATGCCTACATTTTCACGCAGGAATTAAGCGTCGATCGCAATTTTATATCCGCTTGATTTGATTTAAAAAATCTAATCGTGAGACCCGGCAGAAGAACGAATAGATTTCGGTGGAACGATGGTGCATTCTCTTTATTTTGGCGTACACTTCCATATACATGCATGTATATTGATTGGCGCAGATATCTATATATCTGCGCCATTTATTGAGCCTTCCATCGTTTTGAGAAAGTCCAAATGCTTAGTGCGATATCAGTGTCAATCTATGTTTTCTGTCGTGTTCATCTCCAGGAAATATATAAATTTTTTATAAGAGGTTCGTTACGTGAAGGAATAATGAGGTTATCTTTTATGAGATCATATTTTTTTGCCGGCTGTACTCATGATACTTACGACATTTACCCTTGAAATCAACAGCCGAATTGTGCCTCGAATATTTGATTTCTCCCTTAATTTTGGTCCCTTATAATTAATTTTTATACGAGGCTGTCTTTGCAATTACGAAAAATTGTAGATATTGCATGGAAGATGTTTCCTTAATCCATTTAGTTTTGCATGGAAATATACCTACTATCATCTGAAAACATAGGTTACTTCCATACAATTAGTGAAAATTGATACTGGAAAGTGAAAGGATGGATGAGCTGAGAGAAGCAACGAGTTTTGACACACCGTGCACTCATATTTGAGGAACTAACAACTCTTTATCAATAATTGCATCAACCGCAGAGATAAATTAAGTAGATGGTGTAAGATGAAAATCTAGAGAATTTTACGTCTGATCTTCACTCTGATTGCAATTACACCTAGTCCCCCGTAGCAAAGGTAATAGGAAAATAGAAATTGGATTCATGTCCACATTCCGCCGATTTGTCTTTTATTTTCGATTTCTTTCGCTAAGAAACAATACTTGGTGTAAATAAGGATAATTTTTGATGGCAGGTATTCACTCAAATGCGAGTAGTTGCTCAAGAATGTATCGTGAACGCTCGTTCTACTCACAACCGTTTAATGTCTCCGGAATATGTATTATAATTGAGATTTCTCCATTATATGCTTATACTTAAATTTTCGCGATACATTTTTATTAAAGATAATGAACTAGAGAAGCTGAGTAATTTACTCCCTCAAAATTATTTTAATTGCATTAAGTATTTACTAATTATACCCTTTGAGGTTGATTTCAAGTTCGCGTATTATCCATAGTGTGCATACCCTCATAATATATTAGAATGAATAGGCGGAGATTGTTATTTGCAGACTTAATTGCGGACTGAGTCGGAAGCTGATTGCTTAATTTAAGATGCTCGGTGATCTCATAACCTATCCCTTAAAATTTTCATCGAACAGTTTTGATACCGCTATCAAGCGTCACGGCTGCCGTCTCTATATCTGAGAACAGATATACGCTGCGTGTGTAGGAGTCGGCTTAAGTTTTATGAGTCTATTTGAGTTGGAAGTATTTTTGCTTGAGCCCGACGACGCTGAGTTCGGAAAACCAAAGTTTGTTAATCGACCGACCGTAGCATTTTCCCATTGGGCCCCCACCAACTTGCTCTTTTCATTCCTTTACTTCTCCCACTTATCTTTTGCTGCATTCTTTTGTTTTCTCTTGAGCAAACCTCTCTTGTTCTTTCCGCTGATTGCTTTTACACCTTCTATTCTAACTTATTTCCTCTTCAACATTCTTTGAGGATACCATCTTATATGAGGGAACAATACCCCTTTTTTGCATTGAAAGAAATAAGTATGGAGGGAAAAGTTTCCGCAGTGATTTGGAATTGGTCTTTGACTTTTTTTTCCCACTACTACTACCTCCACAAAAAATCGGTAGAACTTGGAACGATGTTCTTTCCCTTTTACTGATGTGAAAGTCACGTTTGCGATCTCAATATAGTGGCTTAGGATCTTTAGGGGAGAAAAGTTACATAATTGTATGGAGACCATTGTACTGTTTGTTATTGTTACTCGGAACTGATTTTAATATTTCTCATTCATCTTCTACAAAAGAAAAAGAATTCATTCGGGCAATTAGCATTTTTCTGCTGTAAAAATAGCTCTAATGTTCTTGTTTTGGTTACCATGATCTTTGAAACTTATTTTTCCATTTATTTACGTGTTCCAGGGGGTTAAAGCGTAATATTCCATGCTGTGTCCTTGGTAGACTCACAGTGCATACTAAATAATCCATTTGCGAGGAGGGAACAAAGTATAAGATAATGAGAAACATAGTGTATTAAAAATGTGCTCTGTAATAGCCCAAGTGGGGTCAAATAGCCCCAGTGGCTGAGAATTTTTATATTTTACAAATAAGAGCCAATTACTCTTCAAAAAGAATCTGGTATAAGATTAGGAATGTATGGACCAACCTTGTGGAATATTTGAGCTCTTCATCACCGTTCTGAATCGCAAATAATTCCTACAAGACTTCAAGTTGTCAAAATAATCTCCTTGGTAACTAGGATAAAAACGATATCATTTTGAAAATATTAAGATGAACGATTTAGTACTTAAATTGCTTTTCAAAGCATAAATTAGTTATCCTCAACGCGCTTTTTGGGAAGTCGGAGATTAGAGTCGTATGGACGAAAATCCTTCAGTATTGGCCAATGAAACCAAAAATTAATTAGACAGCGATCACTTAATATAACATTCACATATTTATTTCATTTCATAACCTTGAGTAAATATTCCCACGGGTAGTTGCTTTCCTTCGAACCTTGCTTTAATTTTCAAAAAAATTTGCGCAGCATTTGAAATTTCCACGATCATTATCTCACTCTAGATTGTTCTCTCGTGGGAAGTTCGTTTCATCTCGGTCCATTAATTACCAGGACCCATCGCTCTACGTGCTCTGTCCAACTGGAGAGTTGATCGTTATTCATTTGTCCTCTTATCTCTTTTTTTTATCATCAGTGACCAACCTCGCTGGTTCGCCTTTTCTCGCTTCCCCCGGCCTACTCTAATTCAAGCCTTATTTTTCGACTCCACCGCAATCCAGGAGTATTATCTTATCTCTTTTTTTTATCATCAGTGACCAACCTCGCTGGTTCGCCTTTTCTCGCTTCCCCCGGCCTACTCTAATTCAAGCCTTATTTTTCGACTCCACCGCAATCCAGGAGTATTCCTCATTCCAGTACATTCCTCAATAGCGGTAGACATCATTGATAGTGGGGACTTATATTTTCCTCTATCGCTTACGAATTTGTTATGCTCTGCTACATATTTATATGCTCAAAAATGTGTTGAAAATAGTTCGGTATATTTGTGAATGGTGAGGTGATTATTAAAAGCTATCGGCATATCTTTTAGTCCCAAAGTGGTGTTTCTACTAATTTTTGAAATTTATTTTCAAGATATTTTGTAAATACCCTTGATCTAATACTTTTCTATTCCTCAATACTAAATGGTTAAACTTCTTGAGTTTTTATTTTTCTAGTATTTTGCTAATAGCAATACCAGTAAATAAATCCATGCAAGTAGATACTGAAGACATGTGTTAATATTTTCACGTTATTTTTCTACTGAAGTAGTTCTTAATGTTTAAATATCCTTGGCTTCCCTATCTCTTAAGAAAAAAATCCATCATAAAATTTGTGACTCCGTTAACTCTGGTAGTTAAGCAACATTGATACATTTTGGGATTATAATTTGCCACAGTCCTTGGTGACGTCAGACGGAGGACAATCACAAGACTGGAAACAGGAATTACATTTTCGAAAAAAAATTATAAATAAAACTAGTGAATAGATGAAAAATGTTTTTAATATCCCAGAAGTTAAAGGTTCTATTAGTAGATAGCTACTTTGCCCTCAATATTTCCTGTCGCCGATGTTTATATCCTAGTGCTCATTTAAAATTAAAAATATATCAATGAACTACTTTTATCAATGTGAAACCCATAAAGATATGTAGCTAAAGATCTAATCTAAGCTGAAGATTTAATCATTGAATTTACGGTAACATAGCTTTTATTATAATTCTTAGTCGATAGGATACATGGAAAATTGAAATCTATTTATAGAATCTTTAACTTATGAAATATTTATAACATTAGCCATCTCTTCACCCAATTTTACTTATCGATTTTTGTCCAAAAGAAATAAGTGCAATAAGAATTTATCACTACAGAGGCTAGAGGACTTGCTTTAGGATGTCATATATACTAATAATTTGGCATATTTACCAGCTGACACAAATGATATGAATTTTGAAAGGACAAAAGCAAACTAACAATGAGTGCGGTACATTGAGCTGCTAAGCGACTCTGCCGATTGGGGAAAAAATAATTGGTACGAATTCTCAGTTTAAGGGTGGGTAATGACGGGAATAGATAAATGAAGGTCAAAAACGAAGCACGGAACAAGCAAAGATCCCAGAAATTAATGGAGAAAGATCAGATGGCGAGGGGATGGAAATTGAAACTGCCCTCAGGGGGTAGCTTCGCGAGTAAAGCGACGATGGAGGGGAGGAAATGAACGAAAAAGGGCACTTTGACACGCGGGGGCTTGAAATAAGCAAGAGAGGGTAGCAAGGTAAAAATAAATACAACGAGGTGTCGCGTTATATGAGATTGAAACGATTTACTAGTCTTGGTGGCATTACTTTCGATTATGAAATTAGTTATAGGGGCTGCCTGAACCTCTTTTAGGCCACATTTATCCTCAGTCGTGCGTCAAATAAAAAGCTGAAGGAGGAAGAGTTGTCGGGTTTCCAGCCGCGTCCAAGGGTTTTTCAGCACGGACGTTTCGAAGGCTACGTCTGCCATCGCCTTCAGGGTCAATGACCCTTCACTCTCTAGACGATTTAGAACTTAAATTTCTTTTCAAAGCATAAATTAGTTATCCTTAACGCGCAAGCATTTGGGGAAGTCGCAGATTAGAGTTCTATGGACAAAAATCCTTCAGAATTAGCCATGAAACGAAAAAGCAATTAGACCACGAAGCCTTAATATAATTTTCACATATTAGTTGAGTAAATATTATCATGGGCAGTTGCCTTTCTTCGCACGTTGCTTAAATTTTCAAAAAAATCTACGGAGGATTTGAAATTTCCGTGTACACGATCATTATCTCACTCTAGATTGCTCGCTCGTGGGAAGTTCATTTCATCTCGGTCCATTAATTACCTGGACCCATCGCTCTACGTGCTCTGTCCAACTGGAAAGTTGATCGTCTTCAGGGTGAATGACCCTTCACCCTGAAGACGATGGCAGATATAGTCTTTGAAACATCGGTGCTGAAAAACCCTTGGACGCGGATGGAAACCCGAGAACTCTTCCACCAGCCTCTTTGCCGGGGAAACCTTAGATCCTACAACAAGCGGAGGAAAAAACTATCAATTTTATGAGTTTCTCATTATACTTTTTAATTCAACATTTTATCAAAGGTGGGTAATTCCTCCCAAACTCGACCAGGTCCCTTAGGTCCCCGATTTCAATTAACATCGGTTCAACCAACACCTATTTCGTCATAAAATCTTTATTCCATTGAAATACAACAACTCCGAAGCCTTTTTGAATTATACGCTTCAGTTTACAAGACATTGTAATGTCTATGAAGGCTTACGCGTGTTGGTCTTCCGGGCTTTAGTCCACATCGGTCCATATTTCTACTGGACGACAGTTTCGCCAAAAAATTCCCATATTTTCATATTTTTAATGTTGTTTAAATTTAGATTTTCCAAAAATCGTCTTTTCTGGGTTTAAGAGAGATAGAAAATCTTGCAATGGCTCAATCTAAATATCTGTAATTAGACAGAGAATTATTTTATTAAATTAAAACAATTAAATAGTATTCATAGATAAAGATTATTTTAAAATAGGCTAATAATGGTGTAGCTTTATCTTCAATTTTCATCGCTTTTATGTGTTGCATTATCTGGAACCCGTAGCATAAAATCGGCGACCCAAGTGAATTGAATGTTTGCCATATTATTTCTTTTTCAAACCTTACTATATCATTATTGCGAGGGCATTTGCAGTACCAACGTGGTTTATTGAATCATATGTTCCTTGTGGTGGTAAATACATGGGGTAAATGGACCATTATAAGCAATTGGCCGTATCACGAATGTTTAAACTTCACCAAAACATTTTCTCTGGGGTAAATTAAATTTTCATGCATGTTACTTTCATAGTTGCAGGTAAATGCATAATGTTGTTTTACTTTTCTCGCCCTGAAAATCTCAACCTGATAGCGTGAGTTTTAAACAGAAAATAGGTACTCCACAAAACATATGAAACAATGCGTGATGCGCACCCTTAAAAGCAATTATTGTAGACTGAAGCTTTGATGTTGAGGTGTCGAAATGGAAGAAGGTATTCGAGGATTGCACTCCTTCCCCCCGATTCGAGTCAGTGGCTCTCAAAGTGAGCATCGGGAGCGGAGTCGCGTCAAATGAACGTCAAAGCTCTCTCCAGCGCACATCACTCGAGGCCAATTGCTGCCGCTCTTCCGAAGTAAATGGACAGTGGATTACGCCACGGCTCTTAATTGCTGTCACCCCTTGAACAGTGTTTGTTCCTGGTTGTTCGTATCTCTGTGTAGTTACATGCTACAACCCTCTCTCTCTCTCTCTCTCAAGATTTAAACGGATTGTTTGTTCTGGGCGCTGATTGCGCTGAAATTGCATTTGGCTTTAGCTTTCAGAGATTAAGAGGCACCTCCGAAAGAGCTGATCCCTATATTGGAACTAATATATTATTTACATCTGCAGCAATTAGTATGCCTAAAAAAGTAAATTTTGAATTTCTGTATTTCTCTACGTTTAAAAGACCACCATTTTACCCATGACAGTGCGCCTTCACTTGCTATCTTGCGGAAAATCAGGGCTCACTAGACTCCCTATACTTATTATAGTTTTATCTCCAAAATTTTCGCGGTATCTTTCTTTGTCAGAACCATTCTCTGATCATAAATGCTGCTCATATTTACTAACAAGTGCTTTTCTTTGTCAGAACCATTTTCTGACCATAAATATTGCTCTTATTTACTAACAAGTGCTTTTTACTTATGTTTGCATTGGGAAATATGAGTCTTCATGTTTTTTTTAGAAAAAATGGTGGAACTCTTTATAAATTTTGCCCAAAGTCATGTAATTAATTTTGAGAAGGCTAGTTTCTTTTGAGATTCTCTTTGAGTGTGTGACATTGCATATAAAATATCTATTCTTTCACATTACGGAAGGTGCTATGGTTGATTAGTTGAGCTGTTTTATAATGTTCTGTTGAATGAATATAAATGTTTCACTTTATGAAAATAATTGAATGAGACGAATTAGTTTGATGTCATTTTCAAGTCTTAATATCACAAATAATTTAAAAAGTTGTAATTCGTTCTACAGTACAAGAAGGCCATCACTTGAGTATAATTTATCGAATTTCTATGTCATCTAATTGCTGGTACATGTACAACTTGGAAACATTACAACATTTTCTTCTTATGGAATATATTGTGTTGAGGTGTGCTAATATTGCCTTTAATGTTAGTTGACATAGCGAAGGCCAAGATATGGATTCATTCAATTTTTTTACTTTTAAATGTAAATATTATGACCAGTTTTTCCTCATTCGATACACAACAAGAGTGCATGCTTAGATGTGTGGCTACATATAACAAAGGACGTATTGTTCAAATTCCCTCACTGCGTGTCCAAGAACTCGGCAAGTACTAATGTGTCACATTTGAAATTATACAGACAATTGCTGGAACCTACACATGTCCTTTTTTGTTCAAGCGGGATCTCTTTCTGAACTACTATTACTGATCTTTGTCCCACTCTTTATTGTTACTGATATGAATAAGTCTCACAGACTATTCGAATGTGCATTGTCTTCCCAATAAATATCCAAATGTGTTAACAAAATATCATCGATTAAAATTATGGAATCTAGAAGACTGAAGTGGCGTAGTGGTCTGCGGAGTGCCCAGTTGCTCCTCTCGTCCTAGTGGTCCGTGGTTCGAGTCCCGTTCCAGAAGAGATAATTTTCGATGGAAATGACACCGATACCAAATAAAAGTTAAGTTATGGCAAATTGTAATACAGGAGTAGTTGAATGAAACATGGTAGAACGTAATACACCTGACAGTAGGTACTATTTCTAGCCACTAGAGCCGAGCTAGAAGAATTGGTGATATCCCAATTCGTAGCATTTAATTTTGTCTCGCACTCCTCAGTCAATTACAGCTGGAATGGAGGAAAGTCTCGCTGACTGATTGGATGTCGGAATGGAGCCAGACTCCCCCACCTCTCTTATTCGCTATCTCTCTCTCTCTCTCTGCGGAGACAAAAATGCGATTACTTCCTTCCCTGCAGGCTCCGAGTCTCATTTGAAGGGTTAGACTCTCCGTTCGATTGACGCTCTGGTGGGAGAGTAATGGATGCCAATTTCAGGATGGCCACGGCCTCTCTTCTTCTCCACTCCCTGGCACTAGACGAGAGGATGTATCGGACGGGATGTATGCTCGGTCAGAAATGAGCGAAAGATTAAAAAAAAATGAAATAAAGAAAGCGTGCGTGGACGGACAGCTGGGGTAAAGGAAAGACTGGAGGATTTTGGAGGGCGTTTGAAACACTTTCCGGCAGATGGCATGCGGGTAGCAGAGGGATGAGACGAAAGCTTTAAAAAAAAGATGCCACTCTTTCCATTCACCACCCCTCTCAAAACCTTTTAAAACGGGCGAATACAGGCGTAGTATGCCTCTTCTAGTGGATAGATTGCATCACGCGCTGGCGGGCCGGACGTATTCACGCTCATTTACGCGGTGAAAACATTCGTTGATTTATTCAGGTACTCTCTTGATACGATCCCTTATCAACGTCATTGTTGTACAGCAGAGGCCTCCAAACTTTTCAATGTAAGATCCACATCATGTATTTCTCACATTTATGTCGGCCGAAGGAATGAAAAAATATATAAAAAAACAAATCATTTCCAGTAATTTAATTTTCTCAAAAATTAGAGTATATGCATAGAAAATTTTAAAATTGCTGGAATAACTAAATCATGGTTAACTAAATTCATTCCTGCCTTTAGGTTTATGCAATCAAATTTGTGTGATGAATGATACTGTCGTTTTGACTACAAAATTTCATTTAAATCAGGTTCCATTTTAGTTGAAACAATTACAAGTAAACACACAGGAATTTGTGTGACAGACCTGCTGAAATTATGAGTCGGGCTGAATGAGACCTCAACGTTAATGGCTATTGTAATTCAAAATTGAATGGCAGGTGAGGATTATAATGGACTGAGAGTTACTAAAGCAAGCAGGAGAGTATGATTGATTTAGTAGACAAAAACTTTTGATGAAAAGAGTGCATAAAATATAGAAAACTAACAGAAAAGATATGTTTTTATTAGCAAAGGAAAGCTCTTCACTTCACTTTCGATCCTGTCTAAACGTCATTGAAGAAAATGTTGATTAAGACCTTTGTGTGGAGTGGGTTGTTTCATGGAGGCGAAACATGAACTTCGTACAAGCAGAGAGAGACATACAAGAGATCGTTTTAGATGTGATACAATATGAGAATGTTAAAAAATAAATAGGAACTTGGTTTAAAAGTTGGAGTAGCTAATCCAGAAGTTTAGAGAAAAATAAAAGAAGAACGGATCCTATACTGAGAAATTTTAAAAGAATACGGGATGGATTAAAAAGGAGATGGATTGATTGGATATTGGACGGCGGCATAAGGGATTAGTGAAGATAATCTTTGAAGGACAGTAATATTGGAAGCAGATAATGGAGGCTAGGGGTTGTTGATGGTTTGCAGAAATGAAGAGAATGGCAGATGATAGAGAAAGATGGATAGATGTCCCCAACCAATCCTGCAAAGGATTGACAAATGGAGGAGTGAAGGTGAAGAAAAAACTGCTCATCTCTGATGTAGTTGTGAAAAGATGGGAGTCCACTAGAAGCCCTTGCAAATGTCTCTATGATATGTTCAGGAGGGCCAATTGCGGTGCGGAAGCGAAGCATTTTTGGGAGGAGTCGACCCTTGCCACGAAAATTATTTATCGCGTTGTTTCCATGGCACTCTTTGCGGCTTTATTTATCCCCAAATGCATTTTCTTTCTTCCAAAACTCTCCCTCTCTCTCTCTGCCTTTCTTTAGAGTTGACTGGACGTAATCTAATGGAGAGGGTGAAGTATGAACGAAATGAAAATGCAAAAAGATTTCGGGAAAGTTTTCATCACCTGGTAGATTAACTTTGCGACGAGTTTCCGTCTTGACCAGCTGAAATACCTCAGAACTATCCAGAGTTTTTTTTTCTGCCAGCGGAGAACTTACTTTTTTATCCTCATTTTTTATCTCCGTGATATCCACATACCAATGCATTTTCATTCGACTATCCTAAAAGAACCCATGTTAACTACACGCTTCTTTCATCTAACTTTCATCATTTTAATATAAATTGCCTTCTGGGTAAAATATACGGTCTATTCACCGGAATAGTAGAATACTAGATGTATGTAAAATAAACGCTTATACGGAAAATTCATAAACGCTTATTTTTTTAATTTATTAATTTTGCTTTGATATAAGGAAAGTCGGGGTGTAACTTGTGAGTATCAATATGAAAAACGAGGGTTGAACTGAGAAAATAAATGCGAGGACACAAAATCGACGTGTAATAGGACTTAGCATTACTTTTATATGTGTAAAGTATATTTTATAATACGGAAAGATTAACTTTGATTGATTAACTCTGACTAACCATAACTGATTATCTTGAGGTAAGCAGTAATTCTTATCAGTTACTATGAATCAATTAGTGGGATAAAAAAAGTTTTATATACATAAAAGCTTTATCATCCGCTGGAAATTTCATTGAGCGCTTTATCTTTTGGATTCTGTAGTCATTTGAATCGGACACTCGGGAACGTGACCCGTGAGCCTTGGAGTTGGGGATGATTTTTACTCGATGCCTATTCCCTTATGAACTGGAGAAAATTTGCCTTTATGGTCGTCGCAGGACGTCTGCAGGTGCCAAAAGGTGTGTACATAATTCACGTCGAGCTCAAAATTTTATGCTTCGCCCGCAAGACAAAGTCTTCCGTGGAAGTTTATACTTTGTAGACGTGCGTCTGTGAGGTGCAAAAATGTGTGCTTAGTTCTCATCTCTTTCAGGAAATTCCATCTTTTTAACTTTGGCACGTGTGCCAAACACTCTGCTCCAAGTAGTTTTCTGATGTAGGAGTCTTTAAACAAAAAATTGTAAAAATTGTACCTAAAAGTTTTTATCGAATACCAATTGCCAGAAGTTTTTGTGTTCGCGGTTTATCTAACTTTAGGTCGTTTAGGCAGTATATACTTGCGGTATATTTAACTCTCAGCCCCTTAGGAATTTATTGGTTGCGTTGAAACTTCGATTTTCTTATGTTTTATCTGAGGCTCTGAGTCAATTTTATTCTATTTTATGTTTTGTGAAACTGCATTAAGAAGCCAAGGGGTAACTACAAAAATAGCTGTTAAAAATAGACGATTGCTGTGTATTAATCTTGTATTATTAATCATTACCGAAATCGGTCCATATCTGTCCTTCACCAAACAATGCATGCAGAAGGGGCGTTGAAGGGCCGGGACATCATGACTTTGAGATACTTGACAATAATGAACCACGCGAGGTCCATGCACGAGGCCGACGTCACCTGGCGACCAACCTGGCATGAATTCGTGACGTCATCAACTTTTCCGCCAAAGGGTTTGGCAGTTTTTTATTTACTTGAAAAATATGAGACTGATCTAAATACGGAAAGATATGGATCCTTCTATTTTTCAAACTATGTAACAATTGACAATATAATTAAATTTGTGACCCCATCCAACAAACTATGGAGCCAATTTAGATGCCACGAAAAAGAATTTGTAATTGGGCTATTATAGGTTGGTAATCGAGCGCCGATTATCACTGTCGATTTTCTTATTACGGCTTTGATTCACATTTTGCCATTGGCCAATACTACTGGTGACGGACGTGGATTCAAAACTCACGCTGAGTTCAATGTATCATTCTGCCTCTCCCGGGATATTCTGCTTTGGAAGTTAAGTCTTTGTGGCCGGTGAATTCGCATCCATTGCGTGCCAAACTTTTATGAAGTTTTGTGTAGCTGAGGCGAGTGAATTTGTCGAATATTCCTCAAGGGTCGTTTACGCAGCACCGCCGTTTGTCGCCGTGGTTACGCCCCGCACCGTCCCCCTCCAAACATTTAAAAAAGTTGCTGATGGCAGTATTATGGGCTGTGTCTCATGCAAAATTAGAGAAAACTGTATCTCTCGAAAAACTCCGTATTTTTTTATTATTTACTGACTAAGCACTTTTTGTGCCAACCCTAGAGCAATAATAAATCTTATTTGACTATGTATTCAAAATTGTCGAGAGTAAGTTCGACACGCCTGTGTCATTATCATTGCTATTATGACTATTATTATGATTAGGGCTGTTTTTTTAACCTTAAAGGAAGGTCCTCTTTCCACTTACTTTACTTTATTGATAGCGTTTCGGTCTGTCAACATTTCTGTCTGGGAGACACCAACGCGTAGGAATGGACCCGCCAAAGGGGCTGGTTACTACAATCTTGGGTACTTATCTCCCCCGCGCGTGAGGTGTTCCCTTATTTATAATGTCATTCCGCCCCCTTTTCTATTATATCGTCGATGACGAGTAATCCATTTTGTAAATTGCGCGCAATCTTGTAGCCCACGTTTTAATGAAAATCTCTTCTTTTTGGTTTGCGCTGTGAAACGTATGTGTGTGTATGTGCAATGTGTATATAATAATATATATGCATGTGTATATATCCTAACAAGAAGATATTACCCATCGAGGTTACAAAAATAAAAAATTAACATTCACTAAAATCGCCTCAGGTGAATATTAAAACATAAATACCAAAAATACATACATTCATCGTGTATTTCCAGTGTGGTCGCAGTGAACCCCCGAAAACCATAAAGATGAGATTTATATCTATAGATGGGTCACCTGAGTCTCTGCCAGGAAAGTAGAAGGTCCTCGGTTCAATTCCCGGTCGAGGTGAAAATTTTCCATGTATTTTCGGCCATTATTCCATCTCTACTGTACCGCTGTCATCCACCTTTGTTCGTGTGCTTGTCTCTATATTTATATCAGTATTTATGTTTGAATATTCGCCTGTAGCGACTTGTGTGAATTTGGATTTGATATACACGAGTCAGTGACTACGGGAAAGTAATAATTTATCGGATCACTCTTTCCCCTTTCAGCAAGCTCCTCTCACTTCCTTTTATGAACGCCCTCTGCTCCCGCGCGATTCACCCGCCACCTGTGGGCTGGTCCTCCTCTTCCGTTAATATTTCAATCCAAACTGCCATCTCTTTTCACCTTTAACCTCTGCTGCAGCAGTTCCCGGAGGTCTTGTGTCTCTTTCTTCCTGTCGCTGCGCTTCATTGCATCTTAATTAGTCCACCTCCGTTCGCCGCCGTTGGAGGCCATGTCTCGCCGACCTTTTATGCATCGCCCCGATCCTCTTGAAAACTAAAGGACGCAGCTAATCTCGGTGCGATACGCTACACTGCTTCATTTTTCTCGCCTTTCGCTTTGCCAGTGTAAACCCTTTGCCGACCACGAGAGAGTATGGGATTAGAAAATTGCGGGGATGAATTTTAAGAGGTTTCATCACCTCCGATGGAACGGTCATATATAATTTTTTTATGAAGTTATTTTCGACTTAAACAATTTTGATATCATCTAAACATGTTTAAAGGTAATTTTGGTGGACGGTTGTGAACATTTACTTTCAATTCTGCTAGATCTGTGCACTATTTCGCGACATTTTATTTTTTGCCTCACCAAGGTTGGAATTCGCTTAGTAAGAAATCATGTCACTTGGCTGAAATTCTGGTCTGGTTCTCCTGATATCCGTTCAGATATGTCACCGGTGCTATGCCAACGGGTGAAAGTTGCCATGAAATAGATTTATACGAAATATTCTCTTTGATATGCTAAGTTACACCACTAAGTATGGCGTCACACTACCACGTACGGTGCAAGTGTTGTTGATAGCATAGCAGACATGATAATCCAAATTAATATAATAAATCCAAATAATTATTTTTATTTCATGGCGAATTTCACGGTTGGTGTGAATTCGCACCCGTGCACGCAACTGCGCAAAACGTTTCTCACTATTATTTTGTACTTTTAAATGCTTTAACATGTGGAATAATTCAAGCAAAAATATCAATGCAAGAAACCCTGAACATGCGATACATGTATACATGCATCCGTGGCTGAGTGTGGGGTGAGCTCTACCTTCACCTATCCAAACAAACCTTCGAGTTGAATAACTGAGTGAGAAAACAGAACGGAAAGTTAAACTGACTTCAACGAGAGTACACCCATTGTGGTTAAATATTTTACTTGTACCTTAAGTTTCAAAGTGTAACACCCATTTAAAGTACAGTAGTAAAGTTTTAGAATTTGAGATGAGGGTAATTGTTGAATAGAAACTTATGTAGATGCCCTGTAAAGTTAATAAAGATAGTGTTAGACGTAAATTTCTGAACAATTAATGTGTTTAGAGAAAAAAAGGAGTGCCAAATAGGCCCTCTTTTTACTCCAGCGCTAATGGTGATTATTTCTTATAAGAGTTAGGCAGATAGTTAAACTCACCCTATCCAAAATTCACAGTCACCAGGAAATATTTATCAGTGCATCATAAATCATAACTTGTAAAGAAGGTAATATTAGTTAGACACTTGATCATTGAATTTGCCACCTTTCTTCATGGAAATCACTCCCTATGTGCATCAATTTTCGAGGTACCATCATTGATTGTTTTAAGGCTCAAATTCTTGTTGCAAGATTTGAATTGTGCTTGTGGTAATCTTGGTGCTTCTGTGTTGTGCGTGTCACGATTGCCACTTGAACAGTTTAGCATCCGAGATGGGCAGCCCGGATTTCCAATGAAGATGAGGAGATAAGTTAGAGTGGTTCTTGATTATTGGTTTCTCACCCCGTGGGCTCGGGTTCGAATCGCGTTGGTGACAAAGGATTTTCAGAGACTGCTCGATACTTGAATGATATGCGGAGGATATTTCAAGCGCAACACTCCGTCCGTCGGATGGAACGTTAAGCCGTGTTCCCCTCGGCGCTTTCCGTTAAGAACAAGCCAATGCCGACGCCGGGTTTCTCTCCACCCTTCCCTGCCTACCCTTCTGTCATGGCGCAAATGACCTCAGTTTTCGCTCTCCTCCAGCAAGTAACATGCATACATAATGAAGAACTACCGCTTCTCGATGCCTAAATGACGAGAGCGAAGCTTCTAAAATTTAAAGCTGCCGGAAAAGGAATCGATTCTCTTATTTATATTTGCACGTCACATTTGATGGGTGAAAATTGCATGGGCTTACGTTTTGGAAAGAGTAAAAAAAGTGATTTAATTTTCCAGAGTAAAAATGCACAATAAATACCCATATTTCCTTTAGGGTTGGTATTCAGTTTTCATCGATCAATTAGAAATATTCATCTTACATTTAGTCATGTCATATCATGTTTTATTTCACAATCATATTTTGATCAGCCGAATTTTTGCGATGTCATTATCAATATATTTAATATCTTAGGTTTCATTAGGTATTTTGTACCGTTGTGTAACTTGAATCCCATCTTTCCAATCGAGTTAAGTATGGAATATTTAGGTTGAGAGAACCCTGATAAACGCTGTATGACAGTGCCTGTTTTGTAAATCTTTCAGCAATGAAATAATGGGAGAAACCAAATATTTCTTAGATGAGCAATAATAATATGGTTTTCGACTCAAATTTGTTGGCATTTCTTCTTATCAAATGGAAATTTTTTCCCTCATGCCTTGACTCATATTACAGTTATATCTGAAGGTTAGTATATTGTTCTCTAAGGCAGTCTATTTCTGTCTACATCCAGGTTACTCATCGATTCCCTTGTGCTTCTGCCTACGGCATAAGTCTATTCCTGCCGACTTTAGTAGACCAATGGATTTTGGCCGTAATATTCCTGTTCTATTTGTGGCGTGAGCATTTCCATGGTTACACCCCATATCTATTTTCACGGAAACAGTTAATGCAGGCTTGCGTGGGCCAACATCCCGATATCAACCGTTCGTTTTTCTAATCGAAACTCACTCGAAAGGGAATTGATTCTTTTATTTTTGTTAGCATAGTCACGTCACACAATGGAGGGTGAAAATCGCGTGGGCTTACGTATGGCCAAAAGTAAAAAAAATATATATAATCGAATTGAATTCAGATTGCGTTTGACTTAATTTTTCGATGAACGATTGTCGAGGCTATTGTGATGTGTTCCGCTGTTGTCGGCGTGTGTGTTTTGTTTTCGCGCGCGAATTATCTGCGAGTGGCGTTTGCACTCATCGCGGTTCACTGACCGCTCGCCCGTCGGGCTCAGTGGCGACAGCTCGCGGCGTTGAGAGAAAAATCTTTGACGCTTTCCTGTGCGACCTCTGTAATTGGTGGCTAAAATACTGCTCTATCAGCGGCCTTTCGTCCACAACTCGCAGGCACTGAGCCGTATTCAGTGAGCAGGTATTCTTGCGTGCAAAGGAAAACACTAGCCATTGAGGACACGTCAAATGAGTACTATTTGGAAAACGTTTATTATTTACGGTGTAAACAATGTTGCCTATAACTCTGATTAGTTTTTGCTCCCTTTCGCTGTAAATATTTTCCCTCTTGGTCGAATGACTCGTTGGGGGATGCTTAATTTTTATTCCCTTTTCGTTTGATTAGGCCGAAGGTTAATTATTCGCTGTTAAACACGCCTGTCCATGCCAATATTTTTATATTTTTATGATTGACGGGTCCTTCAGTTGTAAGTAGAAACGATTAAATACTGAGTTCGTGTGAATTCATTTAATTTGAAAGCTTTCATCGAAAAATTAGTTGTTATGTCCAGATAAAAAAAATCAGAAATGCTGCGGAGATGTGGTTAGAGATTTGGTATGCAAAACAAATGTATTTTTCAAATCCCATTAGTAGCATCAATATAATATCAGTATTTTTCGAGTTCTCAAGTTTTAATAATTTGCCAAATATTTTCAAATACCTTCACTCTTTCGGCACCTTAGTTGTTTACAATGCTATCAGTGTTTTTCGGGTTTAATATAATTTAGACTACGATAGAAATATTTTCATCTTTATTCTAGTATTTTATTGCCAAGTGATGTACCTGAGCATATTCTATACATTTATTTTAGTTTAAAACAATTTTCACTAGTTTATTTCAACAATTATTTTTTCCCTGCAATACGCTGCTAACTGTAAATTGGATATGTTTCACACATTTTTACGGTTTCTGATGACAGTGTGATTTCACGCGTTTCTAATTAACCAACTTTGATAGTCTTC
This sequence comes from Ischnura elegans, assembly GCF_921293095.1. Lineage (NCBI taxonomy): Eukaryota > Metazoa > Arthropoda > Insecta > Odonata > Coenagrionidae > Ischnura > Ischnura elegans. The sequence goes on from NC_060250.1 coordinate 128,404,135, forward strand.
CATTCTCTTAAAAAAACATTTCATCCTCAAATCACTTATTTAGCTCATTTGATGAATTTGTGGTATTAGAGGGGAACCTGGGGAAGAGTGGGGCAGTAAGTTGAAAAATTTTAAAAACAAGCACAATACGAATTAATGAAATTAACTTATATTTTTAATGGACCATTTGAAATGTTTTGAACACAGAAATACTATAATACAGTGGAAAAAAAACAAATTATATATTTTTCCCAAAATAAAAAAAAATTGTAAGTAGCAGTATTCTGCCCCAGATATGGGGGTAGTGCGAAAATGAAATACAAAAACAAATGAAGTATGTGACGAAAATAAATTCAACTTGTATGTTCTTGTCTTTATATTCGAATGAATTTTTAGGTGCAGTACTTTTCTCCTCATCTTTTTTGAAGTCTAATCACAACATTCGCTATCCACTCCTGCACACGAGTTATGAGCAAATTTCTTACAAATGCGACCCAGCCTTCGACTGATGTTTACTAAAAATTGCTGCAGTATTAACTTAAGAGTTGTCTGTTGCCAACCCAATATTCTTCTTTCCAATTTTTCTTATTTTCTCGTTCCGTCGCATCCGTTCTGCTCCAAGAACACGTTTAAGCTTACTTAGGAACTGACACCCGAAAATAACGTTTATTCAGGGGTTCAATTATACAAAAGTAAGGATAATTTGACGTACTTAAAGCACATACCAAGAATTTCTGTTGTTCTGTTTGAATATGACATGCCATCGATGCAAAATCTTCCGAGGTTAATAAAAAAAGGCTAAAATTTACACAACTCATGGTTCACATGTTAACACTCAATTAACTTAACCATTAAGGCTTCGGAAGATTAGCAATAACAGGTTAATCAATTTCGAGTACTTACTCCAGACAGCACCTCCTAGTTGCAAAAACTCAATACCCGTTCTACCCCGTGTTCCCTTATAAGTTTATAAGAAGCTATTTCCGGTTATTAGCTGTCGGAGGCTTTTGTAAAAAAAACCTGAAATAAAAAGAATAAAAAACTGTACCTAATGTAATCACGTAGTCTTGATGCACAGTTGAGCTATGCAACTTTAATTCGCTGCCTAGGTGTATTTTTCGATCTCTTTTATAATTCGTGTAGAAATTGTTTGATGGTTTTTCATACCCTGCCTCTTATTGTTTGGGCCATAAACATTTATAGTCGTTGAATTCGTCGAAATGGGTTTTCCGACGGTGCGTTACGGCATCATTATGCAGATGGGGTCTCAGTTCATTCAAACCATGACATTTTTCCCCTTGTTTCACGTATTTATTTTTGTCCGAATGATTTATAGAAATTTTTGAATAAACGGCAACATTTATTGCCATACTTGGATTTTGTGATTTATTGTGCTTCAATTAAAAAGGTTTTTAATTAAAAGACCTTTTTATGGTCTCTCCGAGAAAGCCAAAGTTAAAATCAATATTTTCCTCCCATTTTGAATTTGGCTATCTATTGTCGAAATTCAGATTTGAGAACAATCATCCTCTATTTAAAAGGATCAGATGCTTAATAGGATTCACTCTTAGTTCTTAGGAGGCGTCCAAGTATTACGTAAGCATATTATTGTCTCCTTCCTCTGTCATCCAATGAGAAAAAGGCATTTCCGAACCCCTAACCCACTTGATTTTTAAATTTTTTGTGCTTGTTTTTCATGAATAAAACATGATAAATTTACTCTGATATTAAATTGTCTGTAAAGCAATAGCACATGGTTATCATAATAAAGAAGACTGTTGAAGTTCTTGATTAATTGATGTAATTAAATTACATTTATTCCATTTCTACGTGACACGTACGTAGTTGTTCACATAAAATTGGTGAACATCGAGGGGTAAACGGATTCTTAATGAGTCTATAACGGGTAGTCATACTAACGGTCAAAGCTGAATTTTGTGTTGCTTAAATCGCTTCTGCGTGAAAGGATAGCTCAACTCAAAAAATTACTTTGCTCAGCTCACTAGGTCTTGGATGGTTGTTATACCTTGATTGTAAATGTATCAATATTATACCTATGTTAGAATCTACTTCATCTATGCATATCACGCTAAAATCTTAATTTTAATGTGCTATGCTATGTGTTGAAAGAAACCATTAATTTTATAACTTGAATGTATTTTTTCGATATTTCAAAGTCATATTGAAACTGAAACACCCCCTAAACCTCTTCACGGGAGTAGTAACCATAGAATTCACAAGTTAAAAAGTGAAAAAAACTTTTAACGGTTGCAGATAATTTCATAAATGTATAATTAATCGTAGCGGGCGTAACTTGGTGGAAATCCATAATCGCAGGAATAGAAGGATCAACAACTTTGCTATTTCCACATAGTAATTTATTGACACCGACCATGGTTTCGTTACAGAGTAACATTACCATAATAATTGTAATTACAGTATCATAATTCCTGTATCTACTGCATCAGAATCAACCTGCAGCCTCTCTCACTCTGAGGTTACCAAGACGATGGTAAGAGCGCCTGCAGGCTGATGCATAACGGTTGCTTGATAGGGTGATCCTATACGACAATCCTTTAATTTAGGGGAGCCGAGCAATTTTCACGTGAAGGTCAACGCTGGGCACAACGTTGATAGATGTAAATAGTGTCGGCTTAGCTTGGTCAAGAACGTAAATTTTTAGTCACACGATCATTTATCGCCTTAGTCCAGGGACAGCGATAAAGAAAGCTCAAATGATTACTATCCGAAGCAGTGGCGTAACTCTGGGGGGATGAGGGGATCGTACCCACCCCCAAAGTCTCAATAAAGATTTTAAAAAATTATTTCGGTTAAAAATTTTCCCGGACCCGTTGCTTGAGGGGGGTTGTCACACCCCGGGCCATCCCATCCCCCCAAAGCATATTCCTAGTCACGCCACTGATCCGAAGTAATCGTTTTCAAGGATGACTCCGATGATAGGGATTACCATCATATTTCCATCATTTGTTGACGTCGTGTTTGCAATCACATTTTCATCGCGAACGTAAAATACATCAGCAGCCAATCAGCCAACGAGACCAAACGCAGATTGTGGCGACTTCATTGATGTTTCTGGTAAAGAATATAGTGAACTTAAAAGACGTCTCAAATGATCATGTGATATGTACAATTATGGCCAAAGCAATCATTTTCCCTGTCATTAAAAAGAATAGCTTAAATGATCAGTGGGCCTGTACGCTAAAAAAGTATCGTGTAATTGGAGCTTCAGATTATTTTACGGCGGAATATAATGTTGTACATCATCTCATTTTTCAAATCGATTCGGTCTGTTCCTTAATTTTAACTCTCATAACATTGAACATAGGTTATTTCCCCTCAATTTGGTTTGAAATGACTTTCCTCTGATCATGATAACGGCACTTTTATTGAGCTTTATGCAAACCACGATGCAAAATGTAATGCCAACTAACGAATGAGAAATAACACATTTTGCAATATTGTTGTAAACGCAAATCCAAAATATTCAAGCATCAACAAATCTTTTCATTCTAAACGGAGTATAAATAAAGAATACGAACTGGCGTAGTGAATTAAGCATTGATTTTTTTAAAAACCACCGACCACTCCTTGGAGTGCCCAAGGATTTGCTTTTTTTGATCTCATCTTATTCCTTAATATGCTCTTACTTCATTTTCCTATATACTATTGAGTTATGAAATTTCTCTCAACAATATTTGCGACATTCTTGGGAATGTAATGAGGAAGTCGTAAGAAAAGTACTATAAAGAGGTAAAGTACAATTCTTATAAAATTTTTATTACGAACGAGGAACAAATTAACTAGCCACATTATGGCAATCGTCGAGGGATAAGTTAATGGCAAAGATGAAAAAGGAAGAACTCGGATAAAATATATAGAACAGGTAAAGAAGAATGTGAAAGAGAAGAAATACGTAACTGGGAAAAGATTGGCTAACAAGAGAATTTAGTGATGAGTAGCGTCAAAGCAATATTACAATGATTGTAAAAGAAACAGATCGTGTCTCCGTTAATGCGGTGATTAATTAACACGTGAGACCTTATCACATGACTCGAAAAAAGAAATTTGCACCTGCTACGCGTTAGTTATCGTAGTAAATCACAGCACGGTTGAAATTGGGGCACATGGAGGTGGGAAGTGGTTCTCGCGAAGCAAATAACGATGAGTTAAATGGCGTTTGGCGTCGTTTCTGTCGAAAGAAAGAAAGAAAGCGGTTGTAAGGGCGCACGTATTGACGGGGAACCAGACGCCAAGTTCCAAGAGTCCTCGCGTGGGTCGCCTGGCAAGTGAGTGTGTGCGTGTGTAGGTACCTAATAGGAGTGGGTCCTCATCATGACCTATCGGCGTGAGTGGCTATGCCTCTTGAATTCCAAATCTGCATCCTATGAGAGATAACTCTATGAACGTATGAATAAGATCTTGCTTCGTGGCCTCTCTCCTTATTAAAACTAGAACGCAACTTTATAAAATCGTTTCAGTCTGGATTTTGTGGAAGTTTGCTATATCCATGATAAAAACAGAAATGGTAATTTCAACACTATTTAATTTAACACTCCACGACCGACCATGGTTTCAACACCTTGTGTCATTTTCAAGGTAATCCAACCAACACTCTCTCGGTATTTATTCTTAGGCCAAGGTAGGAGGTGGGGGCGTATGGAATTGGAGTGAGTGGAGGGAGGGGGAAGATTTTAGGTGAACAAATGAATGGAGGCCGAAGCCAGAAGACATACAACAAGAGGAGCGTGAGTGAAGGTCAGGGTTTTGACGTCATAGGGATGCTTAACTTTAACAAAGGTGAGTCAGTACAAAAAAAAACATCATTACAAAGTCCATCCGGGCAAGTTTTATTTTGTGGATTTTGTAATGATGCTTTATTCTGTTGGATTTTGAATTGATGCTTCATTCATCTTTTTCATCAGATTTTCCCGGACTCCTCCTCCCCGTTGCTTGAAGGGGGGGGGGGGTCACCACCCCGGGCCATCCCATCCCCCCATTCCTAGTCACGCCACTGATCCGAGGTAATCGTTTTCAGGTTGACACCGATGATAGGGATTACCACGGTTGGTCATTGAGAGTTAAATTAAATAGTGTGGAAAATACCATCTGTGTTTTAATCACGCAACTTTATGTTTTCCACTGATTTATTATTCTAAATGGCATCGGATTCTGTTCTTACAACATAAACATGAACATTTTAAATGCAATGGTGATAAAAATCGATGCCAAAAGAATTTTAAGATTAGACAGAAGGTAACAAGAAGTTTTGTAGTAGTTCTGATGACTATAAGGCTAGAATTTCATAATTTCAATTTATCTTCATAAATAAAATTTCATCATTACGTTTATAGCCGTTGCTACTCCCAGGTGACATTTTCGCTTTTATTCTACTGTTATAAATTGCGTTCATGTATCTATGATGAAAATTTCAATTTATGTTACACATTTGCGATGAAAATCACTTAGTTTAAATTTAAATTCACGTTTTATTACATACCAAACCGGGTTTCAGTACATCAATGCCTATAGATTTGTGGTAATGTGGCACAATCTTCCACTCAGATGACTTAACTAATGTGCCGTGCAGGTGCCAAGTAAATTGTTTGCTTAAAGGCAAGGAATTTTCATTATGACTACTATGGTGACATGAGTCAATGCCCGTAAATGCTGACTGTGATCTTTACCGTAACATTTTGGGAAAGATAACTTCAGGTCAGCCTATCGTGTATATCCATGGAAAAACACAGGCGATTTGTTGTTAGAAACTTCATGACAATAGATATTTACTGTTAGTATATAGACAGTACTATAGACAGCTTTAAATCTGATTACACTTGCCCTTTATCATACATTAGTAGACAGAATATAATTTGACTTGCACAGGGTAATTTTTTCACTCGAAAAAATACGTTTATTCGCATACCATTAAGTAATTATAATCTAGAGAATTTATTTTACTTTCAAGATTACGATTAAATTTGCTTGGTTGGTAACTGAATGATTATCATATTACTTTTTTTAGATTTTTATACATTTTGTTATACTGATGCTGTTTACTTATACGAAGTAAATGGTAGCTTGTAAACTATATTCATTTTTAGCGCCCCTTACAAAGAAGTTAACGTTATTTATGCACTAAATATTCTCTTTCTTCTATAATTTAGACTCAGCTGTCATATTTCAGTTATTTAAATTTAAAATCATATTATAGCGAGATAGTTGGGAGTATACCCGACTTTTAATTGAAGATCTGCGCTCAAATCTCAGCTGAGATGAAATATTTTTGTCGGCGAAAGTTATACTTTGGGTTTGTAACTCTGCACTTGTGCTTATAATTGCGAACCAAAGTAGTTTTTTTACGTACTGATTTCCTCCCTGAGAGCTTGGAGGTGGACTGCTAGCTCAGGAAACCAGAAGCACAGTACCATCTGCTGATTGTTGCATGCTGTACTCAAGTTGGGAGTACGGCCTACTATCTGGGTCTCTCAGGGTCTAAAAGCATGTCTATATAATCGAGAGAATTTCTCCTTTTCGGCCAGAGGTAACCTCGTTTAACTCCCATCCATCGGAGCCCATGGAGCTCACAGCAACCACTCACTTGACCCATCCGGTCGAGGAGGGAGATGAAATGCTGCCACGCTCACTTGCTCGTCCTGCTTCAGTGGCTCCCTCCAGCATTCGCATCGTGTTACATTCCCTCGTTCACAACCATATCCCTAAGCTGATGTTCTTCAGGGTGGATGAGAGCAGGCCATCGGCGGATTGTACAGCACCATGGTGCAGCTCAGGTGGAGGAATTTTTGGAGACACAGGAGCACCACCACTTCACGAAGAAGCCCCTGGCGAAGAGGAGTTCTACTGGTAGAAGAGGAAATCAAAAGAAGAAGAGAAAATAATATATGGAAGACCTGATGAGAGGGTAAGACTTTAAAGTAAAGGTTAATTAAAATTCTGATCTGGAGTGTAGCGCTTTATGATTAAGAAATATGGACACTCAGGTAGGAGGACGAGAGAAGACTCGAGGAATTCCAGATGTGACTGTGGTGAAGAATGGAGAAGGTGAATTGGACGAAGAGGAGGAGTTACAACGAAGTGTTGGACATGGTGGGTGAGGCGAAGCAGCTTCTAGATGTGATACGGAGGAGACAGAAGGTATGGATGGAGCGAGTATTCAGCGGGAAGGGGAAATTGAAAACATTGTTACAGGGTAGAATTTTCGGTAAACGTGAGAGGTAGGAAAGAGAAAAGGATTTTTAGGTAGAATGAAAAGGTTGTATTGTGAATTGAAGAGAAAATTCCATGAAGGGAGAGGAGATTCCTTTGATATTTTGTAAATACTCGATTAAAACACACTTTGATCGGTAGAATACTTTAATAACAGCTACGCATGAATGAAAGATGGCTGAAATACCCATAAAATGGAAGCGCAATCTAATCGCTAGTGCCGAGGCTTATTTCTTATAGGACATGGAAACGCTTCGCAATAATTTGATAAGGTTCCTGGTTTAAAGATTGACCCGGCCCGACTGCTTTTAGCAGCTTCAGCATCGCAGTCACGAAGCGGTGATATTGGAACTGTGCTCACGAGAGCATTCGGAATGGCTGGAGACGAAGATGATCGAATCTTTAGAATGAGATGTTTTTTTCTGAATTGCTTTAGGGCCGAGGTAAGGGACGCCGGAAAGGTTTTAAAGAGGAGGTTCGGATAAATGGGTTGGAGGCATTTTGGCGGCCATGATCCCGTTTGATTTAGTTGGGGAACGTGGATGACGTGTTCAAATACGTTTTCCATCGGGAAGAAAAAAAAATATTTTTGAACTAATTCATTTCTCTTCGGGGTATGAAGAGTTATGTTCAATTTCATCTTACGATTATAAGATCTCGTATTTTATCAACCGCGGATTTATTCACTCAAGGTATTTTTTTTAAATCTTATATCGCTCTATTATCCCCGAACAAAGAATTTCGATTTGTTTGAAATACTTTTTAGCCAAAGTCGATTGAATCTTTTTCTCCTTCCACCTGTCCTTATACAATTGTTTCCATCAAGCCATCGTGTCTCATAATGTCCTAAACTAAGTTGTCCCGTATTCTTCTTATGGTTTTTAAATCTCTCATAACGAATGCGTAAAATTTGTTGGTATTTTATAGCAGGATGACGGCTCGTATCGTGTCATTTCCCGCCACACGTACAGACTTCAGCCTCAACCACGCGAACATTTTCTTCTGCCCCTTTCGAACGATAAAGGGCCCCAGTGACCGCTCCAATCATCGTCTAAAAATAACTGTTACACGCGATCATAGCCCGCGATGGCTCTATGAATGGAAATTTGAATTTTAATGGAATGAAAGCTGTATGAGAAGGATTGGAAAAAAACGATGGAGAAAGGGACGACGAAATGACCGTGTAATGCAGAAAATGATAGAACAAGCAATCACTTAATGGTCCCTGAATAGCTATAGCTGGAGAGATTGGAAAAAAGATCGTATGATTCAGGCTTTCAAATGGAGATCAAATATATGGTTCGCGAGTTCACTTTGAAATGGTGGTATGATAGATATAGAGGTACAGTAAAGCCTCCTTTAACACTATAACTACCAATGGAATCATTTTGACTCCTCACGATATACGCAATTGCCTGATATACTTTCGATTTTCGCATGTCAAACAAAAATGGTTACCTTAAGTAATGTATCAATAAAAGCCAAAATAATCAGAGAAAAAACAGAATGATAAGGTAGGTCAGTATGACTCCATTCGGTAGTTCTGGGAGGGATATCAAGTCCAGTATTTATAGTGTTAAATTGTGAGAATAGGTATATCGTGACATTTAAAAAAAAGTTATGTAGAGATACTGTTATATTTCAAAAAGCATTTCTTAAAAACTCTACCGGTTTCAACATTTTCAGGTCATTATCATGAGGTAATAGAACATTTAACTAAAACAGGTAATAGGAACTTTAATACGTCCACTATTATATTTTGAAGTAGTCTGCAGAAGTATTTTTATCGTTCTGAAATATATTACGTGATATTGTGGTCATGGCCATTGGTGGAAATGGTGGTGCGTTGATTGCCTTTCGTTTTCTCCTTCCGTTCAGTGGCGCCCCTTCCGAGATTCCTTTCCAAACTGGAGAACTAATTTGCGTCCTCAGACTTCCTGAGTCCGAGCGACTAATCTGATCGGGGTCCGAAATTAAGGCTATCGATCCCCGAAGGGCAGGGGAAGGCAATCGGCCGCCTTGAGGGACCAAGCGAGAGGGTTCACTCCGCCTTAGAGTTTATCGGGATGAAAGGGAAAGCACAGGTCGGAACACTTTCTCTGAGTTTGCCTTGTGCCGTAAATCAGGCAATGGCAACTGGCAATTTTTCATAAAAGTATTTAACAGTTTGAGGCGTTACTTGCCGAGAAGTTGCCATTAAAATTGGTCATTTTCATGGGTGGAGTTTTAGGGGGCCAGAGGGAACTTTCCCCCTCCAACTTAAAAAGTAATTTGTCAAAAAAAAGTTCAACAGATTCAGGCTTCAATTGGTGGAAGTTTTTTTTTACATGTTTAAATAAATAAAAGATCGTAGCACTTTTCCACAAAATGTTTTGCTGCGTACAACGCGTTTCAGCTCACTGAGCCATCATCTGGTACAAGACCCAGATGATGGCTCAGTGAGCCGAAACGCAGTAAAACATTTTGTGGAAAACGATCTCTTATTTATTGAAATATGTAAAAAAAAATTCAAAACCTGTATTCAAGTCAAAATGAAAACAAAAACATCAAAAGCTTAAATTAATTTTTGTCTTAGATAGTACTAAAAATGCTGGTTTCGAAGACTACATTAATCGAATTTTCCATGAATACTTAAGGGCAATGGAATATCCTTCCATTTCACTGGGGGATGTTCCATAGCCCCTAAACCTCGAACAGGATTGCTGTCCCCCTCCCCCATAAATAAAACTCCGCCCGTGGGCATTATGTAGGGGGTTTACCCCACACGATGATGTACTTAGCCTGTCGCTGTACCTTCGCACAATCTCCTTCCATCTTTTATCACTATCCTCCCATCTCTTTTGACCCAGTGCATGTAACAGTTGCTACTTCATGTGTCTATATTATATGTAAATTCGTGTAAATTATGACCATGTAACATGTTGGAACATCAAAACGGAATAATAATTTATAAATTTTACAAACCGCAACCAAACCCTACCATAACAGGCATCAAGGCAAATATACAATTTGTTGGTAATCAAAATTCTTATCGTTAACCAATATCAATTTCAATATTCGTCGTATTCAGGCGGCCTGATGATGATGATACGAAATACGTTGAAATCGGTTGAGTTATTTAACTTTTTGTCGAAAATCATCTGCCCGTTTCATTACCACTAGCATTTCACTAGATGAGGCGCGAAACCACAATAAATGGTGTCTTTCTTGAAGCTTTAGTAGGTCTTACTCCCATGGCCGTTTATGCCCAAAATGGTATTTAGCCTCGCCAACTGTCTGCCTCCAACTCTTTCTAACTTCTGCATCTCCCTCGCTAACTCCCATTCTTGTGATCAAGATGCTCCACTTGTGGTAGAGCATCTTGATCAACCCTTCCTTCATCTTTTTTCGTTCTTCCTTGAGGTCATCTCCAGGGTTTTCTGCTCAGACTTGTTTTATTAGGGCCTTGGCTCTCTTCGTATTATGTGCCCTACCCTTCGCAATCTGCGACTCTTTGCTTCAGCTACCTACTACGTCTGTGGAGTCAAAAAAGTCCCTGGTTTCCCTTTTTCATTTTATTCCCCAGACTCCATTTTTTCTAGTATGCCCAAAAAATTTCCTTAAAATTTTATTTTCGAAGCTAATTAACTTATTTTTCATTCTTTTTTCGATAACCCATGATTCAGTTCCAGATAGAAGGATTGGTCTTATTATGGTTTTATAAATTTTAATTTTCCTTCTGATGGATAAAATTGTTGATGTTAGTTTTTTCTTCCGGGCATATATACTTCTACTGGCTGATTTTTTTCTGATTTATATCTCAAGTAATTCACTATTATTTGAGTTGGTTATGGTATCAAGGTGTTTAAATTAACTTACCCTTTCAAAATGTGATCCTCAATTGCGATTTTTCTGGAGTTATCTGTGTTTCGACTGAAGGATATAAATTTGGTCTTGCCGTCATTGATTTTCAGTCCGACTTCTTGGGTTTCTTTTGTCAGAATTTCATTCATGCTCTCTTGAAGTCTTCCTCATTTTCCGCAAGCAATACTAAGTCGTCTGAAAAGGGGAGCACTCATATCTTTTTCCCTATTCTTATTCCTATGTCCGTTTTCCAGATTTCTTTTATAATGCCTAATTGAAAGATACAAATGATAGGCCATCTTGTTGTCTTACAACAGTATTTATCTCAAAGCTTGTGGAGTATTAATTTTCAACTTTTTCCTTGTATTTCCTCTTCTTGATTCTTTGAAGTTATAAGTAAAATTAATCAAAATATTATCAGTGTGTATAGAAAGGATTTAAGAAAAATTGGATGCACCTTTTAGCGAAGGTTTTGCGTGACGCCCTCTCTTTATTTATCTCACTCCAATTTTCTTCACTTCATACATTTACCGCACAAAGATGAATACTAACTTTCCAATTATATAATGCCATAAAAATGCAATTAAGTCAGCAATCTCTTTACATTATTACCTCGCTACTCCGGGTAAAGAACCTACAATACGAGATTTTTTAATGCTTTAGCTCACATATTAATTATTCACTATATTTCCTCCTTTGATTTTACTATTCCTGCCAGATCACGTCCATTCCCAAAAGAAGAAAACGAAGTTCAATAGGTACTCATTGCTTGCTTCAACGTGTATGATTAATCGAGCATCTTTGAGTAAACATGGAGTTATAGAACTTTGTCAAAGCAATATTTCTTCCCAGGAGGAATGAAAAATCGTTTACACTGGATACCTGACCGTTCGCGTGGATAAATGGGGCATTTCCGGACGAGATTATGAGTTGTCTTGAATCGCAGGTGTTTCATTTCTCACGAGAGGTTTCTGCAAAAGACTCACAGCTCAGATGATATGCTGGAATGAAACGACCTTCGGGCGACGCAAACGAATCGCTTGGTAATTTTTCACTTAGATTACGGTATCACCTGGAGAACTTGAGACAGATATGTTTCTGCAGGCAGTTGTTAGACCAGAGACCGAACTTGTGGTAAGATATTACAGGCAAGGCGTACCTACCTTGCGTTATTTATTGTCATTTAAATCAGTAAAGGGGGAATCAATAATTCTATACCTCACAGCAAGTTCTCTTTCTATGCTTGTACAATCCTGATGCTGTCATTAAGATCATCGCCATGAGGAGTCACAACAACTCCAAAAGGTATTCTAAGACATAAAACCATCGAGTTTTAAGGTACGAGTTCAGCTTCCTTCTCTCAAGCGGCCAAAGGTAGATCATATACACGATAGGTATACTTTTCTAGATTGTCTCATGCTAACTACGAATCACAGTCTTTGCAGCCAATCATTATTTGGCACATTTCTGATGACAGGCTGTGTTGGGTATAGGCGAGGAGTCGTGTGGAGTCTTTCTTCACCAAGAGAAATTGGCAAAGTTATTGTTAATAAAAAATAAAATAAAATTTATTTTTATGTACACATTCATTAAAAATCAAATTAACTTATATGAGGCTAAAATTAAGATATATGGACAATTCTTCAGAAAAAAAACTTTTCTAATAACTCCATAATCGAGTTTCATTTTATTTCCGACGTTCTCATAGTTTTCAAGCTTCAATTGTTTGTAGTTTGGTTCTTGTAGTCCCAAGAAAACTTCCCAACTCTTCTTGACTGCTCGACTATCTTCATTAGTTCAATAAACCTTGGCCCTTGGGCTTCGGGAGATCACGATTTTAGCTGCCAGCCAGTGCAGTCCAGTGCATTTTAGCAGTCAGACACCCCCTGCCACGAGAGCTTTTCTGGTAGATTCAAGCCCATTAGTGATTCTTGTGGCAATGGTATGGTATGATTCCTCTTATGGTGCTCAAGTGCAAGATATCCAGGTATCAATGAAATTTTGGGTAATGCCGCAGTCGGCGTGCAAAACGTATAAAAACGTTACCACACTCTAAGCGTTAAAAAAGCGATTTCCCCATAAGATCCCTATCTCAACTTTTAGTCTCAGGCATAGTGTTGCCTACCTTGTCCTTCCATTCTTCCTAAATCCAAATTGGTTTTTGGACATATTTTCTTAGATTTTGCCTTCGATTCGTTTTCCTTTTACCTGAGTGGGGATTTTGGACACTAGGCTCATTAATTGGTGCTCTTCGATGAGTGTTATGTGAATAAAGAGTAAAACGTATGAATTTGCATAGTGATTCAAATATGTTCTGTTTTCCTTAATTTCTACACTTATTCTAATTCTATATTTTCTTTTGTATTGGTCTAATTGATATGGAATTGACGATATATTAAGCCTATTACTTTGCCTTGAGGCCACAGGATGACTGACACATTTAGGTAATTTTTGAAGTACCTCTTTTGCGGCGTGTCGCAAATATCTATTTAAAACATTAAGGCCGTCGCGACGGCATGTAGATATGTGCCTTATTTATCGCGTAAGATAGAGGAAGCAATCTAGGTTCGTCCTGGATTTCCATATATAATTTTAATATTTCCGGTTTATGCGCTACAAATCATATTATTACATAATTTTAAATCATGGTGAGATTCTTCGATAATGAAATAATTGCGAAGAGAATCTTTTCATATCCTCCGAAATAGCTGCAAAAACGGTTTGAAATATTTTTTTCGCGCATCCAAGGATAGAAGATTGGATCCGTGTGTGGAATGTGGGTTTTGAACTCATTCAGTGTAACAGTGCGACTGTCATGAGAATAGAATTGAGTTTTAAGGGTCTTTTTATTTTTGTATGTTTGAAATTTTTATGTTAAAATACGTATTTTTTTACGTATGTTTAAGTGCTTTTCCTTCGCTGTTTCACTGGTGGTCAAGCTAATTCACGTTACCACCCCACTAAATGGTCAACCTATTGCAATGTTTTCAATAATTATAATAATGTGTTGCGATCAACTTCTAAATTGCAAAAATGAAAGGCTGAAAGTGTTTACCCCTTCGCCACATAGGCCTTTTATAGCCGTCAAACATTTATCGCCACAGCGAACGAAGACGGTTTAAAAACGGCATGAATTTTTTTAAGCCAAACAGACGAACGTAGCTTTAAGGTGGTGCAGAAATGAGGTTGATAGAAAGATCTCCGTAATCATTTAGAGATTATAGAAACATTTTTACATTAGCCATAGCTCCTAAGAAAAACTTGAAAATGTCTTAACGTAATTTGCACAGGAATTTTACAGAAAATGAATTTTGTTTGAAGAAATCTTTAGCTGAAATAAAATAAGAATTACTCTGGCTAAATGTGCAAAACATTCGAAAAGACATTATTTTTATTATGATAATTATATTACATCATTTCATAGCCCCTTGAGATAAATATGAGCCCCTTATCTTATATGAAATGGAAAATCATATAATGAGAACCATATCTGCACTTATTTGCATTTGCATTCCATTCTTTCTTCAGCTTACTCATTAATTATATGCAATCCCTTTTCTATTCTTTATTCCTAATCATTCTTCCATCGTTCATTGTTTTCAAAACCTTCTCCTTCAAATGTTTCATATTTTCCCTTTCACACCCATTTTCATTTCATGCAACGAATTTTAATCCTTAATGTCAAGCGTTTACACGTTTGTAATTTTATTCAGTTTGTCTCCTCGTCTACTCATAAAAAACTTATTTTTCACATTAGAAAGGTAATACCATTGCTTGAATACGCGTTTTGATTACAACAGAGTCGAGTGACTTCTCTGGTTATTCTAATTTTGATTCGTGACATCCGTTCTCTTTCCATGCACTCATTTCATGCAAAAGACTCACTGCCTCACTCGTCACTAGTATAAATGCTCTTATGAACCAGAATAACGTCGAAGAGAAGAAATGCTCACAGTCAAAGCGAAGCGTCTCGTCCCTTGCGGCTCTTTAAACTCCGCCTCAGCTTATGCGCTGGAGACCCTGAGGCGTCACGCCATTGACGTTGAGATGGAATACCCACCTCGTGCGCTGCTTGACTGAGGCGCTTCCTTTTTCTTGTAGTTTCTTCAGAGAAAAGTCTTATTTACTTTTTGATTTTCTATTCATGGATTATGAGAATCACTGGAGGAGATTTACATCCTCAGTTGAATGGCACACGTCTGCTTGGGAATGAGATCTCTCAGGATTCGTTTCATGATTTCAAAAGGGCATGTAGAGAGAGTAAATTATTCTTTCTCCGGTGTAATACGCTCGTGTTGCCGTTGACGGAATGCATGAAAATTGATAAAATTTATTTAAATTCATCAACTGTTAATCCAGTTGTTATAAGATAGATAAAGTTGATTTATCACTATTGTTCTGTGAATAACCCCTGCATGTTTTCGCTTGTCGAGTGCTATGATTGAAGGTGAGAAAAGAGATTTACAAACTGTAAAACCAGAGGATCATAATTTGAGGGAGAAGGTTCCAGTACTTATTGAATTGTAAGACTTTTTAAAAAACGATATTACACGGAGTACAAATAGAAGAGTGAACTATCTGAATTTTCACTGCCGTAGAGGCATGTGATCGGGTTCTAACTGTGCCCTTATTTATAGTGAGGTTTTATAATGAAATAATGAAAAGAGTGGTTTGTTTTAATGGAACCGTATGAAATGTAACTCTACATCTTTGGGGAGCACGATGGCCCTGGGAGATGGGTCGCTTACGTAAGGATCTCGGATTCAAATTCCTAGTGAACACTTCGGACACCGTCCAAAAACTCTCGTTTTGAATGAAGCAATAGACGAATATTCAGTTTTAAAAACGCAATCAAAGAGGGCAGACATCAAAGATAGGAGCCCTCTAAAGATCGGTAATGTAAGTGTTAAGGTAAGGATGAAATTCGTGAAGGCCTTATATTTGGAGCGTGCTTCTATTTGGAGGTGAGGCATGGGCGATGACATCAGGAGGAAATCAAGGTTCAAAACTTTCAAAATTGGTTATTTTCGAAGAATGAAGATCAAATAGATAGATCGAGTGACTGATGCGAAAATTCTAGGAAGAGCAGTGGAGTAGGCAAATCTTTTGAGAACTTTGAGTGGAAGACACACATATATATACCAAGCGTTATGGAAGAACTTAGGGCACCTGATAGGAACCATTCAATTTTAAAGATAACTTCTGATTACTTAAAAATAAATACCGGAAATTACATAATTTCGTAAATAAATTACCCACACACACAGTGGCGGATCCAGGATAGAACAAGGGGGGGGGGGCTAGTGGGGTTAATCTGCCAGCAGTAGTGGGAGTCCGCAAAAAATTATCATTCTATGTAGGGTAAATTGGATAACCAAAGGGGGGGCTTAGATCCTTAGAGGCTTAGAGGGGGGAGCCCCCCTGCCCCCCCCATAGATCCGCCACAGCCAACACTTACATGTATTTGAAACTCCAGGAGCATTAACACATTTTAACATTAATAGACATGTGCTTAAGTCATGTATACGAGTATATATTTCCTACTCCATTCTTATGATTCTGATCCATTGGATTCGGGTCATTCACGCCAACCCGATGTCTGAATTCATCAAAAGAATCCGATTGATTCAAGAGGGGTTAAAATTACCCTCCTCTTTTAACTATGACCACGGAAACAAAGGAAATGAGAGAATTACCGCCCACTCCTCTTGATTTAGTGACGTCAATAGAGTTTTAGGTTCCTTTACTCCTTCAGAAAGACATCACTGAGGGAAGAAATCGCTCACAAGGCTGTATTACGAGGATAAAAAAATCCACGCGAGGCTAATGCAACAATGGCATGGATAGCAAGGAAGCGGAATGACCTGCTCGGTATGAGCCCTTGACGTCATCAACTTTTCCAAAAAGAAGGGGCATGTACAATCGATTTTTCGCCGTGAATAACACAAATAACAGGCGTGGATGGAAAAAAATAAAAACCTCGGCTATCTTCATCGCCCGTTTTTAGAAGTCACTTTCTTGTCTGTTTGTTTTACCCTATGGGTAAAATATTGCAACTTGAAATTAACCTACTTTCCATTTAGTTATCGACTTAAAATTTTCAGCATTGATCAGAGCCAAATGTTATGGTATTACTACGCATATTTAAGGTAATATAAGCCGTCATTTTTGACCATTAACTTCTGCATCCGTCATCTTAGATCTTTATCGTATACAGCATGAGCGCATCGACTTCAGCACATTTAATCAAATTCTTTCTCAGCATATATTCAATGCAATGTTACAACCAAACTGTCAACTATATGGGAATGAATTTACATCACTCTAGTGTAAAATGTAAAGAGGATGCGCACTAAGTCTTTCGTTTTGAACCTGTAGTCCTTAGCATGTAAATTTAATCCTGGGCGAAGTCAGAGTGTTTTTTTTACTTTCTCTCCCTTATATTAAGTTAAATGTGATTTTAAGATTATTACTTTGTACTCTATTGCAATATTATTATTTTTTAATCTATCACAGTCGGCAGTAAAAACTAGGTGAGCGAAGACCCAGTGTTATAAAGGTTCCTCTCCGAGCAGGTAATGTCGGCCGAGAAATCATGTCGTTGAGGTTTGTAATTTTGAATGCAGAATGTCGCCTCCACTCCAGAGCTCAAAGTTAGGCACTGTTCGAGAGAGCATGGCGATTTGATCGCGTTCCGCAGAGCAAGTCACGCAATCCAATCAGCCCGCCTATCCTTCGAGGAGGGAGACGAAGTTCCGAGGCCGTAGGTGCGAAGGGCTCTTTCCTTCCAAGCCTTCCCTCCCAGCGAAAAGGGTTCAATGCTGTCGTCTCTCCAAGATGAGTCTTTCTCCTCGGGACACGTGTGCTCTCCTAATGCGCTGCCTCTCCGCCTTTCACCTTTCATTCTTCGCATGTGACGACGGCGACACGTGCCCTGCTCCACACACACACAAACACAGTGGATGCAATATATTTATATATCATGAAGAGAAGGAAACCATTCTAAATGCATATCATCATAGAAATAAATATATCTAGATGGGAATTATTTCGATAGATGACACGTTATAGTAACGCCTACTCCCTTTCATTCTGTTCAAAAATCCTATTCTCTTCCTTCCCCTCCCTCAGAGATGAGACAAAGGTGTGCACTTTCCCCCATAATTTTAATGTTTACATCGAAAAAGACAGTCGAAGTCTTTGGGTGTCAATATCCACGGAGGAAAAATCAGCATGCTGTGATTCGTTGAAAACATAGCACTCTTAGTCATGACAGAGAAGGACTTGAAGAAGAATTTGACAAATATGGAAGGGAAAATGGCCAGATATCAGCTGAAAATCAACAAAAAAGAGACTAAGATATTATTATGCAGCAAAAGAGAGGAGGTTAGGACGAATATTAACCTAGAAAAGCATAAGCTTGAAGAGGTGAAAGAGTTATTTTTAACTGGGAAGCCGAATTACCAACGATGGACGAAGCGAGACAGAAATAAACAGTAGAATAGAGGAGGCGAAGAAGGCTGTCTAAAAAGAGAAGAATCTTCTTACAGCCGATAATACAAGCATAGAAGTAAGGAAACAATTTATCAGTTGCTACATAAGAAGCATGTTTCTCTATGGAAGCGATGCTTGGACTTTGACAGCAGCAGAGAAGTCAAGAGTGGAAGCATTCGGAATTCGGTCCTAAGAGGGGAATGATGAAGATAAAATGGATCGACCGTGAACGTAACGAGGAAGTGCTTAGAAGAGTGGGGGAGAGAAAAGATAAGCCTTCCATAAACGTTGAAGAAAAGACGGGACAACTTAGTTGGCCATATTTTGAGGCACGATGGCCGGATGAAGACAATCGTAGAAGGATATGCAGAAGGGGAGTAGGGCAAGGGACGGCCTCGAATGAGTTGCATAGGACAAAGGGTTATAAAGGATGTAAAAGAGAAGAAATACGTCGCTATGAAAAGACTAGTGGATAGGAGAAAGATATTGAAAGCAGCTTCAAACCAATCTTAGGATTGTTGACTAATAATGATCAAGGAATTTATTAAGTCCAAAAGGCAAATGAGATTCGTATTGTATAACAAAATGCCTTCCGATTCAAAACCATTCAATTATTGTGATGCTAGTTAATATAAGTTTTCAGGAGTGCTAGTCATCTTGCAGCATCCAATTTGGGTAAGTTAGCACATAGCTGGTGACTGAATGCAAGTGCCATCTGCTTTTGGGGCATGTTCTGGAAGTTTTGTGTAAACTCATTCATCCAATACCGCATATATGTTATAAAATTAATCGATACATTACCTTGAACATATTTACTTTTTGAAGTTGAGATCAAACCCGCGTAATAGTGCCTCAAGCTTTAAATATTCTACTCTCAAATATACTTGACTTTAGGCATTCATTTAAACATATACCTATAAATACATATTTAAATAACCCTGTGATTACCCTATGTTCAAAGTTTATCGTGTTATTGCTGAAGCATTGAAGAAGAGACATTTAAAAAAATAACTATTATTGCGGCTTTTATTTCGTTTTCATCTGTTTTTCAAATAACCGTAGTAATTTCCTCAGCTCACCGTAAACTGAATTAATTCGTATTTCCATCTCTGCGCAGCTGAAAACTTCCACTATGCAGTGACCCAGTTACCAATTGTTTAGCTTTCCTGATTTTCGGCGGTTCTTAATATGATGCCCCCTCCCATCCAAGCAATAAGAAAGCGTCAACTGCGAGATGCGGCCATTATTTTCCTGCCAATTAAGCTCTCGGTTTGTTTACCCTGGCCTAATTAATTTCATCTCCATATACGTTTTTCCTCACACCACTATTTGCTATTAAGCATTGTAAATTAATAATTTCAGCCGAAATTGCAACGGAAACCATCTATTGTGTCCATTTGTTTGCTGTTAAAAATACTTCATCTTTTTTTAATTTTTTAAATGTTATTTCTTCTTTTATCTTTGGAAATTAGGCACGTAGTTTACTAGATTTTAGTAACCCACTTTCAGTCTTCGATACAACTGTACTTCAAAAAATATATAATTTGTTGAATTGAATAAATAGTTTTCATATCGCGTCAAAAGTATTTGTAGCCCACTATTGGCATTATGAAATATTACAATTACATTATATTATAAAATTACTACATTATAAATTATTACAAATTATTACATTATAAAATATACAATGAATTAATACGACATATAATGCAGCCACTTCGAACTATTGCCCAATATTTAAAGTTGTATCTACGGTATGGTTCTTTCATGTGTTCAATATAGTGTGAATGGTGCTATTCACTGTATTAAAGTTATGATCGTCAGACCTTGTTTTTTATAATGAATTTTCCATCAGTCTAATATGATAGAATTACATAAATCTTCAATGTTGCACCAGTTCCTTTTTTGCATGATCATTTTCTCATTGAAGCATATTCGAAAGTGCACACATTTTCATATAGGTGAGTAAACATCCGTTGCGAGATTGATACTCATTCTTTAAATCCATACACTTATACTACGAACTTTTTTGCTGGCCCTGTTTTGAAGAGTAAAATTAATTGGCAGCGTTTCTTAACCCTTCCTAACCCAGAGCTGCTTCTGGGAGAAATCAAATCTCAAGATTTTCCATTTTGAAAACTTGAAAATTTTGCACTCAATCATAATTATCGAGTCATCTAAATGCTTCATCATTACTATTTACACCACAAAATAATGCGTAGTTTAGATATTTTATGAATAGAGCAGAAAATTTGTACATTTTGTGATGTTACTTAGAAGCATCATTGGGTTATAATGAATTATTACTCTGATTTCGCTGAAATCATGCATTGCCCCTAGCGTTTTTCCATTCTCAAATATTTCAATGGGTAGAAATAGCTATAATATTGTTTTTATGCCCTATTTAGCACATCAAACATTATATTGCGATATTCAGCGGGCCCTGTATAAAGGAAAGGTTATTCATTCCGTCGTGCATAAACTTTGAGTGAGACATTCCATTGATATATTTTTTCGTATTTTTTATTGATCCTCTTTATATGACATTCAGCCGGAGTAAAATAATTGAAAGCGTGGCAGCAATTGTTGGCTACTTTTTCTCTCAGATTCAAGGCAATATTGTTGGCAAGGTTGATTTTGGCATTTATGAAATTAATTGTTCAATAATATCTACATTTTCCTCTACGTAATACCCCGCAAGCCGCCTAAAAGGCGTATGGCAGGATACCAGACGTCTACGCATAAATAATGAAGTGCTCCAACGAAGTTGGGACTAGCTTTTATTAAAGTCCTTTATGGTTCGGGGGAAAAACGAATTCCCATATGTATCCGTTCGGCAAAACATCTCTCTTAATTTATGGCTTCTATCGGTTGCTTCTATCGCATATGAATTGATAACTAAAGCAATATTTATTTTTGAACAAGCATATTATTTTTATACTGGTCCCTGTATTGCTTGATATTTTGTTTTCTAAGAATTTAAATATAAATCCATTGTGTCTTGTGTTACTCCAATTCATTCAATCTTCGACTTCTGAGGTGGAAACATTATTCATTTGAAAGGGTTACTTTTTTAAATAAATTTTCCTACCCTTCGTGTGCGTTTATTGTGATTTAATACTTTCAATTCATGAAATGATTTTATTTTAATCTTTGTGTCGCACAATTATTTGAGTGCTAGCTGGAAAGTATTCTCTTGCATTTTGTGATTTATATTTCCGTTTAATTTAATGCATTTTCTCCTCTCAATAATTGCGTGGCGTGTTTTCATGGGAGTATTTTTTTCCACGGAAGTAATCGATGAGCAAATTAATTATCTATATCCTTTGTGTGGATCGTGACCGCAGAATCAAAACCGATGGTGAAAGTTCACCTGTCACGATGCCCTGGAATTATTTTTTTTTACTAACTCTGAAAAAGTTTCGACGTTTGGGCAATAAAATCAAAAGTGCGCCATTCGTCCAAATTAACCTTTAAGCAAACGCTTTTGCATATTAATGACTTTCAACGCTCCAATTGAATTTTTTTCTCTGCATTAAAAATATTTTGGAAAATATGCTGCATTTACATTGGAAAAATTTATGGAATTTCTAAATTATTTTAATGAACAATGCAGTTGATGCTTTCTAAACTATTAAAATCTTGCCATTGATTGATTTGTAGCTCAAAATTTGAACATGGCCAATAATATTTCCCATCTTGTTTTTATTCCTTTCAAAGGACTGGAATACTTTAATTCGTGTTATAATTATGCTTTTGAAATTTTTTAAATTTTCTACCACCAAAAAATGTTTAAATCCGCTGCGTTTAAATGTAGCTTTGACTCGTAATAGAACATATTTTTGCATGAAAAATTTTATTTACTTCCCACAATTTTAAAATTAACTCTACTGACTAAAAATTATATTCAATTCAGCCTCTACAGTGGAAATGTGTAAGTCGCTCTCAGTTATAGGTACTTGTCCCTTAAATTTAATAATAATAATATTTTTAATTTTCATCGAGATATCTAATCATGTCCTCTAATTTCAATGAGTGGCCCGGTGTCAGCAAAGTTCTCAAAAAAAGGTTGCGCATGACAATTAATGCTGAAGCAATTAATCCTGAGGCTATTTTGAGCTCCTTACATACTAAGTCGGAGGACACTTTAATCAGGCTTCTTTCCTTTCTTGATAAATGAAAATGTGAAAATACCGGTGGTACTGTTCTTTGTCCGAGGAAGTTGAATTTGGAAGATTTTTTTACACAGGATGATTTAGGGCTTCCCGGGGACATTTTCCCCAGCAGGAGGCATTCTGGGGAACTTGGATCTCACCATGTTGCACTAAGTACCGCCAATGTTCCGAATAACCATTGTAATTTTTTATTTGATGATCTTTTGACGGGATTTCTTTATTATTTTCTTCAATTTTAGATAAAAACTTTTAATAACTCTGTGAATTAAATCAAATCTGTGCCAATGCTCTCCTCTATTTTGGGACTACGCCCTCAATAGCCTTACGTCACAAATACTTTGACATTTTGAGTTATACCCTTGGCATGGAAGATATCGTTCGGCCAAGAATAACCTCTTCGGCCCTTTTTGAGCATGTGTACATCCTTTTATTCCGTGTAACCCTCATGCACAGCAAATGGTAATTTCCACAACTTAATGTATAACTCCAACACTGAACGTGTTTTAGCACTCACACTTCCTTGAAAATGATATAGAATGTCGAAAGCGTGATCGCTAGTGGAGTTATGCATGAAAGCGTGGAAATTACCATTTGTTATTCGTATTTTACCATGGTTACAGAAATGACTTTGTTTAATTTTCTTCAGTAAATCATACAGTATTAAGTGTAAGTTATTATTATTAAAATTATTATTACGATGGCCGCCTGCGGTGACACTTGGACGATGACAATTTTCTCATGTTTTTTGCCGCATTTTGGTTCATATCCTCTGGTATAGCGGCAATTTCCCGAATTTGCTTTGAGTCATTCGAAGGTGTGAGGGTGATATTTTGCTTCAAGTGTCCATGCAATAGGAAGTCACCAATGCTCAAATATGGCGAGCCAGCGATTCACGCCCACATCAACCCTTAGAGAGACGAAGCGCACAGGAAATGTCATAGAAAGCATGAAGAAAGATGGGAACCCAATCTTCAGGTCATACGCAATTGGTCATTACAGAAAGAAATGTAGCATTAACTAATCTAATGAACTGGTAAACTATCTCAACGCATAGATTCGATCTTTTTAAATACGAGTGGCTAAGTCTATTTTTAAATTACTGATTTGTAGTTGAAAATAATTTACTGTGAATTACGTTAGAAAATACCTCTCAGTCTAATGTTTATGATAACATCCTTTAAACTTAGTTTTACATTAACTTCCTCGATGACATTGCTGAATTTTTAAAGAAACGTTTTAAGTCTAGTGCGAAATATTTGCTGGATTCGCTAACTACTTTATTTTTTTGGGACATCCCCATGATTTTCTTGTTAGCAAGATTGTTAAGCGTGATTTGAGAAATTGGGATAAGATTCCATCACCGTGTATTGCATTTCACTACTCATTGATTAAAGAGGACAAGATAAAAACATCCACCAATAATGTTTTTCTTCAGTTTATGTTGATAACTTTTCTCTTTTCAATCCATAAACTCGTGAATTCAAGTATCTCATTTGTCTCCGAGCCATCGCAGCCAAATTATATTCCACGATAATATTCTGGCGAGGATCGCATAGCTATCTCGTCGACCGAGGAAGAGGTAATTAGTAATGCCCGTATCGCCATATGCCCGTAAATTTCTTGCCTCATTTCATTCCCCATTCTCAAAGTTTCTCATTGCGCTCAATTCCGTTCCAATTAGCATCTTGAATGCGCGTCGAATTTTTATATTTTTATTTAAGGTTCTTTCCCGTTCCAAACAATCATAAGACATAAACATAGTGTTTTTCCGGAGATTACAGCTCGCGATGCACATTTCCTTACTGGTTTAAATAACTACTGAGGAGATGCAAAATTATAACCCTTATTGCTGGCAGCAGTATTCATTAATATATGGGAGATGCTTTATTATTTATAGGAGAGTCTGGTTATTTTCTTGCATCAAGATCATTCCGTCACGGAAAACTGCGAATTTCCTTCTTACTTCATGCGTGGGCAATAGTTGACTGCCAAGTTCCTTATAAAATTATGAATATATGAATTCATCAAAATATGTATTTCGCCACGTATGCGCTGCTCTTTGATACAGTTTACGGTATTTTCTTTTCGGCCTTCCGTTCGAGACTTGAGTTTAAGTTAGTTTCGCTATAGGCGTTGAGTCTTTGAACTGTTGGTTTTCAGAAATATCCTAGTTCTAAATCTTCAATTATTATTTCAGTAATTTTTTGACGATGTTTCATGACAAGATTCTGATCCATGACTAAATACTGAATGAAACAGGTATTTTCAATCAAGTGCAACATTGCAAACATACATTTAAACTGAAATTCGCCATGAAAATAATTTTGGCTGAGCCGGTATTCGAGCCCGGATCTCCCGATTATACGTCAGGTATACTAACCAATTATATCACAAGACATCTTTTTCCAGGGTGAAATTCTAACGGCAACTAACTGAGCTAGATGTTTAAGTCTCATGTCTACATTTTAAAATGGATACGCCAACTCCACGGCCGAAATAGGAAGAGGTTGTTTCCAAAGTGGAGGGAAAAATGGGAGTGTTTCTTTACTCCCCACTCGTCGTGTCGGAAATTGAGTTGTCACACGGAAGCCAGGAGCGGGCGAGCGCGGAATTATGATACAGAGATTGTGGAAAGTTGGCGTGGGAGGCAGAGAGGAGGTAACAAGATGGAAGGGAGGAATAGGGTTATGAAAAGCTGTATGCATGCGGGGGTTGGAGTTTGAGATTTAAGGAAAGAAGACTCGAGCGCTGAGTCGGATTTTATTCCATTATTCCAAATAAATAGGACGTCCAGTTAAAAAAATAATCCGTTACACTGAAGCTATCTTCACCCTGTAATTTTTTGCATTAGATATTAATTAAAATTTAGTGTTTGTCTAAGAAGTTTAAGTCTTTAACTTAATCTTAAGGCTAAAGTGTAATTCAAAGAACTCAAAGAGATATTAGAACTCCCAAACTTTTCAAAGAATATATTCATTCAATATCAGGTATTTTCATATGATTCAATATTTTAGGCAAAACAGCTTTGCATTCGCGGGTCTGAAAAATATTCCAGATGGGAGCAATGCAAATAATTTGCCTCAAACCTTATTTTGTGTGCCTTTATTTCTCTTCGATCCGTTGCCTAAATAAGATGATTGCTAGAGACAAATGTATCTTCTTTCATGAAATTTTACTTGAACAATGATGTTTCATCGTGATTTCCCGCATTAAAATGTAGGGTGCGCTGGAATTACAAGATCTCAAACAAGTGTCGCAAAAGTGGGTCTCAGATTTAAATCAAACTCTGTGGTGTTGTAGTACATTGAGAGCTGTTCACGAATCGAATACGAATAAGGGTTATGTAACTAATAGTTTAAACAAAAAATGCAGTTAAACATTTACAGGTTCAATATATTACCTTAAAAATATGCTATCATTAACCAGGGGCGGTAACCAGGAGCGGTAGTAACGGTGTATGACTCCTACCCTGAGGTGCAAAGTTGCATTCTGGGACGCCGTACTTTTTCATAATATGTTTCCCCTTTTCATTTTACAAAAGCCTACTGTTCATCATTATTTCCATGATTTTCAATGAATATTTTTTCTGCGTGGAAATTTTTTTCTGCCATGCGGAAGAGTAGCATTTTTCCCATTTTTTCAGACGAGAGCATATAGGCTAAATGAAACTATAGTTTGATTTACGTTATTTTCGTGTCTTAAAACGTCTCATATTTTTGGATAGTCGACAACGAACGTAAGTTTCCGACCAAAGTTTTGAACTCAAGTTGCGGACCAAAGTTTCGGACATGATTCTCAGTTGATTGCATAAATACAGTCTCGGAGCTAAGTTTCGAACTTAAGTTTCGAATTTAAGTTTTGAATTTAACCTTCGGACTAAAGCTCCGAACATAATTACCGAACCCAAGTTTTTGGCCTAAATTTGCGAACTAAATCTCGGACTTAAGTTCCGATCTAAAGTTTGTGAGGATTTTGTCTCGCTCCTCACTCTTAAGTGTCCATAATAAGTGACTTCCACGCTCACTCACGTCGGAGAATTTTCTTTCGGGTTACATGGTTAGATTCAAATTTGGACAAACGTGGCTCCGTGGCAGAGTAGGTAGTTGCAGTCTAGTTCTAGGAGGGTTCCAATTCGAAATTATCGTACTTTTTAAAAGAACATCAACATAAATACGATTCAAGAAAAAGTTAGCACTGATTTTTTGATACAACTGCAGTTATTTTAAGTAGAAAACTAAAACTATCCTCTCAGGTACGAAACTTTTACCATGGAATTGACTTAGGAGCGGTAATGCCGAAAAAACTTGCATTCCAAAACGCGTACTCTAGGGAAACCAATAATATCAATGTAATTAGCACAATCGACAATGCGAACACGATATTTGGCGCGAAAATAAAATAAATGGAAATACTCCGAAATTAGCTGATATCAACAGCAATTTGTCCTGGTTTGACGTAGCTTTCCACTCACTTCTCCAATTGGCTAACCTTTCTATATATACAGAATGTTCCTACATAATTATTCTGCTTTGCGTCTTTCATCATTTTTTTTTAATTTAAACCATTTTTAACCTAAAAATGGTTTTTTTAACAAAAACCATTTTTAAAGCCTCAGCCTCAACCTTCTTCACTGTCCTACAACGATAATTTTCCATAGTCTAATTATATTGGTAATTAAATTGTTCACTTTCCACAAATGATTTGCAAAATATTTCTGTCCAGCTCTTCACAGAACATCTCTTGGTTATCATGAAAGAAAAAAATCCAGGTGTATGGCGGTTGGAGAATGAGACTGGACAGTTTTCGTACTTGATGATGGCACGTAGCAAATCATGCCGTGCACAGTCTTAATATATTTCAGGAAAGAAAATAAATTGTCAAATAATTAATTAATGGTACGTGAATTAACCCGGAATCATCAATAATGCTTACTGTTTAATACCTGATTAGTTAAGAACTTACTCTTAGACAATGACTATGACTAAAAAGTGTTACGCAAATTCCCCAAAAATATTTTCTATTGCACACTACTTTCGGCATATTACTATCGGCATCTATGCCGATCTAATTACAATTTAAGAATCGTAACTTATGGGTTAAAACCAAGAATACGATGGTACATGAGCCGATACTTACGATACAGTAAACGAGCCCTTATTTTATAGATTTTTGAAATGCACCTAAACTCTCGGAATGTACGTTTTTTTTACTGCACAAATCCTCACTTGAACTATCTACAATCAGATTTTTGTCCTCTAATTAACTATTCATACGAATAGAGAAATAATAAGAAAATAGTTAACTTAGCATATTAACTTAGTTAGGCTTAACATATTGTCCAGCTCCAAATTTAAGGGTTTGTGTAAGTGATTCATTGCATGTGAATTTCTTAGTACTTGTATAAATCAACTTAGGATTAAAGAGGAGATGTCATCTTCATTGTAGACAGTGGCGGATATAAACAGAGAATCTATTTTCAAAGGATTTCTTTTCATTTCATTGATATCTTGAAGAATATTTGCTTGATACTAATTATAAGGTCATCTCAATGCCTATTTAAATTAAATAAGCAGTTATTGATCATGTATTGCTTTACCTAGGACTAACCTTACGTTGTTTAAACGTTGTTTCTTGTTTATAGGGCCAAAAGTGTACAACTTATTACCTGTATCATGTCTGAAAACAAAAAATAATAATGTAATTATGAAAAATATTCAGTCTTGGCTGTTTAAAATGCAAAGTGTGGAGGATTTTTTTCTATGATGTAATACCATGTAATATATATGTACGTACTTGTTTCAATTCAAATGTTGTGCTTGCTTCAATTCAAATGTTGTTCTGCTTCAATTCAAATGTTGTGCTTGCTTCAATTCAAATGTTGTGCTTACTTCAATTTAAATGTTTATATGTCAGCATGACCCTATGCAAATGATGGTAGCCAAAAAACAGGTTGTCCTTAATGGCTACCTAAAGTTACTCCGTTTTCGGTAATTAATTCTATTCTGTACTTTTATTTTGTGGAGTAATAAACAATATTATTATTATTATTATTGACAATCCATGTGCTGAAATTCGGTTACTAAACAACAGGAACGCGTTTCCCAAACAAAACCGTCAGGCCTTAAATTGCATTTTTAGGATCTGAATAAAAATTTTATCCCGATGGCAAACGTGAAAATGATTACTATGTGGGCTGAAATTTTGACGTAATTTAGGTGCTTATGAGGAATTCGTTCCATCCCCACAGAGCGCCATCCCGCATCGCGGCGCCGCTATCAAAGCACGGCCTGCAAGTTCCACTTCTACTGCTACATTCTTCCCCCAACCCCCTTCGCTACTCTGTCTGAGTCAATGTCCCTGGTGTAAGCATCTAAAAATTGTGCAGTGACTTTGTATCGTCGATATGCATCGTCGGGGGAAGATAAAGCAGCTCTCATTTGGCGATCCATCCTCATTATGGGCGATTGGGACGTGGTCTTTTGCCATGCGATCGGCCTCTTTGGGTCCAATTTCCACCCGCCTTCATTTTTCATCACCCTCCCACCCATCCACCCTCCTCACGCATTCATCCCCCTGGACCTCCTCTTTTTCCCTCGCCCCCACTGTCGACCCAATTTCCAACCACTCCCTCCCTGCTCCATGCAGAACGCGTTTTGTTGGTCAGGCTGGCGGCTTCTGTACTCCCCCTCAGCCCCCAACCTCCTTCGGATCCACGTTCCGGATGCTTATCCATGACAACGAGGGGGAAAAAATAAACAAGTCGAGGGAAGAGAGGAGGATCCGTTTGCTTTTCCGTCGCAGAAACTGGAAATGTTGGGGAGAGGGTTGGGAGGGTTTTTTTATGGCACCCTATGGATTTGTGGGGGATGGTTTATGGCATGTGGTGGGGATCAGGGAATTGCCCACCGTAAAAATCGCTCGGGATTTCCAGTTCTGGGGATGGGTTATGCTAAGTGGAAGAGTATTTTGACCTAATTATCGAGTCCTTCCCCAGGAAAATATCTGATGGTGTGGCTATTACTAAAAAAACACAGGAACGCCAACTCTTTCTCCTATAGTATGTACATTTTTATTTAATGCACAAATCGTCAGTTGAACCATCTACAATCAGGTTTTTGTCCTCCAATTTAACTATTCATATGAATAGAGAATTGATAAGAAAAGAGGAATGGCTAAACATATTGTCCAGCTACAACTTTAAAAGTTTGTGTAAGTGATTCATTCTATGTGAATGTCTAAATACTTTAATAAATCAACTTAGGATTAAAGAGGAGATGTAATCTTCATTTTAGACAGGGGCGGATATAAACAGAGTATCTATTTTCAGAGGATTTCTTTTCATTGATATCTTGAAGAATGTTTGCTTGATATTAATTATCACGTCATCTCAATGCCTACTTATAGTAAATTAGTAGTTAATGACCATTACTGCTGTCTGATTCACGTTAACTTAAAATACTGGTAAAGAATAGGAAAATTTTGTGAGCATGAAAAGTGGTTATTGTCGTATTGTCCTTCGTTTTTCCATTGGAGGATATTGAGCCGTTAATAAATACCCATCGTAATTTTCCATCCGTTAAAAGAAGTAATTTATATTCAAATTCGTGCAAAATATAATTTTTATAGCGGGTTAAAATTACGATAAAATTACGTAGCTATTTAAATATCAATTAAGATATGAGATGAATGTTGTATGCAAAAATTGGATTTGAAGTGGCGGCTTTACATTTCAATCATGGAGTGATTCCTTTGCATCTAAATTTATTCATGAGGTAGATACTTGGCATGGATTTTTTCCCACTCAAAAGGTTTAGTTACAACCAGGAAAAATCGTACATTAAATGGTAATTTGAAGTACTTTAATGGATAATTTAATGGATTAGGAAATGATAGATGTGCTCTGATGATATCTTTTTTAGCCCACGTGTTGGAGGAGATAAGAGCGTGAAGAGATGAGGTGTAGTCCGTTGGAAATATGAAGACGTCTACAAATGCGTTGGGTGGAGGCGGTGGGCGTGTGGTTCGCCCGTCCCCTTGAATTATGGGAAGGGATCAGGTGGTTAGCGCGATGGAGGGAGGAAGATGGAATCGGGCGCAGGATAAATATGTGTATATATGTATGCTATGTATACATACACCCTTTTGTGGCATTTTGATGAAGATGCTGGGATTCTGCCGATCGGAAACCTAATTTGAAACCTCGAGAATCTTTTTCATTGGTGCAGTTTTTGCATTTTTGTCTGCTGCTCCATCTACTAGTAGATTAATGAACATGTGCATTTTTATTGATGCTGATATGTTTTTATCGTCAAAGAATATTGAAATATGAGTTCCTGGAATGTAATCGCTGTTGTCCGTTATTTCTTATTACTCCGGGATGTTTGCTCAATCATTCCGTGTAAATTCCAGCCTATTTTGGTTCTGGCGAATCGTTTACTTTCTTAATTGAACTGAGATATTAGTGGAATCTTGGATCACTTAGTAATATTTTTGTGCTGCTAATATGACTAATGCAGGCAATGAAAACCCTTATAAATATTTACACAAATTTACTAGACACGACCCGTTTTGGCTAGTAGGCCAGAGAGGAAGGCTTAAACGCCAAAACCGATCATGTCTAATGAATCTGTAACTTAATATTTTCCCAAACTATTATGGATTTCTAACTATCTCAAGCTTTAGTGTTAACCGGAAAATTCTCCTTGCGAAAAAGTAGAGCTCTTATGAATACTTGAAGTCGGTGGAATATACAATTGTATATTTAAGCTTAACTTTCTTTTGGTCTCTCATGCTAAGATATCATTCTAAGAGAACTTGTGCCAAATATCTGCTGTTGTTTTATTTTCTGTTATGCCGTTTTTCATAAATTCATAGTGAATTCATCTAGATGAAAATAATTTTATTGCATGATAAATTATATAAAATAATCGATAGGTTATTATTCCTTGAAGCTTATTTTTAGATGATATTTTGTGACTAAAACATGCGTCAAGAGAAGAGAAATAGACGTTGCATTGTACGGTATGTTCTATATGACTTAGGGGAAGAAATAGGTTAATTTCACCCTCTTTTCTGAGTGAAGTGCAGTCCTTTATTAATGGCTCCGTGACAAGGCTAGTATCCCGTAGTCTTCTTCATCCTCGACTTCCTCATCGAGCAATAAATTCTCCTCCGTCGTCCCAAATTACTGATGGGCTGCTTTAATGCGTTCTCACAACGATGACACCACCTAGATTAGGAACATGGTTTTAACGACGTAGTCTGACGAAGGCTACATTTTCAATGCAGAGTCTTAAAAGTTAGATTGCTTAGTATTCATACGTATAATTAATTGCCTTCTACTTAATGAAATTAAATATTTCTTAACACTTTTAGTGCCGGCCGCTTATTTCAAAGTGTTACTGAAAAATCCAGCCATTTGTACTAAATTCGCAATTTTTTTTAAACATTAGCATCAAAAATATATTTATATCAGTTAAATATTTCAATAAAAATGGACTTTGCTCTTCTTCATGAATGAGTTGAATAACATTTATTGCTTGCTTTTAAATATACATTTTAATAATGAAAACCTAATGGTTTTGAAAAATAAAAAAATTGCAACAAATTATGTACTGCCGTAAAATGTATAATATTTCTTATTACGCTCAATTTGAAATATTTAAACCATGGAAATCATACAAAAGCATTGCTCCAAGAAAATTATTCAAAATCCTGGATGACAAAAAGGGGCAATGCACCCTCAACGAAGTGTTCTATCCTCCAAAGAATTTTCACACAAAGTAGGCTGAAAAAAGTGTGCCGATAGCTACAGATGACTTTTCTTCCTCAATACATTGAAAGAACTCTTTTTCCATTGAGAAGTTGATTTTTCAAATAACAGAACCACAAAGCAGTAAACTGTTTAAGAAATATTACCGCTTCACGCAAACAAAGTCAATAAAACAGAAAGACGTAACATTACGTCCATGGCAATTAATCTTCCGAAAGATTAACAGGACGTAATATTACGCCCATGGCACGCAAAGTGTTGAGGGGCGGAAATCTCTTATAATACAATAGCTAAACTATGTAAATTATTTTAAATAATATTCTACAAATAATAATGTAATTATATTGCACAAATTTTTCTCTCTTTTCAATACCATGCGTACAATGAGCTTCAAATGATGCACTCCTGCGCAAGAAAACGTTGACGTTGTTCGAGTGGTGTTACCTAAGTACGATTTTCACGCTAATGTTTCGTAAATGTTCTAAGAAAGTTTTTACGGCAGTTAATTTGTGGCATAAAAACATTTAATTCGAACATCTATCTAAATTGTTTCTAATTCCAAAGTGTCCATTGGTTTTCATTTAAATTCGATGATAGTTTGGCGTCTTGTTGAGCCAGCAGAGATTTCTTCTGAGCCCTTATTTTTTCTAGGCTATATTTTCTGTACCAATATTTTGACTCAAAGCTGACTGAAACCCTAGAATTTTCGTCTGCACCTGACTGAATTTTAAAAAAGGACTAAATAGCAGAAGCACCAATACGTCTCGTTAAAGCTTGATTTTTGATGCCACTGCCACTGATTTCTGATGCCACGATTTATATCCATTCATATCCAAATATCATGCGATTAAATTTTTCCCTAATGATTAATAAGCATTTAGGATTTTTTCTCGTGCTTTATACTTACTAGGTTATTGACGCCATTTCCACCCATGTTTTGGAAAACGACTTAATTCCCATTTTCAAGGCGTTTTTATCTCATTGATTCAGATTTCACATTGAATTAAATTGGTCGTTGGTCGGACTTAAAAAAAATTAAGTTTATTTGTCGTCTGATTACCTGATGCTCGCCACTTGCTTTTTCATTATTTTCTATCTTTACTTTTTTAAAGTTTTTTATGGAATTTACTATACGTTTTCATTCATTGCTTGTATGAAACCTAGTATCTTTGAAAAAGGATAGCAAATCGGACTCCGAAACGCCAGCGGATAAGATGCCTTGGTGCAGAAGAATTCCTGAAAGTGAGCAATTGTGTTTGCACTCTCGGGGATTAGCATTGGAAAGTTATTGAAAACAATAGATATCATTTCGAACAATTAATGCGACTCAAATAGCGAATTTTGTGGACAATCAAATGCGCGATTAGCAACTACGTATCTAAAGAAATATTATTTGATGCTTACCCGGCGAATAATCGTGGGTAAATTCATCTCGGGAATCCCACCGAGTTAGAAGATCCAAATTGGTCGCTGGGAATTCCGATAAGAGTTTACCCACAACGCATCTAGTGGTCTGATGTAGATGTGGTCTTCCATTATTTGTGGAATTGTGTCTCTTCTCTACGCTTCTTTTCTCAGTAGAGCTAGATTGTCTCTTGCGACCGTGGATCGTATTAAATGCTTCCTGAAATCGTCTACGCGCTTGGCGTCCAAGTTCCCAGCCTTCTTGGCGCCGCTATGCCTGTCTATGGGGGCGCCGGAAGTCCACCATGTGCCCACTTCGCGTAGAACCGAGTGGAAAAATGCACATATTTCGCCGAGTTCCACTTCACTCGCTTAAGAGACTGCTTCTGTGTGTTTTAAATAGGTCAATCGGAAGGATTTACGGTTATTTTTTTTATTAAGTAAGACCTAAAGCGTCCCTTACTTGGCAGCTTAACTTACGGTAAATTGGCTAATGATGACCCCAACCATATTGATTTAAAATTCACTAACTTTTATTAACTTTCTGGTATTCCATTATAAGTTTTCTGGGATATTTCACCAGTACTCACACAAACTTATAGCTTTTTATTCCATGATTTATCGCCTGTTAAGCGTACCACTGTCAAAAGAAGACTTTAAGAAAGAACAATTCACTGTTAATCAAATAGCTTCAGCCAACGGTCATTCCCAAAATTTAATAGACAAATTGATATTTAAAAAACAGAGAAGATTGGCTATCGACCAAATGTTTTCGGCGGACGAAAATACAAAGAAACAGTGGTGCACACTGACGTACCAAGATGCACATTGTGTGAAAATGGCTCATCGTTCACCTACAGACAAATTCCGCATGACATTTAAACCTAATGCCACTCTAAGGAGACTGCTTGTGAAATGCTAGGATCAGATAGACTGACAAGACTTTTAGGTAGACAGATGTGGAGTGTATCCGTTGAAATGCAGTGATTGCAATGGTGTCTACGTTGGGCAGACAGGAAGAAGCTTCGGTTGAGTGCTTACCAAAATAACAGTGATGATAAAAGTAATTTTGCTAAACACTTAATATAATATTTACATAGCATAATATAATACATTCAATATAATATAATATAAACACTTAATATGTAACGGTAGTAGGAGCAATTTTAAAATGAACAATTTAAATAATTGAACGACCGCCGTGAATTGGACACTAGAGAGTAGTTGGAAATTTGAAAAACTATTGAAAGTCAGGACAGCACTCTGATAACCGAATATATTTACCCATCCTTTTCCCCTCTTCTGGCGTCCGTTTTAAAATTCATCTCTTCCTCCGTTAGTTAACTAGATAACAATAATAAGATAAATACATCATAATATTTGCCTGAAAAAATAACTCATCGAAACCTGGGTCGCGTTATGTGAAAATTACAAGGTACAAGTAAGAATGAAATACCGAAGAAAACTCATATTGATTTAATCACAGTACAAACCAATGGACTCATGAACAACTAA
This sequence comes from Ischnura elegans, assembly GCF_921293095.1. Taxonomy (NCBI): domain Eukaryota; kingdom Metazoa; phylum Arthropoda; class Insecta; order Odonata; family Coenagrionidae; genus Ischnura; species Ischnura elegans. Next base: position 128,439,562 of record NC_060250.1, read on the forward strand.
TTGCTTGTCGCATTAATGGCACTCTTAGTCGAGTTGGCCATTTGAGTTGACAACTAACAGACGCTCTTCATGAGTTTTCAACTCCATTGTAACGAAAGTTCAAACTTTTTTCTTTTCAAACAAATTCTTTCAAGCCGACGGATTCTCTGAAATCCTTAGAAATCTCAGAATCGA